>NC_091987.1:165935690-166235690 GCF_044704955.1 Pristiophorus japonicus
CTCCCTCGCTCCGCGCCTCCCTCCTCTCCCTCGCTCCGCGCCTCCCACCTCCCTCCTCGCTCCGCGCCTCCCTCCTCCTCGCTCCGCGCCTCCCTCCCTCGCTCGCGCCTCCCTCCCTTCTCGCTCCGCGCCCTCCCTCCCTCCCTCGCTCCGCGCCTCCCTCCCTCCCTCGCTCCGCGCCTCCCTCCCTCCCTCGCTCCGCGCCTCCCTCCCTCCCTCGCTCCGCGCCTCCCTCCCTCCCTCGCTCCGCGCCTCCCTCCCTCCCTCGCTCCGCGCCTCCCTCCCTCCCTCGCTCCGCGCCTCCCTCCCTCCCTCGCTCCGCGCCTCCCTCCCTCCCTCGCTCCGCGCCTCCCTCCCTCCCTCGCTCCGCGCCTCCCTCCCTCCCTCGCTCCGCGCCTCCCTCCATCCCTCGCTCCGCGCCTCCCTCCCTCCCTCGCTCCGCGCCTCCCTCCCACCCTCGCTCCGCGCCCCCCTCCCTCCCTCTTCCGCGCCCCCTCCCTCCCTCGCTCCGCGCCCCCCTCCCTCCTTCGCTCCGCGCCCCCTCCCTCCCTCGCTCCGCGCCCCCCTCCCTCCCTCGCTACGCGCCCTCCCTCCGCGCCTCCCTCCCTCCCTCTCTCGCCCCTCCCTCCCTCTCCCTCTCTCGCCCCACCCTCCCTCGCTCCCTCTCTCTTCCCTCCCTCTCTCTTCCCTCCCTCTCTCTTCCCTCCCTCTCTCTTCCCTCTCCTCTCTCTCTTCCCTCCCTCTCTCTTCCCTCCCTCTCTCGCCCGCCCTCTCTCTCTCGCCCCTCCCTCCCTCCCTCCCTCCCTCTCCCTCCCTCTCCCTCTCTCTCCCCGCTCCTCCCTCCCTCTCGCCCCGCTCTTCCCTCCCTCCCTCGCCCCGCTTCCTCTCCGCCCGAACACGCCCTCTCTCGCCCGCCTCTCACTCCCTCTCCACGACCCTCCCTCTCCACGACCCACCCTCCCTCCTTCTCCACACACTTTCCTCACTCCCTCTCCAGGCCCTTCCCTCCATCTCTCGCCCCGCCCCTCCCCCACGCCCCCCGCCCCTTCCCCACGCCCGCTCCGTCCCTCCCTCTCTCGCCCCGCCCCTCCCCCACGGCCCTTCCCCACGCCCGCTCCGTCCCTCCCTCTCTCTCCCCGCCCGTCCCTCTCCCCCTCCCTTCCCTCTCCCCCTCCCTTCCCCTCCCCCGCCCCTCCCTCCCTCCCACTCACCCTCCCTACATCCCTCCCTCCCTCACTCCCTACATCCCTCCCTCCCTCACTCCCTACATCCCTCCCTCCCTCACTCCCTACATCTCTCCCGTCCCTCCCTCCCTCCCTCTACCCCCTCCCTCCCTCTCCCCCCCCCCCTCCCTCTACCCGCCTGTCCCTCCCTCCATCTCTCTCCCTCCCTCCCTCGCTCCGCGCCTCCCTCGCTCCGCGCCTCCCTCCCTCCGCCCCTCCCTCCCTCCCTCGCTCCGCGCATCCCTCCCTCCCTCCCTCGCTCCGCGCCTGCCTCCCTCCCTCGCTCCGCGCCTGCCTCCCTCCCTCGCTCCGTGCCTGCCTCCCTCCCTCGCTCCGCACCTGCCTCCCTCCCTCGCTCCGCGCCTCCCTCCCTCCCTCGCTCCGCGCCTCCCTCCCTCCCTCGCTCCGCGCCTCCCTCCCTCCCTCGCTCCGCGCCTCCCTCCCTCGCTCCGCGCCTCCCTCCCTCCCTCCCTCGCTCCGCGCCTCCCTCCCTCCCTCGCTCCGCGCCTCCCTCCCTCCCTCGCTCCGCGCCTCCCTCGCTCCGCGCCTCCCTCCCTCCCTCCCTCGCTCCGTGCCTCCCTCCCTCCCACCCTCCCTCCCTCGCTCCGCGCCTCCCTCCCTCCCTCCCTCGCTCCGCGCCTCCCTCCCTCGCTCCGTGCCTCCCTCCCTCCCTCCCTCGCTCCGCGCCTCCCTCCCTCCCTCCCTCGGTCCGCGCCTCCCTCCCTCCCTCCCTCGCTCCGCGCCTCCCTCCCTCCCTCCCTCGCTCCGCGCCTCCCTCCCTCCCTCCCTCGCTCCGCGCCTCCCTCACTCCCTCCCTCGCTCCGCGCCTCCCTCGCTCCGCGCCTCCCTCCCTCCCTCGCTCCGCGCCTCCCTCCCTCCCTCGCTCCGCGCCTCCCTCCCTCCCTCGCTCCGCGCCTCCCTCCCTCCCTCGCTCCGCGCCTCCCTCCCTCGCTCCGCGCCTCCCTCCCTCCCTCGCTCCGCGCCTCCCTCCCTCCCTCGATCCGCGCCTCCCTCCCTCCCTCGCTCCGCGCCTCCCTCCCTCCATCGCTCCGGGCCTCCCTCCCTCCCTCGCTCCGCTCCTCCCTCCCTCCCTCGCTCCGCGCCTCCCTCCCTCCCTCGCTCCGCCCCTCCCTCCCTCCCTCGCTCCGCGCCTCCCTCCCTCCCTCGCTCCGCGCCTCCCTCCCTCCCTCGCTCCGCGCCTCCCTCCCTCCCTCGCTCCGCCCCTCCCTCCCTCCTCGCTCCGCGCCTCCCTCCCTCCCTCGCTCCGCGCCTCCCTCCCTCCCTCGCTCCGCGCCTCCCTCCCTCCCTCCCTCCCTCGCTCCGCGCCTCCCTCCCTCCCTCGCTCCGCGCCTCCCTCCCTCCCTCGCTCCGCGCCTCCCTCCCTCCCTCGCTCCGCGCCTCCCTCCCTCCCTCGCTCCGCGCCTCCCTCCCTCCCTCGCTCCGCGCCTCCCTCCCTCCCTCGCTCCGCGCCTCCCTCCCTCCCTCGCTCCGCGCCTCCCTCCCTCCCTCCCTCGCTCCGCGCCTCCCTCCCTCCTCCCTCGCTCCGCGCCTCCCTCGCTCCGCGCCTCCCTCCCTCCCTCGCTCCGCGCCTCCCTCCCTCCCTCGCTCCGCGCCTCCCTCCCTCCCTCGCTCCGCGCCTCCCTCCCTCCCTCGCTCCGCGCCTCCCTCCCTCCCTCGCTCCGCGCCTCCCTTCCCTCCCTCGCTCCGCGCCTCCCTCCCTCCCTCGCTCCGCGCCTCCCTCCCTCCCTCGCTCCGCGCCTCCCTCCCTCCCTCGCTCCGCGCCTCCCTCCCTCCCTCGCTCCGCGCCTCCCTCCCTCCCTCGCTCCGCGCCTCCCTCCCTCCATCGCTCCGGGCCTCCCTCCCTCCCTCGCTCCGCTCCTCCTCCCTCCCTCGCTCCGCGCCTCCCTCCCTCCCTCGCTCCGCGCCTCCCTCCCTCCCTCGCTCCGCGCCTCCCTCCCTCCCTCGCTCCGCCCCTCCCTCCCTCCCTCGCTCCGCGCCTCCCTCCCTCCCTCGCTCCGCGCCTCCCTCCCTCCCTCGCTCCGCGCCTCCCTCCCTCCCTCGCTCCGCGCCTCCCTCCCTCCCTCGCTCCGCGCCTCCCTCCCTCCCTCGCTCCGCGCCTCCCTCCCTCCCTCGCTCCGCGCCTCCCTCCCTCCTCGCTCCGCGCCTCCTCCCTCCCTCGCTCCGCGCCTCCCTCCCTCCCTCGCTCCGCGCCTCCCTCCCTCCCTCGCTCCGCGCCTCCCTCCCTCCCTCGCTCCGCGCCTCCCTCCCTCCCTCGCTCCGCGCCTCCCTCCCTCCCTCCCTCGCTCCGCGCCTCCCTCCCTCCCTCCCTCGCTCCGCGCCTCCCTCCCTCCCTCGCTCCGCGCCTCCCTCCCTCCCTCGATCCGCGCCTCCCTCCCTCCCTCGCTCCGCGCCTCCCTCCCTCCATCGCTCCGGGCCTCCCTCCCTCCCTCGCTCCGCTCCTCCCTCCCTCCCTCGCTCCGCGCCTCCCTCCCTCCCTCGCTCCGCGCCTCCCTCCCTCCCTCGCTCCGCGCCTCCCTCCCTCCCTCGCTCCGCGCCTCCCTCCCTCCCTCGCTCCGCGCCTCCCTCCCTCCCTCGCTCCGCGCCTCCCTCCCTCCCTCGCTCCGCGCCTCCCTCCCTCCCTCGCTCCGCGCCTCCCTCCCTCCCTCGCTCCGCGCCTCCCTCCCTCCCTCGCTCCGCGCCTCCCTCCCTCCCTCGCTCCGCGCCTCCCTCCCTCCCTCGCTCCGCGCCTCCCTCCCTCCCTCGCTCCGCGCCTCCCTCGCTCCGCGCCTCCCTCGCTCCGCGCCTCCCTCGCTCCGCGCCTCCCTCGCTCCGCGCCTCCCTCGCTCCGCGCCTCCCTCGCTCCGCGCCTCCCTCGCTCCGCGCCTCCCTCGCTCCGCGCCTCCCTCCCTCCCTCGCTCCGCGCCTCCCTCCCTCCCTCGCTCCGCGCCTCCCTCCCTCCCTCGCTCCGCCCCTCCCTCCCTCCCTCGCTCCGCCCCTCCCTCCCTCCCTCGCTCCGCCCCTCCCTCCCTCCCTCGCTCCGCCCCTCCCTCCCTCCCTCGCTCCGCCCCTCCCTCCCTCCCTCGCTCCGCCCCTCCCTCCCTCCCTCGCTCCGCCCCTCCCTCCCTCCCTCGCTCCGCCCCTCCCTCCCTCCCTCGCTCCGCCCCTCCCTCCCTCCCTCGCTCCGCCCCTCCCTCCCTCCCTCGCTCCGCCCCTCCCTCCCTCCCTCCCTCGCTCCGCGCCTCCCTCCCTCCCTCGCTCCGCGCCTCCCTCCCTCCCTCGCTCCGCGCCACCCTCCCTCCCCCCTCCCCTCTCCCCCTCCCCTCTCCCCCTCCCTCCCCCTTCCCTCTCCCCCTCCCTCCCCCTTCCCTCTCCCCCTCCCTCCCCCTTCCCTCTCCCCCTCCCTCCCCCTTCCCTCTCCCCCTCCCTCCCCCTTCCCTCTCCCCCTCCCTCCCCCTTCCCTCTCCCCCTCCCTCCCCCTTCCCTCTCCCCCTCCCTCCCCTTCCCTCTCCCCCTCCCTCCCCTTCCCTCTCCCCCTTCCTCTCCCCCTCCCTCCCCCTTCCCTCTCCCCCTCCCTCCCCCTTCCCTCTCCCCCTCCCTCCCCCTTCCCTCTTCCCCCTCCCTCCCCTTCCCTCTTTCCCCCTCCCTCCCCCTTCCCTCTCCCCCTCCCTCCCCCTTCCTCCTCCCCCTTCCCTCTCCCCCTCCCTCCCCCTTCCCTCTCCCCTCCCTCCCCCTTCCCTCTCCCCCTCCCTTTCCCTTCCCTCTCCCCCTCCCTTTCCCTTCCCTCTCCCCCTCTCCCCCTCCCTTTCCCATCCCTCGCCCCCTCTCCCCCTCCCTTTCCCTTCCCTCGCCCCCTCCCTTTCCCTTCCCTCGCCCCTTCCCTCTCCCCCTCCCTTTCCCTACCCTCGCCCCCTTCCCTCTCCCCCTCCCTTTCCTTCCCTTTCCCTTCCCTCTCCCCCTCCCTTTCCCTTCCCTCTCCCCCTCCCTTTCCCTTCCCTCTCCCCCTCCCTTTCCCTTCCCTCTCCCCCTCCCTTTCCCTTCCCTCTCCCCCTCCCTTTCCCTTCCCTCTCCCCCTCCCTTTCCCTTCCCTCTCCCCCTCCCTTTCCCTTCCCTCTCCCCCTCCCTTTCCCTTCCCTCTCCCCTCCCTTTCCCTTCCCTCTCCCCCTCCCTTTCCCTTCCCTCTCCCCCTCCCTTTCCCTTCCCTCTCCCCCTCCCTTTCCCTTCCCTCTCCCCCTCCCTTTCCCTTCCCTCTCCCCCTCCCTTTCCCTTCCCTCTCCCCCTCCCTTTCCCTTCCCTCTCCCCCTCACTTTCCCTTCCCTCTCCCCTCACTTTCCCTTCCCTCTCCCCCTCCCTTTCCCTCCCACTCTTCCTCCCTACTTTCCTCCCTCCCTCCCTCCCTCTACCCGCCTCTCCTCCTCCCTCCCTCCCTCCCCCTCCCTCCCTCGCTCGCCCCTCCCTCCCTCGCTGCGCTCCCCCCTCCCTCCCTCCCTCCCTCCCTCGCTCCGCGCCTCCCTCCCTCCCTCGCTCCGCGCCTCCCTCCCTCGCTCCGCGCCTCCCTCCCTCGCTCCGCGCCTCCCTCCCTCTCTCGCTCCGCGCCTCCCTCCCTCCCTCGCTCCGCGCCTCCCTCCCTCCCTCGCTCCGCGCCTCCCTCCCTCCCTCGCTCCGCGCCTCCCTCCCTCCCTCGCTCCGCGCCTCCCTCCCTCCCTCGCTCCGCCCCTCCCTCCCTCCCTCGCTCCGCGCCTCCCTCCCTCGCTCCGCGCCTCCCTCGCTCCGCGCCTCCCTCGCTCAGCGCCTCCCTCCCTCCCTCGCTCCGCGCCTCCCTCCCTCCCTCGCTCCGCGCCTCCCTCCCTCCGCGCCTCCCTCCTCCCTCGCTCCGCGCCTCCCTCCCTCCCTCGCTCCGCGCCTCCCTCGCTCCGCGCCTCCGCGCCTCCCTCGCTCCGCGCCTCCCTCCCTCCCTCGCTCCGCGCCTCCCTCCCTCCCTCGCTCCGCGCCTCCCTCCCTCCCTCGCTCCGCGCCTCCCTCCCTCCCTCGCTCCGCGCCTCCCTCCCTCCCTCGCTCCGCGCCTCCCTCCCTCCCTCGCTCCGCGCCTCCCTCCCTCCCTCGCTCCGCGCCTCCCTCCCTCCCTCGCTCCCCGCGCCTCCCTCCCTCCCTCGCTCCGCGCCTCCCTCCCTCCCTCGCTCCGCGCCTCCCTCCCTCCCTCGCTCCGCGCCTCCCTCCCTCCCTCGCTCCGCGCCTCCCTCCCTCCCTCGCTCCGCGCCTCCCTCGCTCCGCGCCTCCCTCCCTCCCTCGCTCCGCGCCTCCCTCCCTCCCTCGCTCCGCGCCTCCCTCCCTCGCTCCGCGCCTCCCTCCCTCCCTCGCTCCGCGCCTCCCTCCCTCCCTCGCTCCGCGCCTCCCTCCCTCCCTCGCTCCGCGCCTCCCTCCCTCCCTCGCTCCCTCCCCTCTCCCCCTCCCCTCTCCCTCCTTCCGCCCCTCCCTCCCTCCCCTCTCCCTCCCCTCTCCCTCCCTCCCCTCTCCCTCACTCCGCGCCTCCCTCCCTCCCCTCTCCCTCTCTCCGCGCCTCCCTCCCTCCTCTGTCTCTGCCTCTCTCCGCACCTCCCTGTCCCTCCTCGCTCCCTGTCTCCCTCCCTCCCTCCTTCCCGTCCCTGTCACTGGGACCAATAAATGTGCTCAGGGGTCTTCTCTGTACATTCTAACCTTGTTTTGTTTTTGCAGATTGAGGAGAAGGTGTTTGAGTGGCAGATCTCTGCTCCCAGTACGTTAAACACTTGGTTCTCAGACGCCACCAACTGGTCAGAACTGGTTCATTCTGCTCTGCGCTTTCTTTCTGGAGAAGGTGCATGTAAGTCTGGTTTCGGAGAGTCACTCTCTAAATGAGAATATGCTATGAGCAGGTCTCCAGATTACTCGCATTCTTTGACCATTAGCTGGGTAAGATTTCTCTCAAACTCCCTGTGCTGTCCCCAGTATGTGAGTGATTGAAATCGGCTAAACTCCTCGTGCTGACCAGTCTGGCAGGTTTGCTGAGTACAGGAGGTCCTAATCACCTATCGGTTGGGCACGTCTAATGCAAATTTCATGTGATTATTAAACTGCCCTTTCGAAATGCAGCTTATGGTGTTCAGTATATACAACTCGCCTCTGCTAGGACTTCAGCCACAGCTATTAAAAAACCCCAGCGTCCCCCTCGCTCACTCAAGCACGAAGCTCCTCCTTCCCCCTCCCTCTCTCCCTCCTTCGTCCCTCTCTTCGCTCCACTCCTCCCTTCCGTCTGCCCTCTCTCTCTCCCCTCCCTGCCTTCCGCGCCCCCATTCCGTCCCTTACCCCCCTTCGTCCTTTCCCCACCCTTGTTCTTCTCCCCCCCCACCCCTCCACCACTTCCCCTCCACCACTTCCCCTCCACCCCTTCCCCCCCCTCACTCACCCCTTCCCCCCCACTCCACCCCTTCCCCCCCCCCACTCCACCCCTTCCCCCCCAACTCCACCCCTTCCCCCCAACTCCACCCCTCCCCCCCATCTCCACCCCTTCCCCCCCCCAACTCCACCCCTTCCCCCCCCAACTCCACCCCTTCCCCCCCCAACTCCACCCTTCCCCCCCACTCCACCCCTTCCCCCCCAACTCCACCCCTTCCCCCCCAACTCCACCCCTTCCCCCCAACTCCACCCCTTCCCCCCAACTCCACCCCTTCCCCCCCAACTCCACCCCTTCCCCCCCAACTCCACCCCTTCCCCCCAACTCCACCCCTTCCCCCCCAACTCCACCCCTTCCCCCCCAACTCCACCCCTTCCCCCCCCAACTCCACCCCTTCCCCCCCAACTCCACCCCTTCCCCCCCAACTCCACCCCTTCCCCCCCAACTCCACCCCTTCCCCCCCAACTCCCACCCCTTCCCCCCCAACTCCACCCCTTCCCCCCCAACTCCACCCCTTCCCCCCCAACTCCACCCCTTCCCCCCCAACTCCACCCCTTCCCCCCCCAACTCCACCCCTTCCCCCCAACTCCACCCCTTCCCCCCCCAACTCCACCCCTTCCCCCCAACTCCCACCCCTTCCCCCCCCAACTCCACCCCTTCCCCCCCCAACTCCACCCCTTCCCCCCAACTCCACCCCTTCCCCCCCAACTCCACCCCGTCCCCCCAACTCCACCCCTTCCCCCCCAACTCCACCCCTTCCCCCCCAACTCCACCCCTTCCCCCCCAACTCCACCCCTTCCCCCCCCAACTCCACCCCTTCCCCCCCAACTCCACCCTTCCCCCCCAACTCCACCCCTTCCCCACCTCACTCCACCCCTCCCCCCCCCACTCCACCCCTTCCCCCCCCACTCCACCCCTTCCCCCCCACTCCACCCCTTCCCCCCCACTCCACCCCTTCCCCCCCACTCCACCCCTTCCCCCCACTCCACCCCTTCCCCCCCACTCCACCCCTTCCCCCCCACTCCACCCCTTCCCCCCCACTCCACCCCTTCCCCCCACTCCACCCCTTCCCCCCCACTCCACCCCTTCCCCCCCACTCCACCCCTTCCCCCCACTCCACCCCTTCCCCCCCACTCCACCCCCTTCCCCCCCCACTCCACCCCTTCCATCCCCACTCCACCCCTTCCATCCCCACTCCACCCCTTCCCCCCCCACTCCACCCCTTCCCCCCCACTCCACCCTTCCCCCCCCTCCACTCCACCCCTTCCCCCCCCTCCACTCCACCCCTTCCCCCCCCTCCACTCCACCCCTTCCCCCCCCACCACTCCACCCCTTCCCCCCCACCACTCCACCCCTTCCCCCCCCCCACCACTCCACCCCTTCCCCCCCCCCCACCACTCCACCCCTTCCCCCCCCCACCACTCCACCCCTTCCCCCCCCCACCACTCCACCCCTTTCCCCCCCCACCACTCCACCCCTTTCCCCCCCCCCCACTCCACCCCTTTCCCCCCCCCACCACTCCACCCCTTTCCCCCCCCCACCACTCCACCCCTTCCCCCCCCCACCACTCCACCCCTTTCCCCCCCACCACTCCACCCCTTTCTCCCCCCCCACTCCACCCCTCCTCCCCCCCCACTCCACTCCTCCCCCCCCCCCACCTCCACCCCTCCCCCCCCCCACTCCACCCCTCCCCCCCCCCCACTCCACCCCTCCCCCCCCCCCCCCCACTCCACCCCTTCCCCCCCCCCACTCCACCCCTGCCCCCCCCCCACTCCACCCCTTCCCCCCCCCCACTCCACCCCTTCCCCCCCCCCCACTCCACCCCTTCCCCCCCCCCACTCCACCCCTTCCCCCCCCCCACTCCACCCCTCCCCCCCCCACTCCACCCCTCCCCCCCCCCACTCCACCCCTCCCCCCCCCACTCCACCCCTTCCCCCCCCCCACTCCACCCCTTCCCCCCCCCACTCCACCCCTTTCCCCCCCCCCCCACACCACCCCTTCCCCCCCCCCCCCACACCACCCCTTCCCCCCCCCCCCCACTCCACCCCTTCCCCCACTCCACCCCTTCCCCCCCCGCACTCCACCCCTTCCCCCCCCCCCACTCCACCCCTTCCCCCCCCCCCACTCCACCCCTTCCCCCCCCCCCCACTCCACCCCTTCCCCCCCCCACTCCACCCCTTCCCCCCCCACTCCACCCCTTCCCCCCCCCACTTCCACCCCTTCCCTTCCCCCCCCTTCTCCTTCCCTCTCCACCCCTTCCCTCTCCACCCCTTCCCCCTCCCCCTCTTTCTCCGCCCCTCTCCTCGCTCCCCCTTCTCCCTTGCCTCCTCCCTCTACTCACCTACTCCCTCTCCCTTGCCTCCCCCTTTCTCCTGTCTTTCTCTTTTTGTTTCTATGTGCCCCTTGCTTTCTCTCTGGCTCTTGCAGCATTGTGCAGTGGGAGCTGGTGCCAGTCAGTGGGAGGGGCAGATTGAGCATGAGGCACTACAGTAGAGCCAGCAGTAATCTCCAGGTCTGGGAATGGCCCAGGAATGCAGCCTGTCTGCGGGGACAGTGATGTTATGGGGCGAGTGATGGCGCAGTGCACTAAGATTTTTTTTAACCCTTTAGAAATATATGAGAACATAAAAAATAAGAGCAAGAGTGGGCCATTCTGCCTCTCGATCCTGCTCCTTCATTCAGTAAAATCAAGGCTGACCTTCGACCTCAACTCCACTGTTCCGCCCTATCCCTTGATTCCCCTAGAGTCCAAAAATCTGTCGCTCTCAGCCTTGAAGGAACATCCACAACCATCCAGGGTAGAGAATTCCAAAGATGCACACCCCTGAGTGAAGAAATTAATCTTCATTTTAGTCTGAAATTGTCAACCCCTTATTCTGGTTTCTGAATCTTTGGCATTCTCTGCCCCAGAGGGCTGTGGATGCTGAGTCATTGAGTATATTCAAGGCTAAGATCGAGAGTTTTTTGGACTGTAGAGGAATGAAGGTATATGGGGATAGGGCAGGAAAATGGAGTTGAGGTCGCAGATCAGCCATGATCTTATTGAATGGGGGAGTAGTCTCAGGGACATATGGCCTACTCCTGCTCCCTCAAGCCAGGGGAACAGTCTCTCAGCATCTACCCTGTTAAGCCCCCTCAGAATCTTATGTTTCAATATCATGTCTCATTCTTCTAAACCCCAGAGAGTATAGGCCCACTCTACTCAATCTCTCCTCATAGGACAACCCTCTCATCCCAGGAATCAATCCAGTGAACCTTTGTTGCAACCCCTCTAAGGCAATTAAATCCTTCCTTTGGTACAGAGACTAAAACTATGCACAGTACTCCAGGTGTAGTCTCGCAAAGGTCCTGTACAATTGCAACAAGACTTCCTTACTCTTGTACTCCAACCCCCTTGCAATAAATGGCAAGAAACAATTTGCCTTCCTAATTGCTTGCTGTATCTGCATGTTAACTTTCTGTGCTTCATGTACAAGGACACCCAAATCCCTCAACATCAGCATTTAATAATTTGTCACAATTTAAAAAGTGTTTTTCTAATTCTTCCTACCAAAGTTAATAACCTCACATTTCCCCACAGTATACCCCATCTGCCACCTTATTGCCTAGCCACTTAACCTGTCTATATCCCTTTGCAGACTATTTGTGTCTTACTCACAGCTTACTTTCTCACTTAGCTTTGTCTCTCGTCAGCAAACTTGGATACATTATACTTCTTCCTTCATCTAGGTCATTAATATAGATTGTAAATAACTGAGGCCCCAGCATTGATCCTTGCAGCCCCGCACTAGTTACAGCCTGCCAACCTGAAAATAACCCATTTATTCCTACTCTCTGTTTTCTGTTATCTAACCAATCCTCTAACTGTGCTAATATATTACCTCAGCCCCATGAGCCCTTATCTTGTGTAACAATCTTTTATGTGGCACCTTATTGAATGCCCTTTGAAAATCCAAATATACTACATCCACTGGTTTCCCTTTATCTATCCTGCTCGTTACATCCTCAAAAAACACTAATTTTTTGTCAAACAAGATTCCCTTTTCATAAAACCATGTTGACTCTGCCTAATCATATTATGATTTTCTAAGTACCCTGTTACCACTTCCAGCATTTTCCCGACGATTGTTGTCGGGCTAACTGACCTGTAGTTCCCTGTTTTCTCTCTCCTTCCTTTCTTGAATAGTTACATTTGCTACCTTCCAATCCACTGGGACCATTCCAGAATCTAGGGAATTTTGGAAGATCACGACCAATGCATCCAGTATCTCTGCAGCCACCTCTTTTAGAAACCTAGAAGGTCATCCGGTCCAAGGGATTTGTCGGCTTTTAGTCCCATTAATTTCTCCAGTACTTTTTCTTTACTAATATTACATTAAGTTCCTCACTCTCATTGGACCCTTGGTTCCCCACTCTTGTATGTATTTTGTGTCTTCTGCTGTGAAGACAGATAAAAAAAAATATTTGTTTAACTTCTCTGCCACTTCTTTATTCCCTGTTATAATTTCTCCTGTCTCAGCCTCTGGGGGACCCACGCTTACTTTGCTACTTTTTACATACTTGTAGATGCTCTTGTGATATGTTTTATATTTCTTGTATGTTTACTCTCAAATTCTATTTTCTCCCTGTTTATCAATGTTTTGGTCATCCTTTGCTGGTTTCTAAAACTCTCCCAATCCTCAGGCTTACGACTCTTCTTAGCAACATTCATCTTTTAATCTAATACTCTCCTTAACTCTTTAGTTAGCCACGGATGGATCACTTTTCCCATGAAATTTTTATTTCTCAATGGAATGTATATTCGTTGAGAATTATGAAATATTTCTTTAAATGTTCGCCATTGCTTATCTAACATCATACCTTTTAATCTAATTTCCCAATCTACCTTAGCCAACTCGCCCCTCATACCAACGTAATTGGCTTTGTTTATTTTTAATACTATAGTTTTAGCACTAGAGACCCAAAAATATAAAGCCATAATACAAGGGAGAATGATCCAATCTTTGGGGACAGTGCAAAGGCAAAGCCTGGGGACAGTGAGAGATCGGAGGCCAGTGTGGGGTAAAGTTTTTGACAATTGGAAGATGGGGTGAGTGATTCTGTGGCTTCTCCCCCACATACACAATTAATTTTATTTTTGTTTTTATGATACCCAATTTAATTTTGAGGTGAATGGATCCCCAATATAGTTACGGACATACAAATAATGACGGACAGGTAAAGACTCGCTGGTCCATTAGCCTGTCCCATACAATTGCGATACCTTGTGTATCACAAATTGTGCATACACTCCACCCCACCCAAACTCCTGCAACACAACATATACACTTTGCCCCACCCAAATCATGTGACCTTCTGGGAGAGGCAAACAAACATTAAAACCCAGGCCAATTTGAACATAAGAACATAAGAATTAGGAACAGGAGTAGGCCATCCAGCCCCTCGAGCCTGCTCCGTCATTCAACAAGATCTGGCCGTGGACTCAGCTCCACTTACCCGCCTGCTCCCCATAAGCCTTAATTCCCTTATTGGTTAAAAATCTATCCATCTGTGACTTGAATACATTCAATGAGCTAGCCTCAACTGCTTCCTTGGACAGAGAATTCCACAGATTCACAACCCTCTGGGAGAAGAAATTCCTTCTCAACTCGGTTTTAAATTGGCTCCCCCGTATTTTAAGGCTGTGCCCCCTAGTTCTAGTCTCCCCGACCAGTGGAAACAACCTCTCTGCCTCTATCTTGTCTATTTCTTTCATTATTTTAAATGTTTCTATAAGATCACCCCTCATCCTTCTGAACTCCAATGAGTAAAGACCCAGTCTACTCAATCTATCATCATAAGGTAACCCCCTCATCTCCGGAATCAGCCTAGTGAATCGTTTCTGTACCCCCTCCAAAGCTAGTATATCCTTCCTTAAATAAGGTGACCAAAACTGCATGCAGTACTCCAGGTGCGGCCCCATCAATACCCTGTACAGCTGCAGCAGGACCTCCCTGCTTTTGTACTCCATCCCTCTCGCAATGAAGATCAACATTCCATTCGCCTTCCTGATTACCTGCTACACCTGAAAACTAACTTTTTAGGATTCATGCACAAGGACTCAAAAGAGTTTCATGCACAAGGACCCCCAGGTCCCTCTGCACAGCAGCATGTTGTAATTTCTCCCCATTCAAATAATATTCCCTTTTACTGTTTTTTTTTTTCCCAAGGTGGATGACCTCACATTTTCCGACATTGTATTCCATCTGCCAAACCTTAACCCATTCGCTTAACTTATCTAAATCTCTTTGCAGCCTCTCTGTGTCGTCTACACAACCCGCATTCCCACTAATCTTTGTGTCATCTGCAAATTTTGTTACACTACACTCTGTCCCCTCTTCCAGGTTATCTATGTATATTGTAAATAGTTGTGGTCCCAGCCGGACCGATCCCTGTGGCACAGCACTAACCACCAATTGCCAACCTGAAAAGGACCCATTTATCCCGACTCTGCTTTCTGTTATTTAGCCAATTCTCTCTCCATGCTAATACATTTCCTCTGACTCCGCGTACCTTTATCTTCTGCAGTAACCTAGGGGGGGGGGGGGGAAATCTGGGAAATTTCTCTCCGACCCATCTAGGCAATCGAAACTGGTCCAGTAGATCACTCTGACCCTGAGTTCCCTGCAGTGCCTACCCTTCTGTAAGAGATGATCTCCACCCGAGCCAGAAACAGGTCCAGCTCTCGCTTGAAGGAATTCAGCGAATCAACATTCATCCCTCAATCAACATAACAAAAAAAATTGTCATTATCACATTGCTGTTTGTGGGAGCTTGCTGTGCGCAAATTGGCCCGGTTTTCCACATTACAACAGTGACGGTACTTCATTGGCTGTAAAGCTCTTTGGAATGTCCTGAAAGAGGCCCACTGTCCTGTGAGACAAGAAGCAGCTCCCGATATCTAACCGGGATCTGGCCTTCTATAACTTAAATCATCACCCCTGGTCCTCCCTACACAATTTAATTGAAACAAACTGTCATCTGGAACACAATCTATTCACTTCATTATCTTATAAACCTCAAGTTGCTGAAAGGAATTTGATAAATTTACAACTTGATTGCTTCCATTTGTGGTGATAGCTGGTTGCTCATTGTCTGCAGTTGAGTGGATGGGCTGCCTTTGTGCGATTTAGTGAATGGTTTTTGCAGATTTTGCTTAAATACCCCGTTCACTAAAATGAAGCAGTTGACATGTTTCCGTGCTCCCGATGGCCTTGTTCGAAGGACAGATTCAAGGACAATATTCAGATCAGTGTTTAGGGTGAGTGAAAGGAGCTTGCAATGCAGTATGCATCTTGTAGCCATGCTCGGCCGATCATGTCTGATAATGTAACTTGGTTTCCCACAGGTGGAGTATCGGCCCTCCCCTCCAACTTCACTCCATATGTAAACTGCAGAGAGCGAGGCCAGCACTGGAAGTGGATTGGTGAGTCTGGGACATGCAACTGCCACTTGGGGGCAGTGTGCTCGCTAAAAAAAAAGTTTATGAGGGGCTGAATAGCCTACTCCTCTTCCTATATAGTGCCTCATTGTATCTCTCAGAAACCTTTCAAAAATTTCATACACACATTACTTACTGTTGAAGTACAAAAAGAAAGATTTGCATTTCTGTAGCATCTTTCAGGACATTCCAAAGAGCTTTACAGCCAATGAAGTACCGTCACTGTTGTAATGTGGAAAACCGGGCCAATTTGCGCACAGCAAGCTCCCACAAACAGCAATGTGATAATGACAATTTTTTTTGTTATGTTGATTGAGGGATAAATATTGGCCAGGACACGGGATAACTCCCCTGCTGTTGGTCAAAATAGTGCCATGGGATTTATTATGTCTACCTGAGAGAGCAATCAGGGCCTCATTTTAACGTTTCATCTGAAAGATGGCACCTCCAACAGTGCAACACTCCCTTAGCAGTGTCAGCCTAGATTGTTGTGCTCAAGTTCCTGGAGTGGGATTTGAACCCACAACCTTCTGACTCCGAGGTGAGAGTGCTACCCACTGAGCCACAGCTGACTTGTACAGTCCTCGCATCAAAGAGTGTTGATCTGCCCGTGACAACTGATGGACAATAGACACCAGGGAGCACTGCAACAATTCTCAGCCACACAACACCTCCTGCCACTTGTTCTCAAATGAAAAATTCCACTTGCATCTGTCCTTCATACTTGCCCAGTTGGAAAAGAAGTGGCCAGTGCCAGAGTTGCCAAAGCTGGTGGAATGTTCCATAATTCAGGCAGGATCTATGAGTCAGAGAGCAAGTGGAAACTGTCATTAAAAGGCAGCAAATGGGATTCTGGGTTTTCTACACAGGCATTGAATATAAAGGCAAGGGAGGGAAGCTGATATGATACAAGGCAGTGGTTAGTTGGAGTATTGTGTACAGTTACAGGAAGGATCTCGGAGCATTGATAGGATGCAGCAAGGATTCACTGCAAGGGCACCGGGAATGAGAATTTATAGTTTTGCCCAAAGGTTAGGATTTGTGGTTTTTTTACTGGAATAGAAACAGCTACTAGAGATCGAAAACAGAGTTTCAAAATTCTGAAAGGTTTCGAAAGGGTAAAGAGTAAAAGATTGTTTCTTGGTTAGTGAGTCAGTAACAAGGGAGCAGAGTGGGGCTTATCACAAGAAGAATGAAGTTCGCATTTTTTCCACAGAGGGTTACTTGAATAGTTTACTGTAAGTCGCTATTGAGGCAAAGATTATATCATGCTAAATGCAATTGTTTATGGAAGACCATAAAAGCAAAGGGGATTAGAGTGGAGTAGATAGCGCCAGTTGAAGAGATAGTGCCAGAAGATGCTCATGGGCCAAATTACCTCCTATGCTGCAATTTCTGTGATTCGCTTGGATTAGTGGGTTGAGTTGGAAATTTCCCCTGGGTTGTGGGGAAATCCAGCTGCTCAGGGCATATTTTGTGAGCGAGAGAGAGAGCGAGAGATGTTTCATGGATGTTGTCGTTCTCACTCTCTTCCAGTGGGACGTCAATACCCAACCAGGCCAAACATATACAATGGCCAACTGGGGAACAGGAAACAATTGCATGTTTTCAGCTTGTATAGTTTAAGCCATTACTAGAAATTCTGCAGTAGGTTGTGTGGGCCAAGGAGTTGCTGAATGGGCCAAGGGCATCAGGTGCTTTGATGTGGCCCTTGGACGTTGAAGTTGAAGTTGGTCAGTCAGCCAAGCTCAGATGATCATGAATGGTCACTTGTTAAGGAGTTGGTCAGTGAGATTGAAAAAGTAGGAAAAACTTCTCCAGGAACTGCAGATTTACTATGGGAAGCAAGGGCGAGGGAAAATCCTTCAACACTCTCGCCTCTGAGTCAGAAGGTTGTGGGTTCAAGTCCCACTCCAGGGACATCAGCACAAAAAAATCTAGGCTGACAGTGCAGTGCTGAGGGAGTGCCGCATTGTTGGAGGTGCTGCCTTTCAGATGAGACATTAAACCCAGGCCCCGTCTACTCTCTCAAGTGGACGTAAAAGATCCCATGGCACTATTTCGAAGAAGAACAGGGGAGTTACCCCGGTGTCCTGGCCAATATTTATCCCTCAATCAATAGAACAAAAACAGATTATCCGCTCATTATCACATTGCTCTTTGTGGGAGCTTGCTTGAGCGCATATTGGCTGCCGTGTTTCCCACATTACAACAGTGGCTACACTCCAAAAGTACTTCATTGGCTGTAAAGTGCTTTGAGACGTCCAGTGGTCGTGAAAGGCGCTATAGAAATCCAAGTCCTTCTTTCTTTATTATTCAAATAACTGGGGAAGAGGACGAAGGAAGAGTTGGCTGCATCTTATTGGTGTGTGCTAAATACAGTTCCAGCTGCAATATTTGTAATTTTCTATGTTCAGTATCAGTGAGGCATGTAATATTTTTTCTTCAAATTGATATCTTCAGTAAATTCTCTGTTACAAAGATTGACAAGCCACCTTCGCAATTAGTGAGATCAAAGTAACTGCCAGAACGCACTGTGGCTCCTGCACAATCTGTAAGCAATGTTCGGGGAGATTGGTTAGTAATTAAATAGAAGGATTGTGATCAGTAGCTATTCAATCATCTTAATAAATACCTGTTCCCAATTCCCCAGGTTCTGGGCGGGACTCGGAGAAGGAAATGAGCTCGTTGTGTCAGCTGTGGTTCGAGGTCAAGGATCAGACCTTTTCCAAGGTACAGCTGTATAACTGACTTAGCCCTCCGCTTATTTTCTTCTTCTTAGGCGGTCCCTCGAATCGAGGATAACTTGCTTCCACGCCAACAAGGGATGAGTTCACAGGTGTTTCGATGATATCCCAGATCCCGAACTACATCTTGGAGGGTGGAAGATGCCTGTGCGGGGATATTTTAATGTGGGGTGGCCGTTGCACACCAACCACCACACGGGCTTGACAGAGCTAGGTGTTGGTCCAGTGGCAAGGATTAACCAGCTCTGCTGCACGGACCTAGTGCGCAGTGTGGGCTGGCCCGTGCTGCCCCTGGGCCCTCGGCTCTCCTGGGCCCCGATCATGTCGCTCTGCAATCTCTCGCAGCTCCTCCACCCTGACCTCGCTGCTCCTGCTGTCCCTGTCCACGCTCCAATCACCAACCTGGTTTATGGTGACATCTAATCCAGTCGCCGCCTTCACAGCCATCGCCCTCCTGCACATGGCCCCGACCTGCCGCAGATGTTCGCTTGCAGGTTGGGGCCGCCACGCTATTGTACCATCTTCTCGCCACCCTGTCTTATCAGAGTAACCATTACCCTGCTGACCAAGAACTCTGCAATTGGGCAACAAATGGTGTGAATGATTTGCTGTGGTCTCTAAGAGGTGAGTGACAGAATAACGCAGATAACTAGCGAACTGCACTGTGCTCCTCACCTTCAGTTCATCTCACAATGAGTCAACAAGAGAAGATCTGTGGGGAGCTGGCTTTCCCTTCCCCTCCCCCTCCCTCCAGATTCATTTGAGATAATTTTATTTTATTTTTTTTTTAAGAAGGATGCTGCTTGTGACCACCCGGGCCCGGATTTGAGTTGCACCTTCTGTTCCAAGCCTTCGATCTTCAGGTTGGCAGGGCACTCCTGGAGTGACCCTCACAGCCCAAAGTCCTGATTAAGACCAAAGCTGAATCCTTCTGATGCATAAAAAAAGGACGTTGTAATTGTGTCAGCTTGGCAGCACTCCCACCTCTGAATCAGAAAGTCGCAGATTCAAGCCATACTCTAGTGGGTGGATTCTGAGTCGCTCTCGCCTGGTGTTAACGGGATGGTAACAGCCTCAAAACAGGGTCGTTAGCCTTACAATCATTGAATCATAGAAATTTATGGCATAGAAGGAGGTCATTTCGGCCCATCATATCCTAGCCAGCCAATAAAGAACTATCCAACCTAATCCCACTTTCCAGCTCTTGGTCCGTAGCCCTGCAGGTTACAGCACGTCAAGTGCACATCCAAGTACTTTTTAAATGCAATGAAGGTTTGTGCCCCTACCACCCTTTGAGTTCCAGACCCCCACCACCCTCTGGGTGAAAAAGGTTCTCCTCAACTTCCTTCTAAACCTCCTACCAATTACTTTAAATCTAGACCCCTATGCTAAGGGAAATCGGTCGTCCTTATCATCTCTATCTAGGCACCTCATCATTTTATACACTTCAATCAAGTCTTCCCTCAGCCTCCTCTATTCCAAAGAAAACAACACCAGCCTACCCAATCTTCACAGCTAAAACTTTCCAGGCCAGGCAACACCCTCATAAATCTCCTCTATACCTTCTCTGGTGCACTCACATCTTTTCTGTAATGTGGCGACCAGAACTGTACACAGTATTTTAGCTGTGGCCTAACACTGTGGCAAAAAGTAAAGTATCCCGTATGCCTTCTTATCCACTTTATCTACCTGTCCTGCTACCTTCAGGGATCTGTGGGCATGCACTCCAAGGTCCCTCTGTTCCTCTACACTTCTCAGTGTCCAACTATTTATTGTGTATTCCCTGGCCTTGTTAGCCCTCCCCAAATGAATTATCTCACACTTCTCCGGATTGAATTCCATTTGTCACTGTTCTGCCCACCTGACCAGTTTATTGATATCTTCCTGCAGTATGCAATTTTTTTTCTCACGATCAACCACATGGCCAATTTTTGTCTCACCTGCAAACTTCTACATTGAAGTCTAAATCATTGATGTATACCCACCCCCCCCCCCACATCGCCCTGCCTCTCACTGGAGCCTCCCCGCATCAACCTGCTGCATGAAGGCACTGGGCCCCTGAGTTGAAAGGTCAGTGTCCTTGTCTGGCCCCCAGAGCATGTTCCACCCCGGAACCCCGTCCCAATTAAAATGCAGTGTCCTCCTTAATCAGAGGAGGTTTGAAGCCCACTTGCACTTATTCTAACCTTAACCCCATCACTCCCACCTCTGCCCGCGTTATTATTTCAGTTGTTGTCTGTTAAATATTTAGTTTGATTTTCAATCTGTACCTGTTTTGTGAGGGTGGTGCACTGTCCTCACTGGTCTGTAACTGTCCACACTGGGCTCTCGGGGATAATGTTGGGTTCGGGCCAAGCAACCATCCTAAAGCTGTGACTCAGTTGCTTCTCTCTTTCTCTCTCTTGCTCTCTCAGGAATCTGAGGATCTTCCAGACATCACACCACCAACCCCGAGGGTGTAAGTATTGTTTCAGCCATTGTGGTTTCAGGGGCCTGAGGGAATTGTGCAAACAGGAAGGGGACTGTCAATTGTGATCACTGTCACTGCTCTGGAACCAGGAGTGAAAGGCTGAGGGACTGTGCTGTTACCTCGATATATTGTACTTGTCCTTAGAATGTAATCTATTTATAGCTGACATTAAGACTTGTAGGAGCTGGGTTTAATAGTGTACCCAGTGTGAGTGTCTTTGCATTTTATACTAGGAACATTCACTTCAATTAAAACACATAGTTTTGGTCATGAGGAGTTGGTGCATGAACTGTGAAATATTTACAAATTGAGGCTAGCTCACCTGTTCATCAGACCATCCGTTCCCCGTCAGGCTCATCACCTTACATCGAAGATCTTCCCAAATCCCAACATCGATCTGGAGAACGAGGGGGTGGGAGGGTGAGAGAGGTAGGGGGAAGGGATCAGGGAGTGAGGGGGAGAGGGAGAGTGAACACAGAGGGGGAAGGAGGGGGAGAGGGAGAGTGAGCACAGGGGGAGGGAGGGAGGGGCGAGAGGGAGGGAGGGAGGGGGCGAGGGAGGAGGGAGGGAGGGGGGAACGAGGGAGCAGGGAGGGAGGGGGGGACGAGGGAGCAGGGAGGGAGGGGGGACGAGGGAGCAGGGAGGGAGGGGGGGACGAGGGAGCAGGGAGGGAGGGGGGAACGAGGGAGCGGGGGGGGCGAGGGCGAGGGAGCGGGGGGGGGAGCAGGGGGGGCGAGGGAGCAAGGAGGGAGCCGGGGGGGGCAAGGGAGCAAGGAGGGAGCAGGGGCGGCGAGGGAGCAGGGAGGGAGGGGGGGGCGAGGGAGCAGGGAGGGAAGGGGGGAGCGAGGGAGGGGGGGAGCGAGGAGGAGGGAGGGAGCGGGGGAGCTGGGGGGAGAGGGGGGAGGGGTGAGAGGGGAGCGGGGAGGGGGGGAGCGAGAGGAAGCAGGGGGAGGAGGGAGCAGGGAGGGAGGGGGAGCGAGGGAGCAGGGAGGGAGGGGGTAGGGCGGGAGCGAGGGAGCAGGGAGGGAGGGGGCGAGGGAGGGAGCGAGGGAGTAGGGAGGGGGGAGTGAGGGAGCAGGGGGGGAGCAAGGGAGGGGGGGAGGGGGTGGGCGAGGGGGGCGAGGGAGCAGGGGGTGGGAGCAAGGAGGGAGCGGGGGGGGGCGAGCAAGGTGGGAGCGGGGGGGGGCAAGCAAGGAGGGAGCAGGGGGCGGGGGGGGGCGAGGGGTCAAGGAGGGAGCAGGGGGGGGGGTGAGCAAGGAGGGAGTGGGGGGGTGTGGGCGAGGGAGGAGGGACCCGGTGGGCGAGGGAGCAGGGGGACGGGGCGCGAGGGAGCAGGGAGGGGGGGGGCGAGGGAGCAGGGGGGGG
Source organism: Pristiophorus japonicus (assembly GCF_044704955.1). NCBI lineage: Eukaryota > Metazoa > Chordata > Chondrichthyes > Pristiophoridae > Pristiophorus > Pristiophorus japonicus. The sequence continues at coordinate 165,957,382 of NC_091987.1, forward strand.
GGCGAGGGAGCAGGGAGGGGCGAGGGAGCAGGGAGGGAGGGGGGGGGGGCGAGTGAGCAGGGAGGATGGGGGGGGTGGGCGAGGGAGCAGGGAGGGAGGGAGGGAGGGAGGCGGTGGAGGAGCATGGCGAGCCTCTGTAGTTCCGGTGAGTGGGGCGCTGTGCCAGCGAGTGACTGGTGTTATTTGTTTAATTGTAGGAGAACGGACTATGTGGTGAGAGCCAGCACTGGAGATGAAAAGCGTGTTTTCCAGGAACAGGTGAGAATCTGGGCTGAAATGAAGGACTTATTTAGCCCCCAAATCCCTGCATCCCTGACGGTGCCATGGTCAGAGAGCCCTGTGACCCCCCTTCTGCACCCCTGCCCTGGGGACACAGTCTTAGCATAAGGGGTAGGCCATTTAGGACTGAAATGAGGAGAAACTTCTTCACGCAGAGAGTTGTTAACCTGTGGAATTCCCTGCTACAGAGAGCTGTTGATGCCAGTTCAAGAGGGAGTTAGATATGGCCTTTATGGCTAAAGGGATCAAGGGGTATGGAGAGAAAGCAGGAAAGGGGTACTGAAGGAATGATCAGCCATGATCTCATTGAATGGTGGTGCAGGCTAGAAGGGCCGAATGGTCTACTATGCACCTATTTTCTATGTTTCTATGTGTCCTGCAATCACAGCACCCTGTGACCTGCACCGTACCCTGCAACAACACCCAAACCTGGGCTGTATTTCAAAATCTAACTGTCCAACTCCTCTTCAGACTGTGAGCTCGTCAATAAATAACTGGCTTTCACACGTGCTGAAGTGGTGTCGGGGACTGTTGGTTGCTGATACGAGGGTACAGGTTACAGAGATATTAGATCATAACATAGAACATAAGAAATCGGAGCAGGAGTAGGCCATTTGGCCCCTCGAGCCTGCTCCGCCATTCAGTGAGATCATGGCTGATCTGATCCTGGCCTCAGCTCCATTTCCCTGCCCGCTCCCCATAACACTTGACTCCCTTATCGTTTAAAAATCTGTCGATCTCCACCGCAAATATATTCAATGACTCAGCCTCCACAGCTCTCTGGGGCAGAGAATTCCACAGATTGACGACTCTCTGAGAGAAGAAATTCCTCCTTATTTCCGTTTTAATATTGGAGCCAGATGCATGCGCTGCTCCAGCCGTGGGTGACAGTGGGCATTGAATGAGCTGTGCCTGTACAACAAGACCCCCAATGACTGAATCTTTCAGAGGAGGAAGCTCCTTGTTCAGCGTTCCAGCTGGAGAGGTTTGTTCCGTGCACCACGCTCGGTTCGTTAGTCTGGTGGTTCTGATACTGGACCAGCGACCCACAGATTGTGTCATCAATCTCTCCGGGGCAAGCTGTATCACTGAATTCCATAAAAATCTGGAAGCAGAAAAAAGCTTCTGATTGTTGTAAAAACCCAGTATGGTGTACATCTGACTCCAATCCTAATCAGGACAACTAGGCATGGGCAACAAATGCAGCCCCGTAATGCCCCAAGGGAGGTGAAATCGCTTTTGTTTGTATCCAAAGCAGCTCCTTTTGGATGCTTGAAGTTGTCCCCGGGGCTGGAGATGGTGTCTGCTCGTTCACTGGAGGATGGGGTCCCGACATGAATGCCTTGGACCCGATAAGTTGTGGGCCATTTTCTTTTGATGTGCAGAGACACCGCCCCCCCCCCCCCCTCCCTGCTTTACTTGGAGCTATTACTGCAAAATAGTGGTGGAGATGCCTGCTCACAGTCAGCCAGTCCTGCTCAGCCTCCAGGCGACCGGCATTCTTGCCTTGTTTGTTTTTTAAACCCAGTGGGTGTTCTAAGCTCGGTTTAGCCAGTGTGATTGAGCAACATGTAGCGGACTGCAGCTAATAGTTTGTGGTTGTTTCCACAGGAGCGGCAGCGATACAGCCAGCCCCATAGAGCTTTCACCTTCCGCATGCACGGCTTTGACTCTGTGGTGGGCCCGGTGAAGGGAGTGTTTGACAAGGACCCTTCTCTCAATAAGGCACGAGAACATTCGCTGCTGCGATCTGATAGGCCGGCCTACGTCACCATTCTGTCGCTGGGTGAGATTCTGACACGAGACTTTAGGCAAGGGAAGAAGTCAGGTGGATTGTTTTTGCATAAATTTGCTTTGAAAATCCTCTTGGCAAAGCTTCTAGAAAATCCAGTTTGTCTAAATACCAACTGAATGGAATGGAGGGGAAATTCAGCACTGGATAAAAGACTAAAAGTCTGCCCTGAGCGATGTTCCCTGTAAGCTGTTCTTTGTTCTGCACAGCCCGTTTCTTTCTGCGCACGCACAGTATTGACGGTAAAAGCAGGTGAGCGGCCGGCGCGGGTCCTTGCAGATTACAGCACGGCTGCCTGCTTGGGTCCTTGCAGATTACTGCACGGCTGCATGTGCGAGTCCTTGCAGATTACTGCGTGGCTGCGCTTGCGGGTCCTTGCAGATTACTGCACGGCTGCATGTGCGAGTCCTTGCAGATTACTGCGTGGTTGCGCTTGCCGGTCCTTGCAGATTACTGGGCGGCTGCACACGAGTCCTTGCAGATTACTGGGCGGCTGCATGCATGGGTCCTTGTAGATTACTGCACGGCTACCTGCGTGGGTCCTTGCAGATTACTGCACGGCTGCGTGCTCGGGTCCTGGCAGGTTACTGCACGGCTGCGTGTGCAGGTCCTTGCAGATTACTGCCCGGCTGCATGCGTGGGTCCTTGCAGGTTACTGCACGGCTGCATGTGCAGGTCCTTGCAGATGGCTGCATGTGCAGGTCCTTGCAGATTACTGCACGGCTGCATGCATGAGTCCTTGCAGATTACTGCGCGGCTGCGTGCGCGCACCATAGCGGGAACAATGGTCCTGAGTTGGAGAACCATCCAGCGGAGCACTCTGCAGACTCAGGAGGTACAGGCGCTGGATGTGAGACTGAGCCGTATCAACTCCAGCCTGTGCTGACTCCCCCTCCATAGCCCAGTGCGTCGGGCGCGACCCGGACTGTGATTAGTTGTGAACGTCCATGTGCTTGAGTGGATTTCTCCAAATTTTCTCCCCCGTCCTGAACTCGAACTTGCCCCCTCTTCTGGTGGGGGAGAGATGTGCACCCTCTTCTGGTTGAGGAAGTGGGGGGTGGGGCAGACATGCCTTCTTTGGGTGGGGGGGGCACTCCCTCTGAGGGGTGGGGTTGCCTCGATGATTGAAGAAAGTGTGATACTTCTGATTATAAGCCTTGTATTTATCAGAGGCATGGGGGGATTTTACAGTGAATGCTGTAAATCTGAAATTAAAAGCAACCATTATGAAATATGCTGTAGGTCTATCACCACCTGTGAGAGGAGGCAGATTAATAAGAACATAAGAAATAGGAACAGGAGTAGGCCATACAGCCCCTCAAGCCTGCTCCGCCATTCAATAAGATCATGGCTGATCTGATCATGGACTCATCTCCACTTCCCTGTCCGCTCCCCTTATCCCCTTATCGTTTAAGAAAGTGTCTATTTCTGTCTTAATGTCCCAGCTTCCACAGCTCTCTGAGGCAGTGAATTCCACGGATTTACAACCCTCTGAGAGAAGAAATTCCTCCTCATCTATTTAAAATGGGCGGCCCCTTATTCTAAGATCATGCCCTCTAGTTCTAGCCTCCTTCATCAGTGGATTGGGAGCCAGTTGTGACTGAGATTCTCTGCCCCACACACCGTATCGTAAGATGCTGAGAGGCGTGCTGCGAATTTGCAGCATTCTGTGTTTGTGGTGTGGGGTGGAGACCCAGTGATCCCGCTTCCATCTGTCCCCGGGTTTGTACCGATGATGCCCTGTTGTGTGTGAAGGAGCTCACACCGGTTTTATATCATCAGTGGGGAGATGGTTTGTTTATTCCTCAAACACTACAACACACCTCTCGCTCCCTCAGCCACTGCTCTGAGAATGAACTGTTTAAATGCTCTTTGTAACGCAGCGATTTCTCTCCCGCAGTGAGAGATGCAGCCGCCCGCCTTCCAAACGGAGAGGGGACCCGAGCAGAGATCTGTGAGCTGCTGAAAGACTCTCAGTTTCTGGCTCCCGAGGTCACCAGTGCCCAGGTAAAGGGACCGAGAACGGCGGGTAACAAGTGACAAGTGACTGCTCGTAGCTTGTGTTCACCATTCTCACACACTCTGGGAGTCGCGGGGGTGGGGCCGCGACGGGCGCAGCGGGGGAGGGGCCGCGGCGGGGGTTCCTTGCATCCTATAAGCAGACGTGGATAATGTGTCGAGTGGGGAGTGAAACAAAGAGCAGCGACCCATGTGGAAGTACTGTAACTGCATGTATTGTTAGCCTCACTGAAAGACGCAATCCCTCTGGGATTCAGCACTGCTCTCGCAGTCGGCCTCACACTCCCACGCATCCTCCATATAATCTGTTATTTTCTGGCAGATTAACACAGTTGTGAGTGGGGCTCTGGACAGGCTGCATTATGAGAAGGACCCGTGTGTGAAGTATGATATCGGCCGCAAGCTGTGGATCTATCTGCACCGCAACCGCAGTGAGGAGGAATTTGGTGAGTGCACTTTACTCAGGTCCAAGGGATTTGGACTGTCCCATTTCAATCAGGTTCCTTATCCTGATGCTGGTTTCCGATCAGGAACAGTAGCCTCTCTCTCCCTGCTCCCTCAGATGGACGGAAAAGATCCCATGGCACTATTTTGAAAAAAAGCAGGGGAGTTATCCTTAGTGTCCTGGGCAATATATTTATCCCTCAATCACTATCACTGAATCAGATGATCTGGTCTATCACATTGCTGTCTGTGGGAGCTTGCTGTGTGCAAATTGGCTGCTGCGTTTCCCACATTACAACAGTGACTACACCTCAACAGCACTTCATTGGCTGTAAAGTGCTTTGGGACGTCCTGAGGTCATGAAAGGCGCTATATAAATGCATGTCGCTTTTTTTTCTCTCAAACCATCAGCCACAGTGTTCACTAAACGCCATCATACTGGTGACTTTACTGGTGGTACTGAATGCCCGGCTGGACTATGAGCATCCAACTCTTGAATTTGCTGAGTAGACTGGATTTTCTTGTGGATTGAAAGAATCAGCAGCTTCATCCAGAGGTCTGACCTTTCTCTCAGGATCCTGCCCAACGTTTGATGAGTGCTCCATTCCATTCACCCAGCACCCCTGTGCTCACAGACCCACACTGGTTCCCGCTTCACCAATGCCTCAAATTTAAAATTATCATCCGGTGTTCAAATCTCTCCACCACTGCGCCCCTCCCTATCTGTAACCTCCGAGATCTCTCCCTCCTATTCTGACCTTTTGTACATCCCGATTTTAATCACTCCTCCATTGGTGGCCTATCCTTCAGCTGCCAAGGCCCTAAAGCTCTGGAATTTCCTCCCCAAACCTCTCCGCACCTCTCTCTTCCTTTAAGACGCTGCTTAAAACCTGCCTCTTTGTCCAAGCTTTTGGTCACCTGATCTAATATCTCCTTTTGCTCAGTATCAATGTTTGCCTGATAACGCTCCTATATTTGGGATATTTGATTGCATTAACGGTGCTATATCAATGCGGGTTGTTATATATCGGTCCAATGCATTCATGTCCAGGCAGAGTGCAGTTGTCTGAAATAAAAACAGAAAATGCTGGAAATATTCAGCAGGTCAGGCAGCATCTGTGGAGAGAGAAACCGAGTTAATGTTTCAGGCCGATGACCCTTCGTCAGAACTGGAAAAAGTTTGAGATGTAACCAGGATTTAAGGAAGTACAGAGGCAGGGAAAGGGGGCAGGAGCGCAGGAAAGAACAAAAGGGGAAGGTCTGTGATAGAATGGAAGGCAGGAGAGATTAAATGGCAATAGAAATTAAGCTTCACTTTGACATGGTGCTTACATTGAGCAGTTGTACACAAGAGATTGGTGTGCAAAATTAAAGCACATGGTATTGGGGATAATGTTCTGACGTGGATAGAGAACTGGTTGGCCGACAGGAAGCAGAGTCGGGATAAACGGGTCCTTTTCAGAATGGCAGGCAGTGACTAGTGGGGTGCCGCAGGGCTCAGTGCTGGGACCCCAGCATTTGCAATATACATTAATGATTTGGATGAAGAAATTGAGTGTAATATCTTCAAGTTTGCAGATTGTTATGTATTGATGTGTGTATCGTCCTGGTACCTTAAATGTAATGTAAGCACAATGCTACACCACAGAGGGCGCTGTGGTGGGAAACCTGGAAGTGCCTGCAACAGTCGCTATAAAAGGCTGACCACCACACCTGAGAGGCACTCTGGAGCTGAACAATAAAGGGCGAAGGTCACAGCAGTTAGATTAACACTAGACCGTGTGGACTCAGTGATTTGTGTGCTACATACACCACATTGGCGACAAGGAAGCGGACGAACTCCACGCAACCATGGCTACTCTGGGCTCGCTAAAGGATTTTACCATGGGCAATGATTGGGAGGCTTTTACAGAAAGGCTCGAGTACTACTTCACAGCAAACGACCTGACGGAGGACACGGACGCAATGAGAGATAAGCGTAAGGCGATATTGCTCTCCAGTTGTGGAGATGAGGTTTACTGCCTCGTCAGGGATTTGCTGGCACCCGGGAGCGCCAGGGACAAGTCATACGAGGAGCTGACTGAACTCATTCGTGACCAGTTGAAACCGAAGGAGAGCATCCTCACGGCCAGATACAAATTTTACCATCACTGCAGACCTGAGGGCCAGGATGTCACCAAATATGCTGCGGACCTCAGGAGATTCGCCGCGCCGTGTGATTTTGGCGCACACCTTGACGAGGCGTTACGGGACGTTTTCGTTATGGGGATTGGCCACGAGGGTCTCCTTCACAAGCTGTTAGCCACGGAACCCACAGTCACTCTGACAAAGGCCATCACCATCAGCCGGACACATATGACCTCGACCTGCAGCACCAAGCAAATAATCCACACAGTCTCGAACCCGGCAGGCACTGTCCACAGGATAGCGCCCACCACGGACAAAACTGCAGAACGTGGCTCTGCCCGGGGCAGAGAGCACGGACCTCGGGGTCCTGGAACTCTGAGTCCGCTGAGGGGGGCCAATCAAGCAGCACCATGTTGGCGCTGTGGAGTAAGCCATGGGGCTCACCGGTGCAGGTTTGCGGAGTACATGTGCAATACCTGCCACACGAAAGGCCACCTTCAGCGTATGTGTAAAAGAAATCAGACTCATCATGTGGCTGAGGAGATGGGGGATGATCCACTGTTCAGCGAGGAGCAGGCAGATGATGATGAGGTGTTGGGACTGTACACATGTACCGACAATTCGCCCCCAGTGATAAGGGAAGTAAAAATCAACGGCGTCCCTGTGAGTATGGAAGTGGACACGGGCTCGGGTCCGTCGTTGATGAGTCGGAGAACTTTTGATAAACTGTGGATTAACCCAGCTGCACGACCCTAGCTGGTCCCGGTCACGGCGAAGCTGTGTACCTACACCGGGGAACTAATACCTGTTCCCGGCAGAGCGATGGTGCAGGTATCCCACGCGGACGAGACACACGGTTTACCTTTGTGGGTCGTTGCAGGCGATGGGCCGACACTCCTCGGTCGGAGGTAGATGGGGACGGTCCGTGGGAGCTGGGAAGACTTCATCACCCCACAGGCTGTTGCTCCCCGGGGTGCTGCCATGCCTCGGGTCCCCAGAGAGCAGCGCCGACCGAGCTGGAGCTGCAGCCTCAATCCACCCACAGGCAAGCCCCAGGCCCGGACCTCACACAGGATCCTGCAGCCTCAGCCCCCACAGGCAAGCAGCCCTGCAGAGAGGAACCTAGTGGGGGGGGGGGGGGAAGGGGAGGGGGGGGGGGGTCGGCGGGGTGCGAGGGATCCAGGATGGCCGGCGGATCGGAAGAGCCCCGCCGAGGAAGTTGCCGTCGGGCGGGCCCCGCCGAGGAGCTGTTTGTTCAATTGGTCTGCCATTTCTTTGTTCCCCATTATAATTTCACCTGAGTCCGACTGCAACGGACCTACGTTTGTCTTCACTAATCTTTTTCTCTTCACATATCTATAGAAGCTTTTGCAGTCGGTTTTTATATTCCCGGCAAGCTTCCTCTCGTACTCTATTTTCCCCTCCTAATTAAACCTTTTGTCCTCCTCTGCTGAATTCAAAATTTCTCCCAGTCCTCAGGTTTGCTGCTTTTTCTGGTCCTTTTCAGAATGTCAGGCAGTGACTAGTGGGGTGCCGCAGGGCTCCGTGCTGGGACCCCAGCTCTTTTCAAAATACATCAATGATTTTGATGAAGGAATTGAGTGTAATATCTCCAAGTTTGCAGATGACACTAAACTGGGTGGCGGTGTGAGCTGTGAAGGGGACGGTAAGAGGCTGCAGGGTGACTTAGACAGGTTCGGTGGGTGGGCAAATGCATGGCAGATGCAGTATAATGTGGATAAATATGAAGTTATCCATTTTAGAGGCAAAAACGTGAAGAAAGATTATTATCTGAATGGTGGCAGATTAGGAAAAGGGGAGATGCAACGAGACCTGGGTGTCATGGTTCATCAGTCATTGAAAGTTGGCATACAGGTACAGCAGGCGGTGAAGAAGGCAAATGGTATGTTGGCCTTCATAGCTAGGGGATTTGAGTATAGGAGCAGGGAGGTCTTACTGCAGTTGTACAAGGCCTTGGTGAGGCCTCACCTGGAATATTGTGTTCAGTTCTGATCTCCTAATCTGAGGAAGGACGTTCTTGCTATTGAGGGAGTGCAGCGAAGGTTCACCAGACTGATTCCAGGGATGGCTGGACTGACATATGAGGAGAGACTGGATTAACTGGGCCTTTATACATTGGAGTTTAGAAGGATGGGAGGGGATCTCATCGAAACATACAAGATTCTGCCGGGACTGGACAGGTTAGATTGTTCCCGATGTTGGGGAAGTCCAGAACCAGGGGACACAGTCTTAGGATAAGGGGTAGGCCATTTAGGACTGAGGTGAGGAGAAGCTTCTTTACTCAGAGAGTTGTTAACCTGTGGAATTCCCTGCCGCCGAGAGTTGTTGATGCCAGTTCATTGGATATATTAAAGAGGGAGTTAGATATGGCCCTTACGGCTAAGGGGATCAAGGGGTATGGAGAGAAAGCAGGAAAGGGTACTGAGGGAATGATCAACCATGATCTCATCGAATGGTGGTGCAGGCTCGAAGGGCCGAATGGCCTACTCCTGCACCTATTTTCTTTGTTTCAAATATCCTGGGAGCATAGACGCACCGACGTTCATGTTCTCAATCAGGCCAACATCCCCAGCATCGAAGCACTGACCACACTCGACTAGCTTCATTGGGCGGGCTACATTGTTCGTGTGCCCGACACAAGACTCCCAAAGCAAGCGCTCTACTCGGAACTCCTACACGGCAAGCAAGCCCCAGGTTGGGCAGAGGAAACGTTTCAAGGACACCCTCAAAGCCTCCTTGATGAAGTGCAACATCCCCACCGACACCTGGGAGTCCCTAGCCAAAGACCGCCCAAAATTGAGCAAGAGCATTCGGGAGGGCGCTGAGCTCCTCGAGTCTCGTCACCGAGTGCATGCAGAAATCAAGTGCAGGCAGCGGAAGGAGCGTGCGGCAAACCAGACTCACCACCCACCCTTTCCTTCAACCACTGTCTGGCCCACCTGTGACAGAGACTGTAATTCCCGTATTGGACTGTTCAGTCACCTGAGAACTCACTTGGAGTGGAACAAGTCTTCCTCAATTCCGAGGGGCTGCCTATGATGATGATGGGTTGCGGGTTGTGTAACTGCTGGCACTGCCAGGCCCCTCGGGCCTTTGAAGATTTTCCTTGGCCTTGTTTCAACAGACAGGGCTAGTGAACATACATTCTTTTATCAGTCTTTGACATTTTGATAAACCAGTCAGTTTTCCCTGAATATCTGAGGTTGATTTATCTAGGGTGTAAGGAACATAAACTTTTACCTGTCATTCTATTGACGGGAGGTATCATTTTAATTCTCTAGTAACTTTCTCTTCTTAGGCAGTCCCTCGGACTCGAGGATGACTTGCTCCCACACTAACATGAGTTCTCAGGTGACTGATGAGACCAATGCGGGACCCACAATCTCTGTCACAGGTAGGGCAGACTGGTGGGTGGGGTGCTTGGGTTGTCGTGCGTTGTTTGCACTTGGCTTTCGCGTGCTCCCGGCAAATAGACTCGAGGTGTTCGGTGCTTTCCCGGATGCTTCTCCTCCATTTTGAGTTGTCTTGGGCCAGGGATTCCCAGGTGTCGGTGGGGATGTTGCACTTTTTCAAGGAGCCTTTGAGGGTGTGCTTGAAACATTTCCTCTGCCCCTCTGGGGCTCGCTTGCCGTGTCGGAGCTGAGTGGAGTGCTTGTTTTGGGGGTCTAGTATCGGGCATCTTTAATAACTCAGTGATTCACGTTAATTGTTTCTAATACTTGGCTGTGCTCTGTTAGCAAACAGTATTGGTTCCACTGGTTGCCTTCTGATTTACTTAATACAGGATCAATTGGAGTTTGCTATTTCTTATGAGTTATTTCGAAGGGGACAAAGCAGACACTTGCTGCACTAGAGTGGGAAGTGGGTCGCTCATCCCTTTCACAGAAACACAGCTCAGTCCTTTATCTGAAAATACTGCAGAATAGGAGCCATTGATAGGAGCTCAGCTTACTGGTTGGTTGTCTGTGTAACTGTATTGTGAAGGTGTCTGTATTCAACTTGCTGTGAATGCTTTCTGCGGTAATACTTCGATCGGTGAATAAAGCTGCTTGGTGCTTTAGTCTGCTACGCAACTATGTGGAGCAACCGATTCAGCTCGTCTCAGAAGTGCCGAGGGTGTGTGTTAGAAATCGAGGAAGAATAAGCAGGTGTATTCTTCGCCTGGGGCATGCTGTCCCAGATTACTGTGTGTGTCAGGTCCGACTCCAATCCCGAGGGAACGAGGGCTGTGGGAGTTGGCTTTTGAGTTGGGCACAGAAAATATAACCGGGGAGAGCCCCATACTAACGCAAGACACACCGTGTCTGCCTGAACCCAGCTCATACTAACGCAAGACACACCGTGTCTGCCTGAACCCAGCTCTTTCAAATAATAGTCACGCCACCTGCTTGTTTCAACATTGAGACGGCTGGGGCAATGTTATCCATGAGCAGTAGTGTTTGTCCCCAGCCTGCCCTCACTCCACAGTTCGTGCAGCACTAGCTCAACAGCACACGGCACCATTCCATACTGGTGTGGCCCCAGGTCAACGTCACCAGTATGGAATGGTTTAACTGCACGGTGTGTATGTGCGGCCCACTGGCTAACTGTACCAGTGTAGCCCCCTCTCTCCCCCCTGGTTAACCCTGTCAGCCCCCCTGTGGTTAACTGCATGGGGTGTCTGTGCGGCCCACCAGCTAACTGTACCAGCATAGCCCCCTATCTCCCCCCTGGTTAACCCTGCCAGCATGGCTCACCTGTCCTCGCCCAGCGCATTGTCAAGGATACCAGTAATTGGCCATGGGTACTTTGTGGCCCTTTCATTGAAAGATATTTGTGCAATAGCTGGGCTTGAGGGTGATTGACCCCTGCTGTGGTGGCACTGGCGAGCAGTCACTGCGCTCTAACCCACTCTCATCATTATTTCAGAGCGCATTCACCAGGCCCAGGCTGCAGCGGCTAAAGCCAAGAAGGCGTTGCAACAGAAACCCAAGCTGACGACCAAGATCGTGAGTATTATTCAGGAGTAAATTCCTACCTTCCCCTGGCCGGCGCTCGGGACTGCCACCCTCTAACATACTTTTTGCTTTCCCATGTTGAGGTGACGCTCACTCCTCAATATCTCTCCCATCCTGAGAGAGGCAGCTGGCCTCCACTAAGCACTTGGTCACAGCAGCAACTCTCCGATCACTCATTCAGCACACACTGCAGCCAAAAGAAGTCAAAAAGGCGAATGGAATGTTGGCCTTTATCTCGAGGGAGCTGGAATACAAAGGGATGGATTTACATTTCAGTTATACAGGGCTCTGGTTACAGCCAGTTAAAGAAACTGCATTCAGTGCAGGGCACCACACCTCAAGAAGGATATACTGGTCTTGGGGGAGCAGCACAGATCCACCTGAATGGCTGAGATTATGAGGACAGGTTACATAAACTTAGCCTTTATCCCCTTGAGTATAGAAGATTGATGGGTGATCTAATTGAGGTGTTTAAAATGTTGAAAGAATTCAGTAGGGTAGATGGACAGAAGCTATTTCCTCTGATGGAGGATTCAAGAACAAACGGACATGATCTTTTTCACTCACACACAATCTGGAACTCTCTCCCCAAAAGGTTGTAGATGCTGGGAGTCAGTTGGTGCTTTCAAGACTGAGATCGATAGATTTTTGTCCGTCAATGGTATCAAGGGATTTGGAACAAAGACAGGCAAATGGAATTGAGGTACAGAACAGCCATGATCTAATTGAATGGTGGAGCAGGCTCGAGGGGCTGAACGGCCTCCTGTTCCTGTGTAACCCTGCATTGCACATGGCACTCCTGGTGCATCATTGGCTCAGAGACCCAGGACTGTGGGGGGAGGGGGGGACAGACTGTGGGCGGGGGGGGGGGGCGGCACTGTGGGCCATGGGAGGCACTGTGAGCCGGGGGTGGGAGAGGGGGCACTGTGAGCCGGGGTGGGAGAGGGGGCACTGTGAGCTGGTGGTGGGAGAGGGGGCACTGTGAGCCGGGGATGGTGAGGGGGACACTGTGAGCCGGGGTGGGGGGGGGGGGGTCACTGTGGGCCACGGAGGGCACTGTGAGCCGGGGGTGGGGGTGGGGGTGGAGGGTGAGGTGGGCCATGGGTGGCACTGGGGGTGTGGGGGCACTAAGAATTATTGCTCTACTCCATTATTAGCTGAACAGCGATTAGTGCTCAGATTCTCATCGGAGCATGGGGTTTGCTAGACAAGAAAAGACCAAGGTCCATCTAATTCGCCTTCTCCCGTCCTGTCACTCACAATGCAACAATAATGGAATGGTTTGGAAGCTACACGTCCACAGTCACCTGTTCCTTCCAAGCACGCTACATTCACCACACATCATGTCTCCAATTACTACTATACCAAAATGTTCTTTGTTTAAAGAAATCTCTCTTAATTTGAATGAATGAACACATTCTGCTTCCACCATCTCCCTGGGGAGCCTGTTCCACTCGTTCAGGTAAATAATGTTTCCGCAGATTATCGCAGAATCATACAGCATGGGAGGAGGCCGTTTGCCCATTGTTCCTGTGGTGCCTTGTTAATGCCCAGCCAGTAACCACCTCATTTGCATTCAGTGCCTTTCACCGACTTGCGTTGCCACTTTCTCCACCCCCTTCAGTTTTGAACTTCGCCCCTCGCCCCCCCCCCCAATAATTATACCCCAGTTGGAACGGCACAATAAGTTTTCATACCAGAATATCGGTGTTCAAGCTGCTTTGTACCGGGTCCTGTCTGTCAACAAGTGCGAATAAATGAGCGAAGTTGGATGGTGATTGAGGAGCCCAAAAGTCTCCAGCAGGAATGCTGTGTCAGTGTGAGGAGCCACGTACCCGGCTACACCTTCCCTTTCCATGCAGTGGGAATGGATTTTAACGTCATGTTTGTTTTCTCTAGAAGTCCTCTGGTAAGGAGAGTGTAACAAAGCTCCCTCTGTGTGAGCAGTCTCTGGGACCCCAGGCATTGGCAGAATCTAGCTTGCCCCACACACCTGTAACGCCAGTAACTCCCACATTACAGCCGACATCCACATCACCGGTGGCATCGTCCGACAGCGCCAAGGTCCCGGCAACCAGTGCACCAGAACTGGTCAAATCTGGTCAAAGGTCAGTTATTCCTGGTACTCTCTCGTTTCATGCAGCAGACTGTCCTATCCTCTCGTTCAGTATCGGCAGAAGACGTTGGGCTGGATTTTCGGGTCCTTTTGCGCTCCGGGTTTCACCGGGTTTCGGTGCCTCATCGCGATCCTCCAGTCCCGTTTTGCAGCAGCGCTTCCGATCTGTGTCGGGTGTGCAACGGTTCTCGTTGCGACAGCGGCAATAGTTTGGACTCGCACCCGACCCTTACGCCCCAAAGCATGCCCTGTGATGGCCGCCAGGGAAAACCGAGCAGTCCAGCCATGCTGCCGGGTGTGAGGGAGATAAAGTGCAAAGACGGTAAGTTCCAGTGTATATTCTTTTATTTATTTGTAGCGATTTGTGTTGTGATGGTGTGGACAATGTTTTTGGAATGTTTTTGTGATTTTTTTTTTTTGTCCCCTCCCAAGGCGCCTCTCGGTCCTCACTTTAGTTATCGAGTTTCCCATTTTTGCGCCACAAAAGTTGTACAATGCCTCCCTTTGTGCTAGCCCCTCGCAAAGCCCAGATAGCAAAAATGTCTCCACACAGCACAGACATTTCCCCGCTGGTAACTTTCCCGCCCCTCCTCCGTTTTAGCCCCAAAAACATCCAGCCTATTGAGATCTTCAGCGAGCACCTGTATGGGCCAGTGTTCCAGGAAACAGCAGCTCTTCATGTCACAACAGGACAGTGACCACCTGATGCTGCGCTGTCACAACTGCAGGCATTGCGGCTGAGGGAAGATGTTTCACGCTGTTTAATGCATCATTTCCCCTCTCAGCTGGTGCTTCTCCCTCTTTTGCAACATCTTGGATCTTTTGATTGCCTTTTCTCTCCCTGCCCTGGTTTTCTTCCTCTTGTGAAGATGCAGACTCGTGCTGGCCGTGAGCTGCATGGGGACTCATTCTCCTCTGCAGACTGGCTAGTCGAGGCAGTATCAAAGTTGAGAATGTCACAGCTGAGTCTGATCCTGTGCACACCATCACGTGCATTGGATGGTGATTTTTTTTTAAAGAGAGGGATAAACCAAATAATTATAGGCCAGTTAGGCTGACTCAGTTGTGAAAGTAGTTAACATAGGATGAAATTGTTAAACGCTGAGAGAAACACATGATAATCAGGGCCAGCCAGCACAGATTTCCGAAAGGCAGGCCATGTTTGACCTTCGCTAAAATAACAGCAGGGCCAATATTTATCCTTCAATCAATCTCACTAAAACGGATGATCTGGTCATTGTCACATTACTGTTTGTGGAAGCTTGCTGTGCGCAAATTGCCCGTGTTTCCTACATTACAACAGTGGCTAGAATAAAAGGAAAAGGAGGTGGGGTAGCATTGCTGGTTAAGGAGCAAATTAAGGCAATAGTTCGGAAGGACATTAGCTTGGATGATGTGGAATCTATATGGGTAGAGCTGCAGAATACCAAAGGACAAAAAACGTTAGTGGGAGTTGTGTACAGACCTCCAAACAGTAGTAGTGATGTTGGGGAGGGCATCAAACATGAAATTAGGGGTGCGTGCAATAAAGGTGCAGCAGTTATAATGGGTGACTTTAATATGCACATAGATTGGGTTAACCAAACTGGAAGCAATACGGTAGAGGAGGATTTCCTGGAGTGCATAAGGGATGGTTTTTTAGACCAATATGTCGAGGAACCAACTAGGGGGGAGGCCATCTTAGACTGGGTGTTGTGTAATGAGAGAGGATTAATTAGCAATCTCGTTGTGCGAGGCCCCTTGGGGAAGAGTGACCATAATATGGTGGAATTCTGCATTAGGATGGAGAATGAAACAGTTAATTCAGAGACCATGGTCCAGAACTTAAAAAAGGGTAACTTTGAAGGTATGAGGCGTGAATTGGCTAGGATAGATTGGCGAATGATACTGAAGGGGTTGACTGTAGATGGGCAATGGCAGACATTTAGAGACCGCATGGATGAACTACATTCCTGTCTGTCGTAAAAATAAAAAAGGGAAGGTGGCTCAACCGTGGCTATCAAGGGAAATCAGGGATAGCATTAAAGCCAAGGAAGTGGCATACAAATTGGCCAGAAATAGCAGAGGACCCGGGGACAGGGAGAAATTTAGAACTCGGCAGAGGAGGACAAAGGGTTTGATTAGGGCAGGGAAAATGGAGTACGAGAAGAAGCTTGCAGGGAACATTAAGACGGATTGCAAAAGTTTCTATAGATATGTAAAGAGAAAAAAGTTAGTAAAGACAAACGTAGGTCCCCTGCAGTCAGAATCAGGGGAAGTCATAACGGGGAACAAAGAAATGGCGGACCAATTGAACAAGTACTTTGGTTCGGTATTCACTGAGGAGGACACAAACAACCTTCCGGATATAAAAGGGGTCGGAGGGTCTAGTAAGGAGGAGGAACTGAGGGAAATCCTTATTAGTCGGGAAATTGTGTTGGGGAAATTGATGGGATTGAAGGCCGATAAATCCCCAGGGCCTGATGGACTGCATCCCAGAGTACTTAAGGAGGTGGCCTTGGAAATAGTGGATGCATTGACAGTCATTTTCCAACATTCCATTGACTCTGGATCAGTTCCTATGGAGTGGAGGGTAGCCAATGTAACCCCACTTTTTAAAAAAGGAGGGAGAGAGAAAACAGGGAATTACAGACCGGTCAGCCTGACATCGGTAGTGGGTAAAATGATGGAATCAATTATTAAGGATGTCATCGCAGTGCATTTGGAAAGAGGTAATATGATAGGTCCAAGTCAGCATGGATTTGTGAAAGGGAAATCATGCTTGACAAATCTTCTGGAATTTTTTGAGGATGTTTCCAGTAGAGTGGACAAGGGAGAACCAGTCGATGTGGTATATTTGGACTTTCAGAAGGCTTTCGACAAGGTCCCACACAAGAGATTAATGTGCAAAGTTAAAGCACATGGGATTGGGGGTAGTGTGCTGACATGGATTGAGAACTGGTTGTCAGACAGGAAGCAAAGAGTAGGAGTAAATGGGGACTTTTCAGAATGGCAGGCAGTGACTAGTGGGGTACCGCAAGGTTCTGTGCTGGGGCCCCGCTGTTTACACTGTACATTAATGATTTAGACGAGGGGATTAAATGTAGTATCTCCAAATTTGCGGATGACACTAAGTTGGGTGGCAGTGTGAGCTGCAAGGAGGATTCTATGAGGCTGCAGAGCGACTTGGATAGGTTAGGTGAGTGGGCAAATGCATGGCAGATGAAGTATAATGTGGATAAATGTGAGGTTATCCACTTTGGTGGTAAAAACAGAGAGACAGACTATTATCTGAATGGTGACAGATTAGGAAAAGGAGAGGTGCAACGAGACCTGGGTGTCATGGTACATCAGTCATTGAAGGTTGGCATGCAGGTACAGCAGGCGGTTAAGAAAGCAAATGGCATGTTGGCCTTCATAGCGAGGGGATTTGAGTGCAAGGGCAGGGAGGTGTTGCTACAATTGTACAGGGCCTTGGTGAGGCCACACCTGGAGTATTGTGTACAGTTTTGGTCTCCTAACCTGAGGAAGGACATTCTTGCTATTGAGGGAGTGCAGCGAAGGTTCACCAGACTGATTCCCGGGATGGCGGGACTGACCTATCAAGAAAGACTGGATCAACTGGGCTTGTATTCACTGGAGTTCAGAAGAATGAGAGGGGACCTCATAGAAACGTTTAAAATTCTGACGGGGTTAGACAGGTTAGATGCAGGAAGAATGTTCCCAATGTTGGGGAAGTCCAGAACCAGGGGACACAGTCTAAGGATAAGGGGGAAGCCATTTAGGACTGAGATGAGGAGGAATTTCTTCACCCAGAGAGTGGTGAACCTGTGGAATTCTCTACCACAGAAAGTTGTTGAGGCCAATTCACTAAATATATTCAAAAAGGAGTTAGATGAAGTCCTTACTGCTAGGGGAATCAAGGGGTATGGTGAGAAAGCAGGAATGGGGTACTGAAGTTGCATGTTCAGCCATGAACTCATTGAATGGCGGTGCAGGCTAGAAGGGCCGAATGGCCTACTCCTGCACCTATTTTCTATGTTTCTATGTTTCAGAAGTACTTCATTGGCTGTAAAGCACTTTGGGGTGTCCTGAGGTCGTGAAAGGCGTGGTATAAATGCAAATCTTTTCTGTCTTTTTCAGCTCTAGGGTGAATACTGAAAGAATGGGTCAGTGAGGTTTGGGTTTTATGGACTGCCTTGGGCAGAGTTTGTGAGAAACGAAGGTCTTCAGCTGTTTTATGTTTGGGTTTTATTTCTGGTTGCAGTGTTTTGTTGGTATCCTCGCCGTCAATGCCTCAGCTTGGGAATCTTCTATCTGGGACTCAGGCAGGACATCATGCAGGACCACAGACTCCGGCACGGGTACTGTCTCACTCTGTCGCCGCTACTCTGCCCCAGGTCCGGGTAGTCACTGCTCAGCAAGGCTTGGCTTCCAGTGCACACCAAGCCTCTGTGGTACAGCAAGTCCAACAACACCAGCATCAGATCCGGCTCCCCACGGTCACTGCGTCTGCTCACACTAAGGTGCTGCCTCAGGTAAGGAGCAAAAACACAGTCTGCTGTATGCTGCGATGACTTGGGAGAATACAAGTGTTCGAAAATGGAATTCCTTCCATCTACTTTGCTGGCATTGCATTGAGTTTGCTGAATGTGGGTTTATTCTTAGTTTGAAATGACAGCACAGAAGGAGCCAATTTGGCCTATCATGCCTGCACCAGTGCTCACTGTTCAACTGGAGCTATGTGCTTCCATCCCAGTTCCCTGCCCTTTTCCCGTATCTTTTTATATTAATACTTTTCAAACCCAATTTCTGCCTCAATAGCCCCTTGTGGTAATATTTTCCCTGTTCTAATAACCCTCAGTGTGAAAACATTTATTTTAACTTCTACCCTTCATTCTTCCAGTGAGAATCCTCACTCTCTGCCCCCTTGTTACCAATTCACTGACCACTGGAAACCTTTCATTAATTTAGAATACTTCTGTTAGATTCCCATTAATCTTCTCAGTATCAAAACAAGTCACACCTTAATTCATAACTCTAATCTCTCATTACTAATATCACTCCAGTGAATCTTCACTGTTCCCTTTATGGCTCTAATAATGCACGCAGCATTAAACTTGCGGCCTAACCAATGTCTTGTACAAAATTCAGCATCACTTCCTTGCCTGTATATTCAGTGCCACTGTGCATAAAATACAAAACCCCTTTTTCCTTTTTTTACTTAATACCCTTTACTACCCACCATTAAGGATCTCTGTGTTTGTATTCCAACATCTCTGTGTCTCTCCTTTACTAAGAATGTTGCTGTTTAGGGTGCACTTCTTTTGATTGTGTTTGTCCCAAGATGTAATATTTCACATTTCTCTGCTTTGAACTGTATCTGCCCACTCTGCGAAACTCCGTGCTCTTCTGCAATTTTTTGCCGTCACTTCACAGCTTGTCCTGCTGCAAATTTCTTATCAGCAACCTCCAATATCACGTCTCTTGTGTCTGTGTACAAAATTGGCTGGAGAATATAGAACTAGGAGTCACAGTCAGGATAAGGGGTCAGCCATTTAGGACTGAGATGAGGCGAATTCTCTGCCCCAGAGGGCTGTGGATGCTCAGTTGCTGAGTATATTCAAGACTCAGATCGATAGTTTTTTGGACTCTGCGGGAAATGATGATTGGGCGGGAAAGTGGAGTTGAGGCCGAAGATTGGCCATGATCTTATTAAATGCCGGAGCAGGCTTGAGGGGCCATATGGCCTACTCCTGCTTCTATTTCTTATATTCTTGTGTTCTTAAATCTTTATATGAATGGATGAAAGTCTGCCAGCACAGGTCCCTTGGCACACCACTATTCACACTCTGCCATCCCAAGGAACATCCATTTACCTCCCAAGTCTCCTCTCCAAGTAGCTATATTCTCGCATATAGTATCTTGTACCCCAGTTTCTGTAACAGGTTGAGTATGTGTTGAGAAATGGACAGGAAGCCCTCTCTGAATATATTGTACATCATCTAATTCAAGTAAATACAGAACTTGCTGACATGGGATTGTTATTCTGCACCGAGCTGACTGAACGTCTGAATGAATAGCTTGTTGGAAAATACTGGAAATGGGTGAGTGAATGTGTTGTGATTTGATTTCTAAAATATAACAATGTCTTTGGGGGGAATGTACCAGTAAAATTAGAGTTTAATGCTGAGCTTATTTTAATCTACAAGAGTGAATGGGCTGCTTCAGATTGGAATGGTGTGTTAGAGGTGTGAGTGTACCTGGAATTGGATATAATTAAAATTGTTCATTTAGCTGAAAGAGTTTCACAAATGAGAGTGGGGTGTTCTGATTCTGTAATAACCTCTTGTTACAGTCTATTCTGACGGTGCCAGTGAAGGCACAGTCTGGTGCCAGTACTGTGCACATCCAGCAGAGCTCTGCAAAAGCAAATCTGACGATGGCTGGAATCAGCAATATTTCGAAAACAGTGTCCAGTACACTCAACAGCTCCGCATCCAACTCTGCCACTACCATCATACAGAGCGTAGCTGGACAAAGCATCATGAGGCAGGTGGGCACAGGATGAGCAGACCTTTGTTTGGGATGGGGTTGCGTGAAGGTGACATTACTGAGCAGTGGATTGTCCTTCTTTACTGTGTGCTGCACGATAAGTGAAGCCAGTGCTATAGCTAGGAGCATTAGGCCGACCGAGTTTTTAACTCACCCTCCTCGATGTCCATGCTCTCTTCATTCACCACCTTCAGTTCTTTCCTCCCATCAGAAGCATCAGTCACAGTTACTCCACTTGGAGAGTTCAGTACCTGATCCATTGGAGGGCAAAGTCGTGATGCAGAGACACCCTTTAACTAGAATGTAGTGAGACTTAAATCCACTACTTAGGATTGTGTCCGAATCCCATCCAACTCCAGGAGTTGTAGAGGAAGGGAAAGTGATGACATGTTTTACTGGGGAGCTCATTGACTTTAATCCCCCTGGTTTTCCAGTCAGGTAACTTCTCCCTTTGTCCAAAGAGCGACGAGTGCTGCATCTCAGCAATCCGCATTGTTTCCCAACATTGTACGTGCTCATCACCCTCCATCGGATATGGAACCAATCCCACTGCCCCTGGGACACAGCACAGGTGAAAACAACTGCTCAACTCCATTTAATGGACAGTATGCAATCTGGCACCATCAGCCAGAGCATTAACTCCGTTACAATGAGTCCATCACTGGAGATACCCATTGCAGGCTAGCCACAGTTGATGATTTCAGTTCCCGCTCCTGTTTCTTTTGGTTTCTGATCCTTGCCTTGTGCTGTTCCGGATCACTCCGTGAATTGCTCATGGTGCATTGTGAGGTGTGTGTGGTTGCTTTATAAAATAACGGAATCATTAGCTGTGAAACAGACTGTTGGTTAGTAGAATTTTGCACTGTTATAGTCCTCATTTTTCAGACTTTTGACAGGGCATGTGTGCAGAGGCTGAGACCCTGTTTTTTTAGTTCTGTGTATTGGGCTCGGGGTGTCAAAGCTGAGCTTTGTCAATACATGCCTTCATTGATTGAAGAATCTTTTTGTCTAGGTTGCTATTGCAGGCCAGCTTGGGATGAAGGCGCAGTCTAGTACTGGACTCCCGCTCACAGCAACAAACATTCGTATCCAGGGCAAAGATGTTCTGCGGCTGGCACCATCCTCCATCACCACGGACTCCAAGGGCCAGACGGTGCTTCGCATTACACAGGACATGATGGCCACGCTGACCAAAGCACCGGTCACCACCGTCAAACTCACCCCGGACATGCTTGGGGGCAAAGGCATTTCAGCCACTCTACACGTCACCCCAGCCATGCAGCCAGCTGACTCCATGGTGAAGGCATCCGGCAGCACCAGCTCTTCCATCACCTCCACCGTGGTCAAGGTTACACCGGACCTGAAGGTAACGGAGGCGACCAGCACTGCCATCCGGCTGATGCCAGCACTGGCTGTAACGGTAGCTGACCAGAAGGGTAAAGCCAGTGCGCCCCTCTCCTCAACAGACACCAAGCCGGCAGCAACAATCCGGATAATGCCCGGACTCGGGGTTATTCCCAAAGCGGGACAGGCCATTGCCGTGGCAACCTCGAGCAAACCCTTCACAGCTGCCGGTACAATGACTTCAGCTTCAGTAACTCTGGCAACAATGAGCACAGCTGGATCGAAGGCAATCACCAAGGTAACACCAACGGCTGGGCTGCCGATCTCCATAGGCACAGGTACAGCCACCGTCAGGCAGGTTCCTGTCAGTGCAACTATGGTGTCCACCACACAGGCGGTAAGTTTAAACCCTCGATTCATCCTCGGTAATGTTCCTCTCTGAGCACTGATCGTGCTCTCTGTCTCTCTCGCGCGCTCTCTGTCTCTCTCGCGCGCTCTCTGTCTCTCTCGCGCGCTCTCTGTCTCTCTCGCGCGCTCTCTGTCTCTCTCGCGCGCTCTCGGTCTCTCTCGCGCGCTCTCGGTCTCGCGCGCTCTGTCCCCGCCTTGTGCGTTCGCTCTTTTTCTCTCGCTCTCGTTTGCTCTTTTTCTCTCGCTCTCTCTTTTTTGCGCTCTTTCTCTCGCTCTCTCTCGCTCTCTTTTTCTCTCTCGCTCTCTCTCTCTCGCGCTCTCTCTTTCTCTCGCGCGCTCTCGCGCTCTCTTTTTCTCTCGCGCTCTCTCATTCTTCTCTGTCAGGATCGCTGCTTCAAAACAGAAGTTTCGTGAACAATGGGGAGGATAGTGATAGACTGCAAGAGGACATACAGGCTGGTGAAATGGGCGAACATGTGGCAGATGAAATTTTACTTAGTAAAGTGCAAAGTGATACATTTGATACAAAGCACGAGGAGAGGCTATATAAACTGAAGGGTATAATCCTAAAGTGGGTGCATGAGCAGAGAGACCTGGGGGTGTATGTGCACAAATCATTGAAGGTGGCAAGGCAGGTTGAGAAAGCGGTTAAAAAACATGAATAGAGGTATAGAGTACAAAAACGTGGATATTATGATGAAACACTGGTTCGGCCTCAACTGGAGTATTGTGTCCAATTCTGGGCACCGAACTTTAGGAAAGATGTGAAGGTCTTGGAGAAGGTGCGGAAAAGATTTACGAGAATGTTTCCAGGGATGAGGGACTTCAGTTACATGGAGAGACTGGAGAAGCTGGAGTCGTTCTCCTTGGAGCAGAGAAGTTGAGAGGAGATTTGATCGAGGTGTTCAAAATCATGAGGGGTCTGGACAGAGTAGATCGAGAGAAACTGTTCCCATTGGTGGAAGGGTCGAGAACCAGAGGACACAGATTTAAAGCGATTGGCAAAAGAACCAAAGGCGACATGAGGAAAAACAGCGAGTGGTTAGGATCTGGAATGCGCTGCCTGAGAGGGTGGTGGATGCAGACTCAATCACTGCTCTCAAAAGAGAGTTGGATAAGTACCTGAGTAAATTTTCTGCAGGACAACAGGGAAAGGGCGGGTGAGTGGGACTAGCTGAGCTGCTCCTGCAGAGAGCCAGCACGGCTCGATGGGCCGAATGGCCTCCTTCTCTGATTGTATCGCAGGGGGAAGATGCTGGCACTGCCCAGGTGGGAATGAGCAGACTTCCCTGATGACTGGAGATCAGCTTGTCAAATGGGCCATAATATTTGGCCGCAGCAGCAGTGAAGGTCAACTGGCAGCTTGCCCAGTGCTGGGGAACATTGGATGCATGGGCAGGGGGCACTGTGGCAGAGTGGTGTAGGGTTTGGTGGCACAATGGCAGTGGGGTCTAGGATTTGGGATGGCAAATTGGCAGAGGGGTCTAGGGTTTGGGGGCACAATGCCAGTGGGGTTTAGGGTTTGGGGGCACAATGCCAGTGGAGTCCAGAGTTTGGGGTACTGGCCACAATCCTTTTGCCTTTACCCAAAGCAGATGTTGGGCTCTCTAACCCATTGTTTCTGTCTTGTCTCTCTGCCCTTTATAAAGATAATCTTTCAGCCACTTTCCAATCCTCCAACACTCCTCTCATTTCTAATGATTCCTCAAGGGTTGTAGCCAGGATGTGACCAATTGTCTCAGTGCCCTGTATCAATCTCATCCTTGCCGTCCTTCAGCTCCCTCTATTATTGACTAATCTGAAACACCTGTTTGTGTTAGCACTTTCTCCCTGGCTGAGTTCCAGGCTCGGTGCTGGAGAGACTGCATTGGCCCTCCCCCCGGCACACAAGCACTTGTTTAGTATTTGTGCACTGATATCCTGTAACCTCTGGGACTTTGCAGTGGCCCCACCACTACCTCCTTTACCTACTTGTTATATATTTATGGAAATGGTGGACATTTCTTTCAATATTCCCTTCTTTCTGAACCTTGCTTTTATTTCGGCCTCTGTGACCAGTTTCTTAGCTTCCTTCCCCTTTTACATGTGTCTAGCCACACGTCTATCAGTAACCTGATACTTCAGTCTCTGTTTTGCCCTTATTCCCCCCACAGTTCTCTCACTGTTACATAGAAACATAGAAAATAGGTGCAGGAGCAGGCCATTCGGCCCTTTGAGCCTGCACCGCCATTCAATAAGATCATGGCTAATCATTCCCCCTTTCCTGCTTTCTCTCCATATCTCTTGATCCCCTTAGCCGTAAGGGCCATATCTAACTCCCTCTTGAATATATCCAACGAACTGGCATTAACAATTCTCTGCGGTAGAGAATTCCACAGGTTAACAACTCTCTGAGTGAAGAGGTTTCTCCTCATCTCGGTCCTAAATGGCTTACCCCTTATCCTAAGACTGTATCCCCTGGTTCTGGACTTCCCCAACATCGGGAACATTCTTCTCGCATCTAACCTGTCCAGTCCCTTCAAAATCTTATACGTTTCTATGAGATCTCCTCTCATCCTTCGAAACTCCAGTGTCTAAAGGCCCAGTTGATCCAGTCTCTCCTCATA
Source organism: Pristiophorus japonicus (assembly GCF_044704955.1). Classification (NCBI taxonomy): domain Eukaryota; kingdom Metazoa; phylum Chordata; class Chondrichthyes; family Pristiophoridae; genus Pristiophorus; species Pristiophorus japonicus. The sequence continues at coordinate 165,982,069 of NC_091987.1, forward strand.
TGCCTGTCCAGCCTTCCCAGGAATCAGTCTGGTGAACCTTCGCTGCACTCCCTCAATAGCAAGAACATCCTTCCTCAGATTAGGAGACCAAAATTGAACACAATATTCCAGGTGAGGCCTCACCAAGGCCCTGTACAACTGCAGTAAGACCGCCCTGCTCCTATACTCAAATCCCCTAGCTATGAAGGCCAACATACCATTTGCCTTCTTCACCGCCTGCTGTACCTGCATGCCAACCTTTAATGATTGATGAACAATGACTGATGACCTCCCCTTTTCCAAATCTGCCATCATTCAGATAATATTCTGCCTTCGTGTTTTTGCCCCCAAAATGGATAACCTCACATTTATCCACATTATATTGCACCTGCCATGAATTTGCCCACTCACCTAACCTGTCCAAGTCACCCTGCAGCCTCTTAGCGTCCCCCTCACAGCTCACACCGCCACCCAGTTTAGTGTCATCTGCAAACTTGGAGATATTACACTCAATTCCTTCATCCAAATCGTTAATGTATATTGTAAAGAGCTAGAGTCCCAGCACTGAGCCCTGCGGCACTCCACTAGTTACTGCCTGCCATTCTGAAAAGGACCCGTTTATCCCGACTCTCTGCTGCCTGACTGTCAACCAGTTCTCCATCCACATCAGCACATTACCCCCAATACCATGTGCTTTGACTTTGCACACCAATCTCTTGTGCGGAACCTTGTCAAAAGCCTTTTGAAAGCCCAAATGCACCACATCCACTGGTTCTCCCTTGTCCACTCTGTTTGTTGCATCCTCAAAAAATTCCAGAAGATTCATCAAGCATGATTTCCCTTTCATAAATCCATGCTGACTTGGACCGATCCTGTCACTGCTTTCCAAATGCACTGCTATTTCATCCTTAATGATTGATTCCAACATTTTCCCACTACTAATGTCAGGCTAACCGGTCTATAATTACCTGTTTTCTCTCCCTCCTTTTTTAAAAAGTGGTGTTACATTAGCTACTCTCCAGTCCATAGGAACTGATCCAGAGTCGATAGACTGTTGGAAAATGATCACCAATGCATCCACTATTTCTAGGGCCACTTCCTTAAGTACTCTGGGATGCAGACGATCAGGCCCCGGGGATTTATCAGCTTTCAATCCCATCAATATCCCTAACACAATTTCCCACCTAATAAGGATATCCTTCAGTTCCTCCTTCTCACTAGACCCACTGTCCTCTAGTACATTCGGAAGGTTATTCGTGTCTTCGTGAAGACAGAACCGAAGTATTTGTTTAATTGGTCTGCCATTTCTTTGTTCCCCATTATAAATTCACCTGAATCCGACTGCAAGGGACCTACATTTGTCTTCACTAATCTTTTTCTCTTCACATATTTATAGAACCTTTTGCAGTCAGTTTTTATGTTCCCTGCAAGCTTCCTCTCGTACTCTATTTTCCCCCTCTTAATTAAACCCTTAGTCCTCCTCTGTTGACTTCTAAATTTCTCCCAGTCCTCAGGTTTGTTACTTTTTCCAGCCAATTTATATGCCTCTTCCTTGGTTTTAACCCTATCCTTAATTTCCCTTGTTAGCCACGGTTGAGCCACCTTCCCCATTTTATTTTTACTCCAGACAGGGATGTACAATTGCTGAAGTTCATCCATGTGATCTTTACATGTTTGCCATTGCTTATCCACCGTCAACCCTTTTAAGTATCGTTTGCCAGTCTATTCTAGCCAATTCACACCTCACACCGTCAAAGTTACCTTTACTTAAGTTCAGGACCCTAGTTTCCGAATTAACTGTGTCATTCTTCATCTTAATAAAGAATTCTACCAAATTATGGTCATTCTTCCCCAAGGGACCTCGCACAACAAGATTGCTAATTAGTTCCTTCTCATTACACATCACCCAGTCTAGGATGGCCAGCTCTCTAGTTGGTTCCTCGACATATTGGTCGAGAAAACCATCCCTAATACACTCCAGGAAATCCTCCTCCACCACATTGCTACCAGTTTGGTTCGCCCAATCAATATGTAGATTAAAGTCGCCCATGATAACTGATGTACTTTTATTGCACACATCCCTTATTTCTTGTTTGATGCTGTCCTCAGCCTCACTACTACTGTTTGGTGGTCTGTACACAACTCCCACTAGCGTTTTCTGCCCTTTGGTATTCCGCAGCTCCACCCATACCGATTCCACATCACCCAGGCTAATGTCTCTCCTTACTATTGCATTAATTTCCTCTTGAACCAGCAACACCACCCCACCTCCTTTTCCTCTCTGCCTATCCTTCCTAAATGTTGAATACCACTGGATGTTGAGTTCCCAGCCTTGGTCACCCTGGAGCCATGTCTCCGTGATGCCAATTACATCATATCCATTAACTGCTGTCTGCACAGTTAATTCGTCCACCTTATTCTGAATACTCCTCGCATTGAGGCACAGAGCCTTCAGGCTTGTCTTTTTAACACACTTTGCCCCTTTAGAATTTTGCTGTAATGTGACCCTTTTTGTTTTTTGGGTTTCTCTGCCCTCCACTTTTACTATTCTCCTTTCTATCTTTTGCTTCTGCCTCCATTTTATTTCCCTCTGTCTCCCTGCATAGGTTCCCATCCCCCTGCCATGTTAGTTTAACTCCTCCCCAACAGCACTAGCAAACACTCCCCCCAGGACATTGGTTCCGGTTCTGCCTAGGTGCAGACCGTCCGGTTTGTACTGGTCCCACCTCCCCCAGAACCAGTTCCAATATCCCAGGAATTTGAATCCCTCCCTTTTGCACCACTCCTCAAGCCACGTATTCATCTGGGCTATCCTGCGATTCCTACTCTGACTAGCACGTGGCACTGGTAGCAATCCTGAGATTACTACTTTTGAGGTCCTACTTTTTAATTTAGCTCCTAGCTCCCTAAATTCGTCTCGTAGGACCTCATCCCGTTTTTTACCTAGATTGTTGGTGCCTATGTGCACCACGACAACTGGCTGTTCACCCTCCCTTTTCAAAATGTCCTGCATCCGCTCCGAGACATCCTTGACCCTTGCACCAGGGAGGCAACATACCATCCTGGAGTCTCTGTTGCGGCCGCAGAAACGCATATCTATTCCCCTTACAATCGAATCCCGTATCACTATAGCTCTCCCACTCTTTTTCCTGCCCTCCTGTGCAGCAGAGCCACCCACGGTGCCATGAACTTGGCTGCTGCTGCCCTCCCCTCAACTGTACCCAAAGCAGTGTATCTGTTTTGCAGGGGGATGACCGCAGGGGACCCCTGCACTACCTTCCTTGCACTGCTCTTCCTGTTGGTCACCCATTTACTATCTGGTTGTGTACCCTTTACCTGCGGTGAGACCAACTCACTAAACGTGCTATTCACGTCATTCTCAGCATCATGCAGGCTTCAGAGTGAATCCACCCGCAGCTCCAGTGCCGCAATGCTGTCCATTAGGAGCTGGAGGCGGATACACTTCCCGCACACATAGTCGACAGGGATACTGGTAACGTCCCTGACTTCCCACATCACCCATTTCCCTCTGTTACCCTGCTTCCCCAGTGCTCCCTGTCAGTTCTCTGCTCGGGTGTGTAATGTTTCTAAACAACACTCACTTTTCTGCCATGTTTTCCCTCTAACAGTGCTGTGCTGTCCAGTCCAGGTTCCTCAGCTCACCCCTTGCTATCCAGCTTCCTGAAGTTGACTGCTTCGATTGTACTCCTCTTTCCCACTGTGAGCCGAGCCTGAAACCACCCATATTGTGGTCGCTGTTCCCAAGGTCTCGGACTCTGACCTGCTCTCCTATTGCCTGGCTGTTGCTGGGGTTCTTTTACCAGAGCATCCCTGTAACAATCCAGGATCGTGCTTTGATCCAGGCCTCTGATATTGTAGCCTCCATCTCCACCAAGGACCTCCAGGCCTCCTATTTTATTGTCAGACTCCTTGCTTTATATGTTGAACTTTGAAGCATCCATCTCCCCACTCATTAGACAGATGTATTTCCCTGTATCCTCACACACCTCAAATTTACCTGTATCAGTGTTGGCACCTTCATCATTCTGTCGCAGTCCTTGATCTGTGCCACAATCCAGCTTCTGCACCCATTCTACCTCCATTTCCCTCTTGCTCCCAGCCTCATTCGTTCAATTCTCTCTTTGCCCGCCCCCCCACCAGCATTATTAGTTTAATCCCGCCCACCCAGCCTTATTTACCCTCTCTGCGAGGACACTTGTACGAGTCCGATTCATCGCTTGTCCCAGTGTCCCTCGGAATCTGAAACCTCCCATCTACACCATCTTTGGGGCCACCTGTTGACATGTCTAACCTGCCTCTCCCTCCTTTGTCCAGCATGTGACCCCAGGAGTTATCCTGCAGTTCCTACCCTCAAAGTCTTTCCATCCAGTCTCAAACTCTCTCCCCAGTGCTTCCATCCTACCCACTTGACAGACAACATCCGGCTGCTTCCCCTCCCTTAGCACAAGTTTTCCCACCTGCTCTGTTACGTTCCTTATTCTGGCACCTGGGAGGCATCAGATCATTCAGGATTCCTGGTCTCGGCTACGAAATAGGCTGCCTATCCCCCAATTAAAGGAACGCACAACTCGCAGCCCCCTGATCTCGTGGTTCGTATATCTTCTCTAAGTGCAAACTATAGCTCCATGGTGCCGTGATGTTATTCTCGATAAGTGCCTCTGTCCTTATTATAGGTATCAAAAACTGTTTTCCCATTGGCCAATTGCAGCCAGGCATGCTTTCCCTGTACTGGATCCTCATCCCTCACTTACAGTTCCCCAAATCCCTTCCTCTGCTTCACTGTTTCCGTCTATCTGTGGATGACTACCTTCTAGAACGTGTCTCCCAGAAACCTTTGGTTCCCATGTATGCTGCAGTGTAGCCAGCTGGTCCTGGAGCTCAACATACAGAGGGGATTGATCAGGATATTGCCGGGTCTGGAGAATTTTAGCTATGAGGAAAGATTGGATAGGCTGGGTTTGTTTTCTTTGGGAAAGCGCAGGCTGAGGGGAGATCTTACTGAGGTGTATAAAATTATGAGGGGCCTGTATAGTGTGGATAGGAAGGACCTGTTTCCCTTAGCAAAGGGGTCAACAACCAGGGGGCATAGATATAAAGTCATTGGTAGAAGGATTAGAGGGGCGATGAGAACTTTTTTCACCCAGAGGGTAGTGGGGGTCTGGAACTCACTCCCTGAAAGGGTGGTAGAGGCAGAAACCCTCACCACATTTAAAAAGTACTTGGCTGTGCACTTGAAGTGCCGTAACCTACAGGGCTACGGACCAAGAGCTGGAAAGTGGGATTAGGCTGGATAGCTCTTGATCGGTCAGCACAGACACGATGGGGGTCTATTTCCGTGCTGTAAATTTCCCTGATTCTGTGTTCGTGTAACGTGATCTGCCCACGTTACACGATGGCTGGGAGAACGTTTAAGGCAGGTGCACACTACTTTCAATAAGACTTCTCTCAAAGATATGTAATGAGGCAGATTTCTTCTGATTCATACGGTGCAGACTGAGTGAAAGTTATAGCCTTCCATAATAAGGCTTCTTTATAATAAGAATATACAAAAATTACACTTTTATACAGATTTATAGCAATCTAATAGGATTATTAGAAGAAGAAACAAATAGTAATACCATTGTTTAAAAGCATGAACTACTTCTCACTTGTGTGTAGATAAAATTCAAACATAAAACTTTGGTTCGAAGGGTATTTAAAGTCTCAAACTGGATGTTGCCACAGTTGACGGAGCTTTCTACTTTGACTCGAAGGCCACTGTTAAGTGTTTGTAGCAGACAACATGTAATTAAAGAAACAGGACGTTAAGCATTGTGCTAATTATGCAAAAAATGGCAGTTACAATTTGCAGAGCGTAATGTAACTTAACAAAGGCTGAACAGCAGTTTTTACCCAAAATAAAGGAGTGCTTAAGACCCTGTAACCGGCAACTTTGAAATTGACATGCATGCAAATAGACAATGCTTATCGTTTTTGGCCAATATAAGTGACTGTCTATTTTAAACACAAGTGTTTTAAGTTGGTGTGGACTCCATCACTGTGAAGGCATATTCAGAAATCTGCAAACATGACACCAGTTAACTTTGTAGTTAAGCTACTTCATTTTAAAAAGCAACCCGATCAGCACCACCCTCACCACCGCTCCGTTATATCTCAACCCTCACCACCGCTCCGTTATATCTCAACCCTCACCACCGCTCCGTTATATCTCAACCCTCACCACCGCTCCGTTATATCTCACAACCCTCACCACCGCTCCGTTATATCTCACAACCCTCACCACCGCTCCGTTACATCTCACAACCCTCACCACCGCTCCGTTATATCTCACAACCCTCACCACCGCTCCGTTATATCTCACAACCCTCACCAAGGCTCCGTTATATCTCAACCCTCACCACCGCTCCGTTATATCTCACAACCCACACCACCGCTCCGTTATATCTCACAATCCTCACCAAGGCTCCGTTATATCTCAACCCTCACCACCGCTCCGTTATATCTCACAATCCTCACCACCGCTCCGTTATATCACATAACCCTCACCAAGGCTCCGTTATATCTCACAACCGCTCCGTTTTATCTCACAACCCTCACCACCGCTCTGTTATATCTCACAACCCTCACCACCGCTCTGTTATATCTCACAACCCTCACCACCGCTCTGTTATATCTCTCAACCCTCACCACCGCTTCGTTATATCACATAACCCTCACCACCGCTCCGTTATATCTCACAACCCTCACCAAGGCTCCGTTATATCTCACAACCGCTCCGTTTTATCTCACAACCCTCACCACCGCTCTGTTATATCTCACAACCCTCACCACCGCTCTGTTATATCTCTCAACCCTCACCACCGCTTCGTTATATCACATAACCCTCACCACCGCTCCGTTATATCACATAACCCTCACCAAGGCTCCGTTATATCTCACAACCCTCACCACCGCTCTGTTTTATCTCACAACCCTCACCACCGCTCTGTTATATCTCACAACCCTCACCAAGGCTCCGTTTTATCTCACAACCCTCACCACCGCTCTGTTATATCTCACAACCCTCACCACCGCTCTGTTATATCTCACAACCCTCACCACCGCTCCGTTATATCACATAACCCTCACCACCGCTCCGTTATATCTCACAACCCTCACCAAGGCTCCGTTATATCTCACAACCGCTCCGTTTTATCTCACAACCCTCACCACCGCTCTGTTATATCTCTCAACCCTCACCACCGCTCCGTTATATCACATAAACCTCACCAAGGCTCCGTTATATCTCACAACCCTCACCACCGCTCCGTTATATCTCAACCCTCACCAAGGCTCCGTTATGTCACACAACCCTCACCACCGCTCCGTTATATCTCAACCCTCACCACTGCTCCGTTATATCTCTCAACCCTCACCACTGCTCCGTTATATCTCACAACCCTCACCACTGCTCCGTTATATCTCACAACCCTCACCAAGGTTCCGTTATATCGCACAACCCTCACCACCGCTCCGTTATGTCACACAACCCTCACCAAGGCTCCGTTATATCACAAAAACGTCACTAAGCTTGTTAAATCAGCACACTTGCAGCACTGTCACCAATGTTCGTTCAGGCCCACGCATTGCATTATCTTTCAGTAATAACTCCCTTTGCCTGTCACCCCTGGTATCGCAGAGCTGTGTGTTCTGCCTTTCTTTAAAGGGGCAGCCTGCTGCTTGGAAGAGAAAACAGATTCTTCCCCACTCGGCAGACATCCAATCACGTTATTGATGGATGTGACAAAAGTGAAGTATTTGTGTTCCATTTTGATTGGTGCTGTCTCCTTAAATTCAATCCCAATACACGAGGATAGAAATTCTGCAGGAGACCTCCCAATGTCCTGTCAACGCTGGCCGAAGATCGGCAAGATGTGTGTCTTCAGGCTTTGCACCAAAGTTATGGCGGGAGTTTAGGAAAACTGCAAGGAAGTTCTTCTTCAGAGAGTTTAACAGCATGCTAAGTCAGAATCTCATCAATGTTTCACGTTTCATTGATTGTAAGAACATAAGAATTAGGAGCAGGAGTCGGCCATTCGGACTCTCGAGCCTGCTCCGCCATTCAATAAATTATGGCTGATCTTCTACCTCAACTCCACTTTCCTGTACTAAACATAGAAACATAGAAAATAGGTGCAGGAGTAGGCCATTCGGCCCTTCTAGCCTGCACCGCCATTCAATGAGTTCATGGCTGAACATTCAACTTCAGTACCCCATTCCTGCTTTCTCGCCATACCCCTTGATCCCACTAGTAGTAAGGACCTCATCTAACTCCTTTTTGAATATATTTAGTGAATTGGCCTCAACAACTTTCTGTGGTAGAGAATTCCACAGGTTCACCACTCTCTGGGTGAAGAAGTTCCTCTGCATCTCGGTCCTAAATGGCTTACCCCTTATCCTTAGACTGTGACCTCTGGTTCTGGACTTCCCCAACATTGGGAACATTCTTCCTGCATCTAACCTGTCTAACCCCGTCAGAATTTTAAATGTTTCTATGAGGTCCCATCTCATTCTTCTGAACTCCAGTGAATACAAGCCCAGTTGATCCAGTCTTTCTTGATAGGTCAGTCCTGCCATCCCGGGAATCAGTCTGGTGAACCTTCGCTGCACTCCCTCAATAGCAAGAATGTCCTTCCTCAGGTTAGGAGACCAAAACTGTACACAATACTCCAGGTGTGGCCTCACCAAGGCCCTGTACAACTGTAGCAACACCTCCCTGCCCCTGTACTCAAATCCCCTTGCTATGAAGACCAACATGCCATTTGCTTTCTTAACCGCCTGCTGCACCTGCATGCCAACCTTCAATGACTGATGTACCATGACACCCAGGTCTCTTTGCACCTCCCCTTTTCCTAATCTGTCACCATTCAGATAATAGTCTGTCTCTCTGTTTTTACCACCAAAGTGGATAACCTCACATTTATCCACATTATACTTCATCTGCCATGCATTTGGCCACTCACCTAACCTATCCAAGTCGCTCTGCAGCCTCACAGCATCCTCCTCGCAGCTCACACTGCCACCCAACTTAGTGTCATCCGCAAATTTGGAGATACTACATTTAATCCCCTCGTCTAAATCATTAATGTACAGTGTAAACAGCTGGGGCCCCAGCACAGAACCTTGCGGTACCCCACTAGTCACTGCCTGCCATTCAGAAAAGTACCCATTTACTCCTACTCTTTGCTTCCTGTCTGACAACCAGTTCTCAATCCATGTCAGCACACTACCCCCAATCCCATGTGCTCTAACTTTGCACATCAATCTCTTGTGTGGGACCTTGTCGAACGCCTTCTGAAAGTCCAAATATACCACATCAACTGGTTCTCCCTTATCCACTCTACTGGAAACATCCTCAAAAAATTCCAGAAGATTTGTCAAGCATGATTTCCCTTTCACAAATCCATGCTGACTTGGACCTATCATGTCACCTCTTTCCAAATGCACTGCTATGATATCCTTAATAATTGATTCCATCATTTTACCCACTACCGATGTCAGGCTGACCGGTCTATAATTCCCTGTTTTCTCTCTCCCTCCTTTTTTAAAAACTATCCCCATATCCCTTGATTCCCTTAATATCCAAATATCTATCGATCTCTGTTTTGAATATACTCAAAGACTGAGCCTCCACAGCCCTCTCGGGTAGAGAATTCCAAAGATTTACCACCCTCTTAGTGAAGAAATTCTCCTCATCTCAGTACTAAATGGCCAATCCCTTATTCTGAGCCTGTGACCCTTGGCTCTAGACTCCCCAGCCAGGGTAAAACACCCTCCCTGCTTCTACCCTGTCGAGTCCTATAAGAATTGTGTATGTTTGAATGAGATCACCTCTCATTCTTCTGAACTCTAGAGAATGTAGGCCTCGTCTACTCTATCTCTCCTCATAGGACAATCCCCCCCATCCCAGGAATCAGTCTGGTGAACCTTCGTTGCACTCCCTCTATAGCAAGTATATCCTTCCTGAGGTAAGGAGACCAAAACTGTACACACTACTCCAGGTGTGGTCTCACCAGGGCCCTGTATAATTGCAGTAAAACATGTTTACTCAAATCTTCTTGTAATAAAGGCCAACATACTATTTGCTTTCTGCATGTTAACTTTCAGTGATTGGCGTACAAGGTCCCTCTGAACACCAACATTTCCCAATTTCTCACCATTTAAAAACATATTCTTTTTCTATTTTCCTACCAAAGTGGATAACTTCACATTTTTCCACATGATATTCCATTTGCCATGTTCTTGCCCACTCCCTTAGCCTGTCAATAAACCCTTGAAGTCTCTGCATCCTCCTGTAGGCTGGAATAAGGACTAATTTAAACTTTCACCATGCTGTGTGAATTGTTCAGTTTGTAAATTACTGCTTTTAAATTTGAATAGTAAGAAATTCAAACTGCAAGGATGTGCCAGCACCATTTCCTGGGATATAAAGGGAACTGCTCTGTTTAAATTCCAGTCTGCTTGAAATTCTCAAGGAATCCATCAGTCTGAAAGAGAAAAGTCAATTTGAATTTTCAAGAAATGAATTTGATTAATTTGGGCTGCTGCAGTGGTAAGAAATTCTAGAAATAGAAACACACTTAAAATGAGCCTAGAGCTGCAATCTTTTCAGAATGTTGTGCACTCACTGTTGGGTGGAAGGATGCCTCCTGTAGATATGTAACTGTTATATGACTCTTACTTATGCGCTTGTTCATCTTTTGCAAAAGTAAGTTTGATATTTAAACTTAAAATTAGGTCTGATGTGATGCTTAACTGTTTCTGAAAACAGGTGAGAGGTCTTATGGATAAATCTAGTAGCTGAAAGCATTTGCTGAACACTCCATTCTCTATATGCTGTCACTCTGCTTCCCTGACATCCACGAGCCACAATCTCCTCCAACGGCATCATTTTAATCTCCCACCACAAACTTTGGATCCTTGCTGCTGATTCCCTGGCCACTGTTTCAGGCTGAACCAGATTTTTGCAAACCTTGAAGCCCTATTATACCCTGTGCTGAGCCTACTTCCAAATTGCAATATTAACCGTCTCTGCCCCTACTTCAGCCCGTCTGCTGCTGAAATCTTCATCCATGCTTTTGCCACCTCTAGACGCGACTATTCCACTGCTCTCTCTGCTGACCTCCCATCCTCTAACTCCCATAAACTGCAGTCCATCCAAAACTCCGCTTTCCGTATCCCATCCCATTCACCCATCACTCTTGTCCTCGCTGACCAACATTGGCATCCGGTACTACCTGGGAAGTCTGGGAGTGAGTGTGTGCCAGGGTTTGTATATAGCAGGTCTAGGAGTGAGTGTGTACCAGGAGGTTGTGTATATAGCAGGTCTAAGAGTGAGTGTATGCTAGGAGGTTGTATATAGTGGGTCTGAGAGTGAGTGCGTACCAGGGTTTGTATATAGCGGGTCTGGGAGTGATTTGGGAATGTACCAGATTTGATATATAACAGAATCTGTGTACTGGTTTTCTATAAAGTATGCTCTGGGGGTGACACTGTATCAGGGGCTGGTATATAGTGTGAAATGGAGTAACTGTAGGATTAGCATATAGCGAGGTATGAGCGTTACTGCACCGGAAGTTTTTAATCGTGGGTCTGGGAGTTACACTGAAAAACCTACTGTCCCGTTGCTTATTTGTTTATTCCGGTAGAGTGATGTCCAGTGAGTGAGGAAGATATTGCCCCCAGTCAGTAACCCGGAATGCATTACAGCACTGGCACCATGTTACTGGTGATGACCTGATGATTTGTTTCTGATTCCTTTCTGCAGGCCAAGCTGCCCGCTACAATAACCGTGCCTTTATCAGTACTGAACCAACCCCTCAAAGGAAAAGGGGTGATGGCAGGACCAATCATCAAGGGCAACCTCGGGGCAAAGTAAGTGGTACCTCGGATAAAGTTCATATGGTCAGTGATACCTGGGATAAAGTGGGCGGGGTCAGTGATCCCGGGGATAAAGTGGGTGGGGTCTGTGATCCTGGCCCTGGGGTAAAGTGGGCGGGGCCTGTGATCCCGGGGATACAGTGGGCGGGGTCAGTGAACCCAGGGATAAAGTGGGCGGGGTCAGTGATCCCAGGGATCAAGTGGGCGGGGTCAGTGATCCCAGTTGTAAAGTGGGTGGGATCAGTGATCAAGGGGATAAAGTGGGTGGGGTCTGTGATCCCTGGGATGAAGTGGGTGGGGTCTGTGAGCCCTGTGATAAAGTGGGCGGGGTCAGTGATACCTGGGATAAAGTGGGCAGGGTCAGTGATACCTGGGATAAAGTGGGCGGGGTCTGTGATCCCGGGGATAAAGTGAGCGGGGTCTGTGAAACCTGGGATAAAGTGGGCGGGGTCTGTGATCCCTGGGATAAAGTGGGTGGGGTCTGTGATCCCTGGGATAAAGTGGGCGGGGTCAGTGATACCTGGGATATAGTGGGCGGTGTCTGTGATCCCGGGCCTGGGGTAAAGTGGGCGGGGCCTGTGATCCCGGGGATAAAGTGGGCAGGGTCAGTGATACCTGGGATAAAGTGGGTGGAGTCAGTGATCCCTGGGATAAAGTGGGTGGGGTCAGTGATACCTGGGATTTAGTGGGCGGGGTCTGTGATCCCGGGCCTGGGGTAAAGTGGGCGGGGCCTGTGATCCCGGGGATAAAGTGGGCAGGGTCAGTGATACCTGGGATAAAGTGGGCGGAGTCAGTGATCCCGGGGATAAAGTGGGCGGGGTCCGTAATCCCGGTGGTAAAGTGGGTGGGGTCAGTGATCAAGTGGATAAAATGGGCAGGGTCAGTGTTACCGGGGATAAAGTGGGCGGAGTCAGTGATCCCGGGGATAAAGTGGGCGGGGTCAGTGATACCGGGGATAAAGTGGGCGGGGGCAGATTCAATCGTGGCTTTCAAAAGGGAATTAAATAAGTACCTGAAGCAAACGGAGGTGCAGGGCTCCGGGGAAAGAGCGAGGGAGTGGGACTGGCTGACGTGCTTTTACAGAGAGCTGGCACGGGCTGAATGGCCTCCTAAGCTGTAACCATTCTATGATTCCTTTTAAAATTATTTATGGAATTGATATCCACGACCTTTTCAGGTAGAGCGTTCCAGATCCTGACCACGGAGTGAAAATATTTCTCCTCATCTCCCCTCTCGATCTTTTGCCATTGATTTTGAATCTGTGTCCACTCACCATGGGGAATAGTTTTTCTCTCTTAAAGCCTCTCATCATCTTGAAGTGACCAATAGAGGTTTTCACATGTTCTAGCATTTTCTCTGTTCTAAGGAGACCAGTCCTAACTTTTCCAACCTCTCCTCATGACGGAAATCCTTCACCCCTGGTAACATCCTGGTGAATCCCCTCTGTACCCTTTCCTGACATGTGCTGCCCAGATTTGTCCACAATACTCCTGCTGAGACCTAACCAGTGATTTATCAAGTTCTAGCATGATCACCTTGCTTTTATAATCTATTCCTCAGTCCAGTACTAGTCTGAGGCCATCGCCCTGAAGCTAGTCTCTGCTGTCAGACCCCACGTGCAAAGCCGATGTGAAATTAAACCTTACAAACCAGAAAGATCAGATTCTTTTATCAGTATGTGCTGAGTTAGGCAAACCGGGATTAAAAGGGTTAAATAATGAGGACCAGTTGCATACCCCAGGCTTGTAATTCCTTCAGTATCGAGGATTAACGGGTGATATAATTGAGGTGTTTAAGACGATTAAAGGAGTTGATAGGATAGATTTAAAAAAAAGAGACTTGCATTAATATAGCGCCTTTAACGACCTCAGGACACCCCAAAGCGCTTTACAGCCAATGAAGTAATTTTGAAGTGTGGTCACTTGTAATGTGGGAAACACGACACCAGTTGCGCACAGCAAGCTCCCACGGACAGCAGCGTGATGACGACCAGATAATCTGTTTTTGTTAGTTGATGGAGGGATAAATATTGGCCAGGATACCGAGGGTAACCCCCCTGCTCTTCAAAATAGTGCCATGGGATCTGTTGGGTCCACCCGAGATTGCAGACGGGGCCTAGGTTTAACGTCCCATCCAAAAGACAGCACCTCCGACAGTGCAGCACTTCCTCAGCACTGCGCTGGGGTCAGTCTAGATTTTTGTGCTCAAGTCTCTGGAGTGGGACTTGAACACACAATCTTCTGACTCAGAAAGAGGGTAACCCACTGAGCCACAGCGGACACGTAGCGAGTTCTGCACTCCCCTCTGGTGGGGGAGTGCAGAACAAAGGGGTATAACCTTAAAATTAGAGCCAGGCCGTTCAGGCGTGATGTCAGGAAGCACTTATTCACACATGGGGCAGTGGAGATCTAGAACTCTCTCCCCAAAAAGCTGTTGAGGCTGGGGGTGAATTGAAAATGTCAAAACTGAGATTGATTTTTTTTGGGTTAGAGTGTTAAGGGATAGGGAACCAAGGTGGGTATATGGAGTTGAGATACAAATCAGCCATGACCTCATTGAATGGCTGACAGGCTTGAGGGGCTGACTGGCCTTCTCCTGTTCTGGTGCTCCCTAATCTGTTTAGGAAGATGCAGGAGTGTTTTAATTGGCCTGCAAATGCCTGGATTAGGGAGGGGACCTTCTGGTTGCTGCTGAGTGAGCCTGCTGGGAGCTGTGCCCACCAATGGGGTGATGATCGGGTAGTGACCATCTCAACAGTCATTCTCAGGCCACATGGCCAACAGCCACCTGGGTGGTGGACCAGAGGGTGTCGAACACACATGGAACCTTTCCCAGAGAGACCAAGCCTTTGGGGGAAGACGCGACAACCCTTGTTTGTTTTTGTTGAAGTTCTGAAAATGTATCGGTTTGTGAATGTATTTTATCTCCTCCTAGTATCAGTGGACTTGGCAGAAACATCATTCTAACGACCATGCCAGCAGGGACCAAATTGATTGCCGGGAACAAGCCTGTCAGCTTTGTTACAGCCCAGCAACTCCAGCAGCTCCAACAGCAGGGTCAGGCCACACAGGTAACTGGGGGGAAAGGGGGGAGGGAGGGGGAAAGGGGGGAGAGCGGGAAAGGGTGGGGAGTCGGGGGTGGGGGGGAGGAGCGGGAAAGGGGGAGAGCAGGAAAGGTAAGCTGGGGAGGTGAGGACAGGGGAGAGAGAGCGAGCGGGAAATGGGGAGAGAGAGAGAAAGGGGGGAGCGGGGAGAGCGGGAGCAGGGCAATGGTTTAAAGGTCCAGGAAATAAGTTCATTGTCACTTTTTGACCCACGTTGTTTTGCTTGTTGCTGTTAGTTCTCGTGTCTTTGTGCCGACTGTTTTTAAATAATAATCCCTCCCCCCACTGTTACTGACACTGAGGGGTTTCTCGGGTGACCCCATCCCCCAGTTTGATATGTTTGCTAGGGATTCTGAGGAGGGATGACCGGCAGCACAGGCTCGCGAGGGGCACTCTGTGCCCACGGGCCGGTAACGCTGGTACCTTCACCCCACATCTGCGGAGAGGTGAACATTCCTCCATTTGGTCAGCATCGTAGAGGCTCCTGCACCAGAGGAAGGCCACACAGCAGACCCCTACACTCTGGAATCACTGAATACCTAATGTCTGATGTCTGATGTTTCCTCAGTCACTCAAGTAACAGTTCAGTTAAATCCCCCAATTACACCCCGAGTGCAATGTATTCAAGTTTGCTGACGATACAAAGTTAGGTGGGAAAGTAAGTTGTGAGGACGACACAAAGAGTCTGCAAAGGGATATAAACAGGCTAAGTGAGTGGGCACGAAGGTGGCAGCTGGAGTACAATGTGTTCGAAGTCTTGAGGATTCAGACTTGATACCAATTTGTTACAGTGAATCTATTATTAGGCGGCAGTAATTTGCAGATCTGTATGGTTATTACCCGTTCAGTCGCTGGGCAGAGTAGCGTGTGACATCTTCTTTAGCTAGGTAGGTGCTGGCCCAGCATTATGACCACCTACACAGGCTTGACAACTCTTGTGGATCTTATATCTCAATGCTGAATGTTTGCAATCCCTTTTTTAATCCCCCAAAGTTCTGATCGTTTGACTACCAAAGTTCAATCATGTCTGTCCATGGCAGGTTTGCCCAGTGAGCAAACCAACACATAGTACTTATTGACTCTTCTTTATCTTGTCTGGCATCTTCAACCTCTTGTTCCTCCTCGACCTTGTGTATGACAGGCTTTGCAACAGGATAGGCTTTGCAAGGGCTTTAATCAATAACAGGATGGAGCCCTGGTTTACAGCTAAAATTGATAGTTTGGCAATCTAGCTTAATTTTACAAAAAGCTTACAGTGTCTGCATTAAACCTTTACATTCTTACAAATTTGGGAAAATGTGAGGTTATTCACTTTGGAAGAATAGAAAAACAGAATATTCTTAAATGGTAAGAAACTATTAAATGTTGTTGTTCAGAGAGATTTCGGTGTCCTCGGACAGGAAACACAAAGTTAGCATGCAGATTCAGCAAGCGAATAGAAAGGCAAATGGCATGTTGGCCTTTATTGCAAGGGGGTGGAGTTCAAAAGTAAGGAAGTCTTGCAACAATTGTATAGGGCTTTGGTGAGACCACACAGTTTTGGTCTCCTTAGCTGAGGAAGGGTATACTTCCCTTAGAGGTTGTGCAACGAAGGTTCACTCGATTGATTCCTGGGATAAGGAGGTTGTCCTCTGAGGAGTGATTGAATAGATTGGGCTTATACTCTCTGGAGTTTAGAAGAATGAGAGGTGATCTCATTGAAACATAGGGGAATTGTCAGGGTAGATGCTGAGCAGCTGTTTCCCCTGGCTGGAGAGTCTAGAGCTTGGGGGCATCATCCAGGATAAGTGGCCGTGCATTTTTAGGACTGAGATGAGGAGAAACGTCTTCGCTCAGATTGTTGTGAACCTTTGGAATTCCCTACCCCAGAGGGCTGAGGATGCTCAGTCATCGAGTATATTCAAGGCTGAGATCGATAGAATTTGGTTACTAAGGGAATCATGGGGATCAGACAGGAAAGTGTTGAGGTAGAAGATCAGCCACGATCTTATTGAATGGCGGAACACACTCGAGGGCCGTATGGTCCGCTCCTGCTTCTATTTCTTATGTTCTTATTGTGAGTAATTGCCCCAATAACAGTCCATGAAGGTTTGCTGCCAGAAAGCTGCTCTAACATTGTGTCTGTCTCTTGTACGCAGGTGCGGATCCAGCACCTTCCCGCTTCACAGCTTCACCAAGGAACGGCAATCAGCTGCACCAAACCTATCTCCACTGTCGTCGTGACAACCGCACCATCAGTGAAGCAGCCACAGGACCAGTGATTCTTGGGGCGGGAGTCTCGGACACGAGTGCCGGGATCGATTTATTTATTACCCAGATTTTCCACTGTTTTCTCACTTTTATGATTTTGCATTTCATTGGCAGCTGTGCCCAGTGTTGGGGGGGCCTGCTCCTCTCTCCCCTCGTGTACTGACTCTAATGGTATTCTACTTCAACCTATCAAACGATGTTATTACAAACCTGTACAGTAAATGCAATAAAACAGCTTCTGAATGATGCAGGTGCTGTGACAGGAATCCTTTCTGACTGACAGGACTGCAGGGCATACACTGCAAGCACAGACTGACGCTACATTACACAGGCCAGAGATCCCCGGTCTGTGGCACTGCAATGGGAGTCCTGCAACCTATCTTGTGCCCCTGGGCCAGGGGTGAAACATCAGCATGGGGTCCTGCCCCCAATCACAGGTGAGTCTGCGAGAGTGAGGATGGGATTGGGCCACTATCTGACAATCGCTGAGGCACCATAGGGCAGCTGTTGCAGTGTAACTGTTCCGCTGTGAGAGGCAACACCTTCTGGAGACAGGGAAGCATCCTGTTTTGACAGTTTGCAAGATCCTGTGTGTATACAGTACTGTGGATATAATGGGTATTTATATTGCTTTGTATTGAAGAGCATTTACAGTGCTGAATGTATATTGTTTAAGGTGCTGTTTATATAGTTCTTAGTGTGTATAGTGTTGCATATAGAATGCTGTGTGTATATATGTGTCTGTATAGTGCTGTATACGTTGCTGTTTATAGAAGCCTGTTTATATTACTGCTCTCACAGGAGCTTTCTGTTTGTAGGTGGTTTTGGAAAAAGTAATGTTTCCAGAAGCTCTGTATATCAGGACGCTGGGTATACTTCAGTGACTGTCCCATCGGCTGTGCTCTGTAATGCAAAAGCTACAAATTACTATAAGACTTAAAACTTAAAAGTCCTTATACGTGTTGTTGCCTCCAAAATCCATCTTTTCCACAACTCCATGTTTGAAGTTATCCTCCCTATCTCTGTAATCTCCTCCAGCTCCCCCCCCCCCCCCCATCCCAATCGAGATGTCTGCGCTCCTCAAATTCAGCCCTCTTGAGCATCCCTGATTCTAATTGCTCAATCATTGGTGGCTGTGTCTTCAGTTGCCTAGACCCTAAGCTCGAGAATTCCTTCTCTTAAACCTCTTTCCTCCTTTTAAGATATCTCTTTCTTTGGCTCCGTCTCGTGTGTGTGTGTGTGTGTGTATCAATCCCAAACTAATTCCAGGCCTCTCTCCCCATAGCCCTGTATCAATCCCAAACTAATTCCACTGCCCTGCTCTCTCCCCATAGCCCTGTATCTATCATTAACTATTCCCGCTCACTCCCCAAAGCTCTGTACCAATCCCAAACTAATCCCACTGCCCCACTCTCTCCCCATAGCCCTGTATCAATCCCAAACTAATCCCACTGCCCCGCACTCTCCCCATAGCTCTGTACCAATCCCAAACTAAACCCACTGCCCCGCGCTTCCCCATAGCTCTGTACTAATCCCACTGCCCTGCACTCTCCCCATAGCTCTGTACCAATCCCAAACTAGTCCCACTGCCCTGCACTCTCCCCATAGCTCTGTACCAATCCCAAACTAATCCCACTGCCCCACTCTCTCCCCATAGCCCTGTACCAATCCCAAACTAAACCCACTGCCCCGCGCTCCCCCATAGCTCTGTACTAATCCCACTGCCCTGCACTCTCCCCATAGCTCTGTACCAATCCCAAACTAATCCCACTGCCCTGCACTCTCCCCATAGCTCTGTACCAATCGCAAACTAATCCCACTGCCCCACTCCCCATAGCCCTGTATCAATCCCAAACTATTCCCACTGCCCCGCTCTCTCCCCATAGCCCTGTACCAATCCCACTGCCCTGCTCTCTCCCCGTCTTCCAGAAATGCCTATTTCTGGCGCTCCTGCAGCCTGGACATTTGCCAATGTGTGGGGCATGGCCCTATGGACGGGGATTCCCGAACTGTCCACACCAAGTGGTGGTGAAGCAGCAGTGTCCAATAAGGGTGGACTTCCTGTGACGTGGGTTGATTTGGGAGGTGACAGCGAGGGTTGCTTAGTGTGACCTTGCACTGGGAGCTGCCTGCCTCCTTCGATGGCTGTATTTTTGTGAAATGTTTGTGCTCCAAGGATTCTCTCAGGGCAGCGTGTGTCGGGAGGGAACCTTTAACGGCTGCTGACTGAACTCATTGCTGCACGAATTCAGCCTATTCCGAACCCATGGGCGTGGAGGCTGTATAGGGGAAGCTGGGGGCTCCCCCTTCCCGATCAGCGTGTTCCCACACCATGCGTGTTGGGCAGTGCACGTCTCCCACACATCACACCCGTGCCTTCTTTAAATCCTTATTGACATGTGTAATTAAAGGTTTCTCTACCTCCCCCCACCCAGGCTGGATTGGTGCATACTCCCAGTTCCCTGTCACTGTTGCATGAAAGAAAGACTTGCATTTCCATAGCGCCTTTCACAATCACTGGACATCTCAAAGCGCTTTACAGCCAATGAAGTACTTTTGAAGTGTAGTCACTGTTGTAATGTGGGAAACACGGCAGCCAACGTGCGCACTGCAAGCTCCCACACACAGCACTGTGATAATGACCAGATAATCTATTGTTATGTTGATTTGAGGGATAAATATTGGCCCCAGGGCACCGGGAATGCCTCCTGCTCATCTTCGAAATAGTGGCATGGGATCTTTTACAGCAGACAGGTTTAACATCCCATCTGAAACGGCACCTCCGACAGTACAGCACTGCACTGGAGTGTCAGCCTAGATTTTTGTGCTCAAGTCCCTGGGGTGGGACTTGAACCCACAACCTTCTGACTCAGAGGCTAGAGTGCTGCCCACTGAGCCACAGCTGACACTTAACCATGCTTTCTCAAGTGGACATAAAAGATCCCGTGGCACTGTTTTGGAGAAGAGCATGGTAACCAGCTGCAGTATTATTGGGTAAGGGGTCATGGTGGCAGGTGCGTGTGAGAGGGGGTAGTAGGAGGCACATGGGTACAGCCTTGCATCCGTCTGGTTCTCCACTCACTGGGCACAGTTGGCCTTTGATCCCGGTGTCCGGGCTATTGGGTGGCAAGCGGGTTATGATTGTTGGCGTCTGCGCTCTCCGCTCGCTGAGGCTGTTTGTGTCTGAGACTTTGCTGGTTCCGCAACATTTCTACTCGCTGCCGACACGTGGTGTCATCACCATAGGCAGTTCCTCGGAATCAAGGAAGACTTGCTTCCACTCTTAGTATGAGTTCTTAGGTGGCTGTACAGTCCAATTCAAGACCCACATTCTCTGTCACAGGTGGGACAGATAGTCGTTGAGGGAAAGGGAGGGTGGGACTGGTTTGCCGCACGCTTCTTCCGCTGCCTGCGCTGGATTTCTGCATGCTCTTGGCGGCGATAGTCGATGAGCTCACGCCCTCCCGGATGCACTTCCTCCACTTAGGGAGGTCTATGGCCAGGGGCTCCCAGGTGTCAGTGGGAATGTCGCACTTTATCAGGGAGGCTTTGAGGGTGTCCTTGTAACGTTTCCTCTGCCCACCCTTGACGTGGTGTATCTCCTGCTTGGTTCCTTATTCCTGCCTCCTGTACGCAGCATGCAGCTGCAGGGTGCGGATCGAGTCACAGGTTGGCCAGTGCGGTTAACCCTGACTGATGTACAGGGTGTGAGTGACGGGAGCAGTTACAACTGCAGCGAGTGTGGGGTGGAATATTAGCCTGCTCATTCATCATTGCTGAATCATCACTGACAGGAACGGCCCACACACCAGCTCAACTGGCTCTGCTAGTCAGACCGGCCAACTATTTTCACAACTTCCTTCAGGCTGAACCTGTTTACCCTACAAAGGAATTCCAGCATGAAGCAGTTGCTAGCCAAGTCCGCCTGGACTGTAGAAACAGCAGCAAGAACAAGAGAGACTGTCGCAGTAACACGAGTGGCTGAACTGCTGTGCTCCTCACCAATCTCCCCGCACTCTCCCCACCCTGCTCCCCGATGTAAACATCAATCCTCCCATCTACACACATCAGTGCTCTCTGCTTCAACCACTCCGTGGCAGCCACTTCCACATTCCCACCACCCTCTGTGTAAAACACATTCCTTCTCAATTCTTTATTTGATCAGTTTGGTGGCTTTCTTATATTTATGTCCCCTTGTTCTGGTCTCACCCACAACTGGAAACAGTTTCTCCAGATCCGACCGATATAAGATTGCCAACTCTGATTGGACATAATGCTGGAGGTTCCATCACATTACCTCCCATCTCCAACCACCCCAACCCCATAAAACAGCCTTCTCCCCCTCCAATATTTCTATGACTAATGAACAAGAAAAGAAAACTTGCATTTCTATAGCGCCTTTCACGACCACTGGATGTCCCAAAGCACTTTACAACCAATGAAGTATTTTTTGAGTGTAGTCACTGTTGTAATGTGGGAAACGCGGAAACCAATTTGTGCACAGCAAGCTCCCACAAACAGCAATGTGGTAATGACCAGATGATCTGTTTTTTAGTGATGTTGATTGAGAGATAAATATTGTCCAGGACACCAGGGAGAACTCCCCTGCTCTTCTTCGAAAAAGTGCCCTGGGATCTTTTACGTCTGCTTGAAAAGGCATATGAGGACTTTGTTTAACGTCTCATCCGAAAGACGGCACCTCTGACAGTGCAGCGCTCCCTCAGCACTGGACTGGAGTGCCAGCCGAGATTTATATGCTTAAGTCATTGGAGTGGAATGGAGAGAGAGTGTGAACTGGAACTAATACACCGAATAGGAAATCGATCACCCGATGGATTAGATTGATCCTGTGACTGCAGCATTACCTGTACTTGTACCAGTGCCTCTGCCATGACCTGTGCCTGCATGTAATGTTGAGCCTCACATGCACTTTAGAGTTCATTCGAATTTTGGAATTTAAAAAATTCATTGTTTATTGGGAAGATAAGGAGTTGTATCAATTTGTGAGGATGAGAGGCTGATCTAGGGAGGGATGGAACTGGTTAAAAACCACTGTATGGTCCAAGACTGGGGCTGACCTTTTGGAATAAAGCTTGTGATGTCCTGCACACCGTCCTGAGTGTTAGAATCAGCTACAAACTATTCATTTTTAACACAAAGTTACTGATATACAGTCATGGGTTGCCGGATGGAATACTGTACATTCTGATATTCCTTCATTGTGAAAATTAATTATTAATATCATTACATATCTCCCAAGTTTCCATCATCAAGAAAGAAATAATTCTAACTCTGATTCTGCCTGTTCACTATTGGAGTTGACAAATGTTATCAATTCCTGACCCCTAAACCCCAATCTGCTGGAGAAGGTGAGTCAGAAATTTATAATGGACATCCCCTGTCCAGATATCCCATTCCTTCAATTCCCAGTGATCAGTATCATTCCACAGGTGGCTTTCCGTTTAGACATTCCCATTCCCTCCCCAGAGCAAGGAGTGAGGCAACAGAGCTGAAGGAACAATCCAAAAGTTTTTAAAAAGTTCAGAATAATTGGTCAGAAATCATCAGCTTCTCGATGTGGATCAAGGAAGGTGCAGGAGGTGCTCCTCGCTCGGTGCTGAGTCTTTACCTCACTCCTCATCAGAACCGTTCAGTAGGAGGACATGTGAGTTCTTCTCCGAGCTCTTCAGCTCCATCGCATCAACTCGCTTCGATTTTACCTTCACAAAGCTGCGAGGAAAGAGGTTTGTTAGTGAGAGGAAGTGTAGACAGCAACCCAACCTGTCGCCATACCCTACCGTCCTGATATCACAACCGGTCCCAGACAGAGGGGTGTGGGGAGGGATTCTCTCGGTTATAGACAATGGGGGATTGCCTGTGTCTGTACCTGGGGCTACTGGGGCCCCTCGTATTCAGTGCCCATCCTTAATTGCCCTTGAGAAGGTGGTGGTAAGCCGCCAGCTTGAACCGCTGCAGTCCGTGTGGTGAAGGTGCTCCCACAGTGCTGTGAGGGAGGGAGTTCTTGGATTTGAGCCAGTGACGAGGTGAGGTTGCTGAGTACTGGGACGACCAGCTTTACTTTCACTGACATATTAAGCAGAGGTTCCGTGGGTTTTTCACCCAATAATTTAACACACTCCTTTTGGTTTGAGAATACCCAGAGCAGGACATGTGATAACTGCAACGCCTCGGGCTCTGACACACAATGTGGCAGTTTGAACTCACCAGTACATCAGCATGTAGTTCATCACCACGATACCCACGGCCACTGCGAAATGCCAGCAGAAGCACAGCGTAATGAACATGATGTTCCCATGGTCATCTTCGTTCCACTTGGGCCCACTGCCGGGAGGGTACAGGATGAAGCCAATCTGAAAGATACAAGACACCTCTTATATTAACACCATGCTCTAACTGTACATTAACACTAAGAACATAAGAAATAGGAGCAGGAGTAGGCCATTTGGCCCCTCTAGTCTGCTCCGCCATTCAATAAGATCATGGCTGATCTGATCTTGGCCTTAACTCCACTTCCCTGCCCATTCCCCATAACCCTTCACTTCCCTATCGTTCAAAAATCTGTCTATCTCCGCCTTAAATATATTCAATGACCCAGCCTCCACAGCTGTAGCAAGACTTCCCTGCTTTTCTACTCTATCCCCTTTGCAATAAAGGCCAACATTCCATTCGCCTTCCTGATTACTTGCTGTACCTGCATACTAACTTTTTGTATTTCATGTACCAGATCCCTCTGTACCTCAGCATTTTTTAATCTCTCCCTATTTAAATAATAATTTGCTTTTTTATTTTTCCTACCAAAGTGGATAACCTCACATTTTCCCACATTATGCTCCAACTGCCAAATTTCTGCCCATTCACTGAGCCTGTCTATATCCCTTAGCAAATTATTTGTGTCCTCCTCACAACTTGCTTTCCCACCCATTTTTGTATCATCAATCTTGGTTATATTACACTCGGTCCCTTCATCCAAGTCATTAATATAGATTGTAAATAGTTGAGGCCCCAGCACTGATCCCTGTGGTACCCCCCTAGTCACTGTTTGCCAACTGGAAAATGATCCATTTATCCCGACACTCTGTTTTCTGTTAGTTAGCCAATCCTCTATCTATGCTAATATATTACCTCCAACCCTGTGAGCTCTTGTGCAGTAACCTTTTATGTGGCACCTTGTCGAATGCCTTCTGGAAATCCAAATACACTGGTTCCCCCTTATCCACCCTGCTCGTTACATCCTCAAAGAACTCCAATAAATTTGTCAAACATGATTTCCCTTTCATAAAACCATGCTGACTCTGCTTGACTGTTAAATTCCATTAATACCCAGTAAGTTAAACTCCACTTGCACACAGAGAGACAGAGAGACATAGAGACATACAGACATACAGAGAGAAACGGTGAGGGGATTGGGTCGGGAGTTAGAAACATAGAAAATAGGTGCACGAGTAGGCCATTCGGACCTTCAAGCCTGCACCGCCATTCAATAAGATCATGGCTGATCATTCCTTCAGTACCCCTTTCCTGCTTTCTCTCCATACCCCTTGATCCCCTTAACCGTAAGAGCCATATCTAACTCCCTCTTGAATATATCCAATGAACTGGCATCAACAAATCTCTGCGGCAGGGAATTCCACAGGTTAACAACTCTCTGAGTGAAGAAGTTTCTCCTCATCTCAGTCCTAAATGGCCTACCCCTATCCTAAGACTATGTCCCCTGGTTCTGGACTTCCCCAACATCGGGAACATTCTTCCCGCATCTAACCTGTCCAGTCCCGTCAGAATCTTATGTTTCTATGAGATCCCCTCTCATCCTTCTAAACTCCAGTGAATAAAGGCCCAGTTGATCCAGTCTCTCCTCAAATGACAGCCCAGCCATCCCTGGAATCAGTCTGGTGAACCTTCACTGCACTCCCTCAATAACAAGAACATCCTTCCTCAGACTAGGAGACCAAAACTGAACACAATATTACAGGTGAGGCCTCACTAAGGCCCTGTACAACTGCAGTAAGACCTCCCTGCTTCTATATTCAAATCCCCTAGCTATAAAGGCCAACATACCATTTGCCTACTTTACTGCCTGCTGTACCTGCATGCCCACTTTCAGTGACTGATGAACCATGACACCCAGGTCTCGTTGCACCTTTGTTGCACCACAGTTGACAGAGAGACACACACACAGAGATGGGGTGGGGGTGGGAGTTGACAGAGAGAGAGACACAGACAGAAAGATGGAGAGGGGGTCGGGCGAGGTCCGTTGTGCAGAAGCTGCTCACCTGCCAGAACCAGGTGCCCTGCAGGATTGCCAGGATACTCCGCAGCAGCTCCAGGATGATGTTGTCTCGCAGGAAAACCTCCATCATTATGATTAAGGAGCCTCCGAACACCGCGGTGAGCAGCAGTGAGTGGATGTGCGTGTCGAGGGCAGGCCGGCTATGGACGTGGTAATAGAATAGGAACCCTGCATAAATGAAGATACATATCAACGATCACTCACACACGTGCTGGTGTATAAACCGTCAATCACACACTTGCTGGTGTATGTAATATTAACCATACGTCTGCTGGAGCTATTTTGCAGGGGAGTGTAAAGTTGTCACTGTCACCACCATATTCGATCGCTCCCGATGTGAGATGGTGTTGGCAGGTCTATCCCCGAGTACCTGTTCCAAGTGTTTCAGTCAGCATGTGACCATTCTGGGATGAAAGCGGAGCTTCAGCATGAGGGAACTTTCCATTCTATATTTATTTTTTGTGCCTTTAGCTAAACAGGTGAGTAGGTTTTAAAACGGGCTTTGTGGAGCTTAATTTTTACAAGACTGCTTTTGTCTTAGGATCAGGAGAGAAACCAATACACAGAACCGTCCCAAGAATGTCCACAGAGTCCATGGACACGGAGGGGGCGGGGGCTGGAGTTTTCTCTTGCTGCCACTGCGCTGACCTCATCATAAACCCAACCATTGCCTGGGGTGGGTGCTCACAGAACATACTGCATCCCACAGGGACATCACTCACTTCCCCCTCCCTGGGGATGGAATCCCACAGGATCACGGTCACCAGCAGGGAGTGTGCTGGGACTCTGCTGGTGCTGCAGAGGCAGAGGGAATTTAAAGGAGGTGGAAAAGAGGATTTTCTTTAGGCCTCGTGCGTTGGAGGCCTATAAAAGTCAATGTATGGGGGTTCCACAGAGTGTGAGGGCACAGAAATCAGAGAGTAGGGGTTAAAGGTTGTCACTCAGACTGGTGAAGGTGGGTTCCACAGGGGTCGGCGGTGACCACTGTTGATCACCATTTACATCAATGATTTGAACTCGGAAATCGGAAGTACAATGCCAAAATTTGCAGATGACACCAAATTGGGGGTTCAGTTAATACTGAGGAAGAATGCGACAAAGTTCAAGAAGACATTAATAAACTTGCAGAATGGGTGTTTAATTGGCACATGAATTTCAATATAAATAAATGTGAGGTGGTTCATTTTGGTAGGAGGAATAAGGAGGCCACATAATGCTTGGAAAGTAAGAGTGTAAATGGGGTAGAGGTGCAGGGGGATCTGCGGATACAGGTACACAGATCACTAAAAGTACCCACACAGGTTAATAAGGCCATAAAAAGCAAACCCAGCACTGGGGTACATTTTGGGAAGGATAGAATTGAAAAGCAGGGAAGTTATGTTAAACCTGTATGGAACCTTATTAGACTTCACTTGGAGTACTGTGAACAGTTCTGGTCACCAGATTATAAAACGGATATAGAGGCACTGGAGAGGGTGCCACTATCAGGAAAGATTGAACAGGCAGGGGCTCTTTTCCCTAGAAAAGAGCAGATTGAGGGGTGACCGGAGTGTCTTTGTGTCTTTAAGAATATAAAAGAGTTTGAAAGGGTAGATGTAGAGAAGATGTGTTCACTTGTCATGGATACCAAAACTAGGGGGCATAAATATAAGATAGTCACTAATAAATCCAATGGGAAATTCAGGAAAACTATCTTTACCCAGAGACTGGTGAGAATGTGGAACTCGCTGCCACAAAGAATAATTGAGGTGAATAGCATAGATGCATATAAGAGGAAGCTAGATAAAACACATGAGGGAGAAATGAGTAGAAAGATATGTTGGAGCATAAACTAGTTGGGCCGAATGGCTGTACATTCTATCTCATTAAATTCATCATCCATGCAAAATGATGCTGGCACTAAAAGGGTTAAATTATGAGGACAGGATGCATAGACCAGGCTTGTAATCCCTTGAGTTTAGAGGATTAATGGGGGATATAATTGAGGTATTTAAGATGATTAAAGGATTTGATAGGGTAGACAGAGAGAAACTATTTGCTCTGGTGGGTGAGTCCAGAACAAGGGGGCGACACCTTAAAATTCGAGCCAGGCCGTTCAGGGGTTATGTCAGGAAACACTTCTTCACACAAAGGGCAGTGGGAATCTGGAACTCCATACTCTGGAAAGCTGTTGAGGCTGGGAGTCAATTGAAAATGTCAAAACTGTGATTGAGATATTTGTTGGGTATTATGGGTTACAGAACCAAGGTGGGGAGATGTAATTAAGATACAGTCAGCCAAGGCTCGAGGGTATACCACTACCACTCTGGTCAGTCTGTCTCGATGGGTCAGTCTGTGGATGGGTCAGTCTGTCTCATAAGAACATAAGAAATAGGAGCAGGAGTAGGCCATTCGGCCCCTCGAGCTTGCTCCACCATTCAATAAGATCATGGCTGATCATCGACCTCAACTCCACTTTCCTGTTCGATCTCCATATCCCTTTATTCCCCTAGACTCCAAAAATCTATCTATCTCCGCCTTGAATATATTCAGAGACTCAGCATCCACAGCCCTCTGGGCAGAGAATTCCAAAGATTCACAACCCTCTGAGGGAAAAAATTCCTTCTCATCTTTGTCTTAAATGGCCTTCCCCTTATCCTGAGACTGTGCCCCCTGGTTCTAGACACTTCAGCCAGTGGAAACATCCTCTCAGCTTCTACCCTGTCAATCCCCTTCAGAATCTTGTATGTTTCAATGAGATCACCTCTCATACTTCTAAACCCCAGAGTATAGACCCATTCTACACAATCTCTTATTATAGGACAGCCCTCTCATCTTAGGAATCAATCAAGTGAACCTCCTATGCACCACTTCCAAGGCAAGTATATCCTTCCTTAGATAAGGAGACCAAAACT
Organism: Pristiophorus japonicus; assembly: GCF_044704955.1. NCBI lineage: Eukaryota > Metazoa > Chordata > Chondrichthyes > Pristiophoridae > Pristiophorus > Pristiophorus japonicus. The sequence goes on from NC_091987.1 coordinate 166,010,543, forward strand.
GTGCACAGTACTCCAGGTGTGGTCACACCAAGGCCCTACAATTGTACCAAGACTTCCTTACTCTTATACTCTAACTCCCTTGCAATAAACGCCAACATGCAATTTGCCTTCCTTATTGCTTGCTGTACCTGCACGCCAGCTTTCTGTGTTTCCTACACAAGGACACCCAAATCTCTTGCAACACCAACATTTAAAAGTTTCTCACCATTTAAAAAATATTCTGTTTTTCTATTCTTCCTACCAAAGTGAATAACCTCACATTTCCCAACATTATACTCCATCTGCCACCTTACTGCCCACTCATGTAGTCTATCTCTATCCCTTTGCAGACGCTTTGTGTTCTCCTCACAGATTACTGTCCCACCTAGCTTTGTATCGTCAGCAAACCTGGATACATTACACTCAGTCCCTTGATCTCGGTCATTAATATAGATCGGAAATAACTGAGGTCCGAGCAATGATGCTTGCGGCACCCCACGAGTTACAGTCTGCCAACCTGAAAAAGAGCAGTTTATCCCTACTCTGTTTTCTGTCCGTTAATCAATCCTCTATCCATGCTAATACATTACCTCCAATCCCATGAGCCCTTATCTTATCTGTTATGTGGCACCTTATTGAATTCCGTTGGAAATCCAAATATACTACTTCCACTGGTTCCCCATTACCTACCATGCTAGTTACATCCTCAAAAAACTCTAATAAATTTGTCAAACATGATTTCCTTTTCATAAAGCCATATTAACTCTGCCTATCATCTAAGTGCCCTGATACTACTTCCGAAACAATGGATCCAGCATTTTCCCAATGACTGATGTCAGGCTAATTGGCCTGCAGTTCTGTTTTCTCTCCCCCTCCTTTCTTGAATAGTAGGGTTATATTTTCTACCTTCTAATCCACTGGGACCGTTCTAGAATTTAGCGAATTTTGAAAGATCAAAACCAGTGCATTCACTATCTCTGCAGCGACCTCTTTTTGATCCCTAGGGTGTAGGCCGTCCGGTCCAGGGGATTTGTTGGCTTTTAGCCACATTAGATTTTCTAGTACTTTTGATCTACTTATATTAATTACATTAAGTTCCTCACCCTCATTACACCCTTGGTTCCCCACCATTTTAGATAGGTTTTTTGCATCTTCTATTGTGAAGATAGATAAAAAATATTTGTTTAATGTGTCTCGATGGGTCAGTCTCTCTCGATGGGTCAGTCTGTGGATGGGTCAGTCTCTCTCGATGGGTCAGTTTGTGGATGGGTCAGTGTGTCTCGATTGGTCAGTCTGTGGACAGGTCATTCTATCTCTAAATAGTGTGTGTCAAACATGCACCGTACAGACCATGAACGCACTCACCTTCCATAAACACCGCCAGAGAGAGGACCAAGCGATCCAAGCCAATGGGGATCTGGAGTGAGGAGTACGTGAGGATGTCTACAATGCCAGAGATGCCAAAGAACAGGTACATGGTGCTGTGCTGCCAGTTCATCAGTTTGACCCACGATTGGCTGTCCGGGCTCAGTAGGTGCAGGTGGGGCCCATCCGGGACAAACTGCTCGGCTAGAATTCCTAGAGACAGACCCAGACACAAAGAGGAGAGCTAGATTCTCCGACATTATCCATTAACAAGCAATTTCTGCAAACAAGTGTAACAGCCAATTATCTTAACTGTGGCATGTGTGGGAAACCCCTTGGCATCATCGGCCTGGGTTTTTATCTGGTTTTTGCCTCTCCCAGGAGATCACATGGCTCCGGTTGGGGTGGAGTGTAGAATGTTTCATTGCAAGGGGTGTCGCAGTTGTGTGAGGCGGACTGGTTGGGCTGGATGCTCTTTGCCTTTCCGTCATTATTCATAGGTTTATATGTAACCTTTAGGTCTGCTGACCAAGTGCCGTGTGGCTCTTTGTCGGGCAGCACAGACACGATGGACCGAAATGGCCTCCTTCTGCGCTGTAAATTTCTATGTTTCTATGCAAGGATAGTGCAAGAGAAGCCAAGGTCAGCAAGGACTACACAGGTGAGGGCTTTCTCTGTCCTGGTGGGCCAGCAGGTACAATGTGTGTTCCCCAGGGTAGTGTGCTCACTGTGACAATGTGTTCCCCAGTGTATTGTGGTCACTGTGATAGTGTGTTCCCCAGGGTAGTGTGGTCACTGACACAGTGTGTTCCCCAGGGTAGTGCGGTCACTGATACAGTGTGTGTGTTTCCCAGGGTAGTGTGCTCACTGTGACAGTGTGTTCCCCAGGGTAGTGTGGTCACTGTGACAGTGTGTTCCCCAGTGTATTGTGGTCACTGTGACAGTGTGTGTGTTCCCTAGGGTAGTGTGGTCACTGTGACAGTGTGTTCCCCAGGGTAGTGTGGTCACTGTGACAGTGTGTGTGTTCCCCAGGGTAGTGTGCTCACTGTGACAGTGTGTTCCCCAGGGTAGTGTGTTCACTGTGACAGTGTGTGTGTTCCCCAGGGTATTGTGGTCACTGTGATAGTGTGTGTGTTCCCCAGGGTAGTGTGGTCACTGTGACAGTGTGTTCCCCAGGGTAGTGCGGTCACTGTGACAGTGTGTTCCCCAGGGTAGTGCGGTCACTGTGACAGTGTGTTCCCCAGGGTAGTGTGGTCACTGTGACAGTGTGTTCCCCAGGGTAGTGCGGTCACTGTGACAGTGTGTTCCCCAGGGTAGTGCGGTCACTGTGACAGTGTGTGGGGTTGAACAGTTGCTCTGTCTCTGGGTAAATTTCCGTTTCCCTACACTACCTCAAGCAGCAAACGGTTATATATGTATTCTTGTATTTACCCTGTACAGCCACCAGAGAGCTCATCCCCTGGAGTCCCAAGGGATCCGATAATCCCTTGGGATCACAGGTATTTAAGGAGGCCTCACAGGTTGGAGAGGCACTCTGGAGACCTGCAATAAAAGACTAAGGTCACACTTTGCTTTGAGCTCACAGTGTTCAGTCTGACTCTTTCTCCATACGCAACTGGCGACGAGATACAGATAGCGAACACAAAGATGCAGAGAACAGTGGGCATCCTGGAGAAATTCTTGGAGGGAGATGATTGGGAAACCTTTGTGGAGCGACTCGACCAATACTTCGTGGCCAACGAGCTAGATGGGGAAGAGAATGCTGCCAAAGTAAGCACGATCCTCCTCACCATCTGTGGGGCACCAATGTATGGCCTCATGAAGAATCTGCTCACTCCAGCAAAACCCACGGAGAAATCATACGACAATTTGTGCACACTGGTGTGAGAGCATTTGAACCCGAAGGAAAGCATTCTGATAGCGAGGTACCGGTTTAACACCTACAAAAGGTCTGAAGGCCAGGAAGTGGCGAGCTATGTCGCCGAGCTAAGACGCCTTGCAGGACATTGAGAATTTGAAGGACATTTGGAGCATATGCTCAGAAACTTTTTTGTACTTGGCATTGGCCACGAAACCATACTTTGCAAACTTTTGACTGTAGAGACCCCAACCTTGAGTAAGCCCAGACGTTCATTGCCACCAGTGACAATACGAAGTAAATCTCTCAGCACACAAGTGCTGCTACAAGTACTGTGAACAAACTGATGTTGTTTTCGAATCGTAACGTACAGGGCAGGTCACACTTACCTGCAGCTATACGTCCACTGATGTCTCAGAGTCCACCATCAAGGGTGATGAATGCAAGGCCATTAATACCTTGTTGGTGCTGCGGGGGTGATCATTGTTTCCATTCATGTCGATTCAAAGGGTACGTTTGCAAGGGCTGTGGAACAATGGAACACCTCCAACGAGTGTGTAGGCGAGCTGCAAATCCTGTTAAACCTGCAAACCACCATATTGCAGAGGAGGACAGACCCACGGAGGATCACGACAAACTAGAGCCTCAGACCGAGGAGGCAGAGGTATATGGGGTGCACACATTCACCACGAATTGTCTCCCGATAATGCTGAATGTTGAACTAAATGGACTCCCGGTGTCAATGGAGCTGGACACGGACGTGAGCCAATCCATCATAGGCAAAAAGACTTTCGAAAGACTGTGGTGCAATAAGGCCTCAAGGCCAGTCTTATCTTCAGTTCGCATGAAACTAAGAACTTACACGAAAGAACTGATTCCTGTAATCGGCAGTGCTACCGTAAGGGTCTCCTACAATGGAGTAGTGCACAAGCTACCACTCTGGGTGGTACCAGGTGATGGTCCCACGCTGCTCGGCAGGAGTTGGCTGGGAAAGATTCGCTGGAACTGGGACGACGTCCGAGCACTATTGCCCGCTGACGACACTTCGTGTGCCCAGGTCTTAAACAAATTTCCTTCGCTGTTCGAACCAGGCATTGGGAAATTCCAAGGAGCAAAAGTGCAGATCCACCTAATTCCGGGGGCGTGACCCATCCATCACAAGGCGAGAGCAGTACCGTACATGATGAGAGAAAGGGTAGAGATCGAGCTAGACCGGCTGCAAAGAGTGGGCATCATTTCCCCGATCGAGTTCAGCGAGTGGGCCTGTCTGATCATTCCTGTCCCCAAGGGAGAAGACACCGTCAGAATCTGTGGAGATTACAAAGTAACTATCAATCATTTCTCCCTGCAGGACCAATATCCATTACCAAAGGCCAATGACCTCTTTGCAATGCTGGCGGGAGGAAAGACGTTCACGAAGCTGGATCTGACTTCAGCCTACATGACGCAGGAACTGGAGGAATCATTGAAGGCCCTCACCTGCATCAACACGCACAAAGGTCTTTTTGTTTATAACAGATGCCCGTTTGGAATCCGATCAGCGGCGGCGATATTCCAGAGAAACATTGAAAGTTTACTGAAGTCGGTCCCACACACCGTGGTCTTCCAGGACGCAGGTCACAGGTTGGAACACAGTCGATCATCTGCAGCACCTGGAGGAGGTTCTTAGTCGAATCAACCATGTGGGGCTCAGGTTAAAATACTCGAAGTACATTTTCATGGCGCCTGAAGTGGAGTTCTTGGGAAGGAGGATTGCGGCGGACGACATCAGGCCCACCAACGCGAAGACGGAGGCAATCGAGAACGCACTGAGGCCACAGAACGTGACGGAGCTACGGTCGTTTCTGGGATTCCTGAAATACTTTGGTAACTTCTTACCGGGCCTTAGCACACTTTTAGAACCACTGCATGTCTTACTATGGAAAGGGGATGAATAGGTTTGGGGCAAAAGCCAAGAAAATGCCTTTGTAAAAGCGAGAAAATTGTTATGCTCCAACAAATTGCTTGTGTTGTATGATCCATATAAGTGTTTGGTACTAGCATGTGATGCGTCGTCATATGGCGTCGGGTGTGTATTGCAACAATCTAATGATTTTGGGAAACTGCAACCGGTTGCTTATGCATCCAGGAGTCTGTCTAAGGCTGAGAGAGCCTACAGCATGATTGAGAAAGAAGCGTTAGTGTGTGTCTATGGGGTAAAGAAAATGCATCAATACCTGTTTGGGCTAAAATTCGAATTGGAAACCGGCCATAAGCCACTTATATCCCTGTTTTCCAAGATTAAAGGGATAAATACCAACGCATCGGCCCGCATCCAGAGATGGGTGCTCACATACACAGAGGTCTCCGCATACAATTACGCCATCCGCCACGGGCCAGGCACAGAAAACTGCGCCAATGCTCTCAGTAGGCTGCCATTGCTCACCACGGGGGAGGAAATGGCGCAGCCTGCAGATCTAGCCATGGTTATGGAAGCATTTGAGAGTGAGCAATCACCCGTCACTGCCCGGCAGATCAAAACCTGGACAAGCCAGGATCTCTTATTATCTCTAGTCAAAAGCTGTGTGCTTCACGGGAGCTGGACCAGTGTCCCAGTGAAATGTAGGAAGAGATAAAGCCATTCCAGCAGCGTAAAGGTGAAATGTCTGTACAGGCAGACTGCCTTCTGTGGGGCAATCGAGTAGTGATCCCCAAGAAGGGCAGGGACACCTTCATCAATGACCTTCGTGATGATGAAAGCGATAGCCAGAGCCCACATGTGGTAGCCCGGTATCGATCCGGACTTAGAGTCATGTGTTCACAGATGAAATACATGCTCGCAGTTAAGCAATGTACCCAGGGAGGTGCCGCTAAGTTTATGGTCTTGGCCCTCCAAACCTTGGTCTAGGGTACACGTCGACTATGCAGGCCCGTTCTTGGTTAAAATGTTCCTTGTAGTTGTAGACGCGTATTCCAAATGGATTGAATGTGAGATAAGCACGTCCGCTCTCATTATTGAAAGCCTGTGGGCCATGTTTGCCACTCACGGCTTACCCGATGTCCTGGTGAGTGACAATGGGCCATGTTTTACCAGTGCTGAGTTCAAAGAATTCATGACCCATAACGGGATCAAACATGTCACATCTGTCCCGTTTAAACCAGCGTCCAATGGTCAGACAGAGCGAGCAGTGCAAACCATCAAGCAAAGCTTGAAGAGGATAACTGAAGGCTCGCTGCAGACTCGCCTATACCGAGTCCTGCTTAGCCACCGCACGAGACCCCACTCGCTCACTGGGATCCCACCTGTTGAACTGCTCATGAAAAGAGCACTTAAGTCAAGGCTCTCTTTAGTTCACCCTGATCTACATGAACAGGTAGAGAGCAGGCGGCTTCAACAAAATACATACCATGATAGCGCAAATGTGTCGCGTGAGACTGAAATCAATGATCCTGTATTTGTATTAAATAATGGTCAAGGCCCCAAGTGGCTTCCCGGCACTGTCGTGGCCAAAGAGGGGAGCAGGGTGTTTCGGGCCAAACTTTCAAATGGACTCATTCACCGGAAACACTTGGACCAAATCAAACTCAGATTCACGGACTATCCTGAGCAACCCACATTGGACCCTACCATTTTTGATTCTCCAACATACACACCAGTGGCAACCGGCACCACGGTTGGCCACGAAGGAGAACCAGCTTTCACACCGAGACGATCAACCAGGGCAAGAAGGGCCCCAGATCGACTCACATTGTAAATAGTTACACTACTGACTTTGGGGGGAGTGTTGTTATATATGTATACTTGTATTTACTCTGTACAGCCACCAGAGAGCTCATCCCCTGGAGTCCCAAGGGATCCCATAATTCCTTGGGAGCACAGGTATTTAAGGAGGCCTCACAGGTTGGAGAGGCACTCTGGAGACCTGCAATCAATGACTAAGGTCATACTTTACTTTGAGCTCACAGTGTTCAGTCTGACTCTTTCTCCATACACAACACAATCACCTCAAGGACTCAGAGTACTCACCCACCAGTGAGAAAACAGCTTTCACGATCCCCTCAGCGAGCTCCACTCGGTCGATGCACAGCCTGGAGGCCTTATTCTTCTTCTTTAAGAATTTGAATGGATACTTTGCTGACCACCACAGGCCGAAGAGCAGGAAGAAGCTGCCTGGCAGCGCATGTCCTTTGAAATTGGCCATCGCTGATTGAGATTGAAACCCTGTACAGATGGACAATTCATTATTATTGCTAACAACAACAACCTGCATTTATATAGCGCATTTAAAGTAGTGAAATGTCCCAAATGTCCCACAGGAGCGATTTTAAACAAAACACCGATTATTGACACCGAGCCGCATAAAGAGATATCGGGACAAGTGAACAAAAGAGGCAGGTTTTAAGCAGCATCGTAAAGGAGGAGAGCGAGATAGAGAGGTTTGGAGAAGGACATCCAGAGCTAGGGCCAAGGCAACTCAAGGCACGGCTGCCACTGGGGGAGCGATTAAAATTGGGGAAGTGCAAGAGGCCGGAATTGGAGGAGTGCAGAGATCTCGGAGGGCTGTCGGGCTGGAGGTGTTCACAGAGATAGGGAGGGGCAAGGCCATGGAGGGATTTGAACACAAGGATGAGAATTTTAAATTGGAGTTGTTGCCGGACCGGGAAACAATGTAGGTAGAGAGCTTTGGATGAGCTCTGGTTTACGGAGGGAGCAAGGTGGGAGGCCAGCGATGAGAGTATTGGAATAGTCAAGTCTAGAGGTAACAAAGGCACAGATGAGGGTTTCAGCAACAGATGAGCTGAGGCAGGGGCTGGGACAAGCGATGTTACGGAGATGGAAGTAGGCGGTCTCGGTAATGGAGAAGATGTGGGGTCGGAAGCTCATCCCAGGGTCAAATCACACGCTGAGGTTGTGAATAGACTGGTTCAGCCTCAGATTGATGCTAGGGAGAGAGATGGAGTCAGTGGTTAGGGAACGCAGTTTGTGGTGGGGACCAAAGATAATGGCTAAACTTCCCAATATTTAATTGGAGGAAATTTCTGCTCATCCAGAACTGGATGTCGGACAAGCAGTCTGACAATTTAGAGATCGTGGAGGGGTCGAGAGAAGTGGTGGTCAGGTAGAGCTGGGTGTCATCAGCGACAAGTGGAAAGTGACACCGTGTTTACGGATGATGTCACCGAGGAGCAATGTGTAGATGAGAAATAGGAGGGGGCCAAGGATAGATCCTTGGGGGACACCAGAGGGAACGATGCGGGAGTGGGAAGAAAAGCCGTTGCAGGGGCGTATAATCCCGGAAATACTACAACTACAACAACAACTTGCGTTTATATAGCACATTTAACATAGGAAAACGTCCCAAGCAACATTCCGTATAAGTTGCGTAGCCTAATGTGTTTCACAGAGCTATAATTGATAGGAGATGTTAAGACAGGTGACCAAATGCTTGGCCAAAGAGATAGGGTTTTATATAGGTCTTAAAGGAAGAGAGAGAGGTAGAGAGGTGGAGAAGTTTAGAGAAGAAACTCCAGAGCTTGAAGCCTAGGCTGAAGGCATGGCTGTCAATGGGAGAGAAGGGAATAGGGGATACACAAGACGGTTGTAGAGCTGGAGGAGGTGACAGAGTTGGGATCATAAGAACATAAGAAATAGGAGCAGGAGTAGGCCATTCGGTTCCTCGAGCCTGCTCCGCCATTCAATAAGATCATGGCCTCAACTCCATTTCCCTGCCCGTTCCCCATAACCCTTGACTCCCTTATCATTCAAAAATCTGTCTATCTCCACCTTAAATATATTCAGTGACTCAGGGTGAGACCATTAGGGGATTTAAACACAAGGATGAGAATTTTTAATTTGAGGTTTTGGGGATCGGGAGCCAATGTCAGTCAGCGAGCACAGGACTGATGGGTGAGCGGGACCTGGGGTGGGATGGGACACAGGCCAGAGTTTTGGAAGAGCTGAGGTTTGCAGAGGGTGAAGAATGGGAGGCTGGCCAGCAGAGCACTGTAATAGGCAAGTCTAGATGGAACAAAGGCATGGGTGAGGAGCTGAGGCAGAAGCGGAGACGGGCAATGTTACGGAGGTGGAAGTAGGTGGTCTGGGTGATGAAGAGGAGATGTGGTTGGAAGCTCAGCTCAGGGTTAAATAGAAGGGGAGGTTGTGACCAGTGTGTTTTGTCCTGCATCGGAGTGCGTGGATGGAAGTGAAGTTGGGTGCAAGGGTACAGATATTGTTGCGGGGCCTGAAGTCAATGGTTGTGATGTACAACACACACTCACCATTGTACCAGCCGGGAATATCCCACTCTAACAGCATGGCCAACTCTTATCACTAACTAGTGTTCTCTCCTTTCCCCTCCTGTCCTGAAAGTGTGACCTGCTGCGATAGGTTCGCCGCAAAAGTAACCAGTTCTGTCATGTGTTAATCAGCCGCCTGTCCCTTTAATTCACAATACACGAAGAGTTTGATATCCAGCTGCACCGTCTCAGTTTCAAGCAATGCAAACGTTGCATCCTCAAGGAAAGATCCTCGAGGGAGGAACAAAGTCACACATTTCAACCAGAGCATGCTGAGCGATCGCCTCGGTTTTGGGAATGACTGACGGTTCTGATTGAATCTTCCCTCCAGTTCTGCAGATATGCTAGTGGACAGTATCTGTGGCCAGGCTGTTCAAGCTGAGTGGAGCTCAGTTAGCAGAGAAAGTAGCATCAGGTAGAATGATATCAAACACGATGGTATCACAGGAAGACATGGTGCACTAACTCGCTCCCAGAGTGATGAAACATTTCAAGAAAGAAAAGATCTACTTGTAAAAAGAACTTGCATTTATATAGTGCTTCACAGCCAATCTGCAACCAATGTAGAAAATGAAACAGCCAATTTGTGCACTGCAAGGTCCCACAACCAGCAATGTGATAATGCCCAGAGAATCTGATTTAGTGATGTTGGTTTTGGGATAAATATTGGCCAAAGCCTCCTTGAAAAAGTGCAACATCCCCACGACACCTGGGAATCCCTGGCCCAAGACCGCTCAAAATGGAGGAGAAGCATCCGGGAAGGCACCGAACACCTCGATTCTCTTCGCCGGGAGCATGCGGAGGCCAAGCGCAAACAGCGGATGGAGCGCACGACAACCCACCCACCCGTCCCTCCAACCACCGTCTGCCCCACCTGTGACAGAGACTGTAGGTCCCGCATTGGACTCATCGTCACCTGAGAACTCATATTAGTGTGGGAGCAGGTCATCCTCGAGTCCGAGGGATTGTCTAAGAGAGAGAGAAATATAGGCCAGGACACCGGAGAGAATTCCGCTGCTCTTCTTCGAATTGTGCCATTTTACATCTGCCTGAGCAGACTGACAGCACCTTGTTTCATCTGAAAGACAGCACCTCGGACAGTGCAGCACTCCCTCAGCATTGCACTGGAGTGTCAGTCTGGATTATGTGCTTAACACTCTGGAGTAGGACTTGAACCCACAACCTTCTAGTTCAGAAGTTCCAGCACTGAGCCACAGCTGACACATATAAGCATGTGACCTTGATGGGGTCTGACCAACTGAAGCACACCTTCTTTCCCTTTGCATTCCAGCCCCCTTGGGATAAAGGCCAACAATCCATTAACCGCTCTGATTAGGTTTTGTACCTGCCCACTGGTTTTTAGTGATTTGTGTACATGGACACTTTGCCCATTGCTCTTCCAGAGTTCCTAGTCTCTTGCCACTGAGATTGCAGCAGGTCACACTTTCCCGCATTGAACTTTGTCTGCCAGAGTTTCGCACACTCACTCAATCTATCAATGTCCCTTTGCAACTTTTTGTTCCCAGCTACACAGCTTACGGCACTTTCGAACTTAGGGGGTGAAATTCGGTCGTGTCTCAGTTGGGCGGTAACCCAGGCGGAGTGGTAATTGAAAAAGTTTGCACCCTCTCCCAGGAGGACATCATTCGGTCTCCCGACACTGCCATTCCACCTTTACACCTGCCGTGGTCTGCAACCCTGCCGCCCCACACTGCTGCTGCTCATTTTCAGGTGGGACTGTCAGCAGCCGGGCCTTCCAGGCCCAGAGCTGGTCCAGGGTGTCGTTCTCGGCCATTTGTCCTGTCTCCCACAGATACACAGCAGCCCTCAAGCAGCCTTGCTGCAGGCACTGAGGACCCAGTGAGGAGGAGCAGTAGGTGAGGGAGGGGGTTGAGGCAGAGGGGTGGGAAATGCTTACATTAGACCCATTGATGGCCATGGGCCCTATGTGGAAAAGATGTAAATGTTATTCATCTGTTGTATTATTTGAAGGGGCGGGCGCCTTATTGTTTTTTCTTTGAGTTGGGTGGGGGTTTTTGGGGTTGTTTGAGGGATGTGTTTCCAATAAAATGTATCGTTGAACGTTTCCTTCAGTCTCTGGTGTGTGACTGTTGACTTGTGACGGAGAGGTAGCATTATCGTGCCACAATACACGCTCATTAGCTGCATCCCTCAGCACACTGCATTTGAGCGAAGTGCTCCCTTATGAGCCACTGCCGAATAGCTCTGCCGCCGCCAACATTGGCACGCTGCTTCCTCCTCGTCGTATTGCTGTTCATTCGGGGCCCCGGCACACTCCTCCTTACCCTCCTGAGGTGGCCCTGCGATCCCCACCGGCAAGGCCTAGACCTTCATGATGGCCAAGGTGTGTTGCACCACAATTGTGAGACCTGTTGAGGGGAGTATTGAAGGCTGCCTCCAGAGTGGTCCAGACATCGGAATCGCTGGTTCAGCAGCCCCATTGCCTGCTCGATGATGTTGCGGGTGGCGGCATGGCTCTCACTGTAGTGTTCCTCTGCCTCTGTGGCAGGATCATTAGCCAGGTGGCCAGGCCCTATCCCTTGTCCCGAGCAGCCAGCCTCGGCCTTCCCCATGGTGGCTGAAACAGTCGAGGCATAGTGCTCTCCCGGAGGATAAACGCATCATGTGCGCTTCCAGGATAGTGAGCATTGACTGCGAGGATGCGCTGTGTGTGGTCGCACACCAGCTGCACATTTAGGGAATGGTATCCCTTTTTGTTTCTGAAGACCTCTGCATTCTGGAATGGTGCTCGCAAGGTCTCGTGCGTGCAGTCAATTGTTCCTTGCACCCTCGGGAAGCCCGTTATCCTGGCAAACCCACATGCGTGCTCATCCTGTTTATCCCTGGTCATCAGGAAGTTAATGAAGTCCATTCTGTTTGTGTCGAATGTCTGAGGGATGTCGCGGATACTGCGAATTGTGAGACATATGTCCCCTGATGCCTGGAAGGAGCCGGAGGTAAGTGCCACCGTGACCTTCACTGTGACGGGCAGCACAGTCCTGAAGCCAATGTGAGGCGGGAGGTCTGCCCGCAGGAGGTGGCATATCTCTGTAACTACCTCCTTTCGGAAGCGCAGCCTTCTGACACACTACTGCTCGGACAGGTTCAAGTATGAGCATTGCTGGGAGTAAGGCCTCCTACCCTGACATCTAGGGGCTCTCTTCCTTCAGCCGCCGACATGGCCAACAGTCCTTCTCTTTTCACTCCACCTTGCTAGAGCATGTAGAATGCGACGCTGGCGAACTAGCAATGCACCCATTAAAGTTTTAGAAGTAATTCTCTCAAGATCTGCCCTGCAAACTCGGAGGCTCACGCACCGTGCTCTGTGTAAACGTTGCACTAACTGTGACCTCCGAGAGAAGTGCTTCCTCATCCCATTAAGTAGCCACCAGTTAACGACTCTACAAGCCTGTACCGGCTGTTTTTCCAGACGGTGTTATTGGTGGGCGCTCAGTGAGGCGGCTGCACCAAATTTACCGACTGGGGTTAAGTGTGGGCATTGCTCCAGGAATGCGTCAGGATCGCACTGATCATCAGTAGCCGGGCGCTAATGGTTTGCCCCCCTGGTGAGCCTGTAATGAATTTTTGGTCGGGGCGCTAAAAGTCATGGTCCATTAACTCCCCCTCTGGCCGCTAACTAAGGAGTTCAGCAACCAAAAATCCAGTCCTTAGTGTCATCTACCAACTTGGATATACAGCTCTGTATTCCTTTATCCAAGTCAGTAATATATGTGGTTAAAAGCTGACGCCCCAGCGCAGATCCCTGGGGACACCACTCATCACATCCCACCAATGACAGCGTTCGCTTTATCCCTACTGTCTCCTATCGCATGTCACACAGTAACCTCCAATTCCACACACTCTCAGTTTTACGAATAGTCTTTTATGTGGAACCTTATCAAATCTCTTCTGGAAGTCCATATCCACAAAATCCGCTATCCACCATCTTAGTGACCTCCTCAATACATTCAACGAGATGAGTTTGACACGTCCTACCTTTCACAATCCACGCTGATGCTCTTCAATCAGTTCACAATTGGCCACGTGCTCAGTGACTCCTCACTGAATGGCAGATTCTAGTAACTTCCCCGACACTGACGTGAAGCTGACAGGTCTATAATTTCCTGACTTCTCTCTCCCACCCTCCTTAAATCATGGATTGATATTTGCAATTTTCCAATCCAACGACACAATTCTCAGAGCTTTGGAAGACTATGACTAAGTCTTCATGGTACAGTGCAAGACTATGTCCTGGAGTTCAGCCTGTGTGTGTGCACAGACACAGGCATCGTCCGTGTACTGTAGCTCGATGATAGAGGTTGGATTGGTCTTGGACCTGGCCTGCAGATGGCAAAGGTTGAACAGGTTCCCACTGGTTCTGTTGTTTAGTTCCACTCCAGCGGGAAGCTTGTCAACTGTGAGGTGGAGCATGGCAACGAGGAAGACTGAGAAGAGGGTTTGTGCGATGACGCAGCCCTGCTTGACCCCGGTCCGGACATGAATTGGGTCTGTGATGGATCCGTTGGTAAGGATCACGGCCTGCATGTCGTCGTGGAGCAGGCGGAGGATGGTGACGTACTTTTGGGGGCATCCGAAACGGAGGAGGACGCTTCATCAACCCTTGCAGTTGACAATGTAAAAGACCTTTATAAGGTCGAAGAAGACCATGTATAAGGGCTGGTGCTGTTCCCTGCATTTTTCCTGCAGCTGTCGCGCTGCAAAGATCATGTCCATTGATCTGTACTGCGACTCCGGGAGGAGCTCCTCAGCCACGGTTGAGGAGGACTCTAGCGATGACTTTCCCAGTGGTTGATAGCAGGGAGATTCCTCTGTAGTTGCCACAGGCGGACTTGTCCCTTTTTTTAAAGATGGTCACGATCATTGCAACTCTAAGATCTCCTGGCATGCTCTCCTCCCTCCAGATGAGAGAGATGAGGTCATGTATCCGCGCCAACAATGCCTCTCCGCCATACTTCGTGCCTCAGCAGGGGTTCCATCCGCTCCCGTAGCCTTGTTGTTTTTAACTGTCTTATGGCCTTTTCTACCTCGTGCAGTGTTGGGGTCTCACTGAGGTGGTGGCGGGTAGCATGCTCCGGAATGGAGCCGAGAACACTCGAGTCAAAGGCAGAGTCTCGATTGAGGAGATCTTCGAAGTGTTCCTTCCAGTGGGCCCTGACTGCCTCGATGTCTTTGATGAGTGTTTCCCCATTCTTGGCCAGGAGCGGGGTGGGGCCTTGGGAGTTTGGTTCATATGTGGCCTTGACTGTGATGAAGAATCCTCGCACATCATGGCTGTCGACCAGCTGCTGCATCTCCTGTGCTTTCTCCAGGACATAGTTGACGTATTTACCGAGGCGTATGACAGCATGGGCCTTATGCTAAACATTAGTAAGACATAGAAAGCATAGAAACATAGAAAATAGGTGCAGGAGTAGGCCATTCGGCCCTTCTAGCCTGCACCGCCATTCAATGAGTTCATGGCTGAACATGCAATTTCAGTACCCCATTCCTGCTTTCTCACCATACCCCTTGATTCCCCTAGTAGTAAGGACTTCATCTAACTCCTTTTTGAATATATTTAGTGAATTGGCCTCAACAACTTTCTGTGGTAGAGAATTCCACAGGTTCACCACTCTCTGGGTGAAGAAATTCCTCCTCATCTCAGTCCTAAATGGCTTCCCCCTTATCCTTAGACTGTGTCCCCTGGTTCTGGACTTCCCCAACATTGGGAACATTCTTCCTGCATCTAACCTGTCTAACCCCGTCAGAATTTTAAACGTTTCTATGAGGTCCCCTCTCATTCTTCTGAACTCCAGTGAATACAAGCCCAGTTGATCCAGTCTTTCTTGATAGGTCAGTCCCGCCATCCCGGGAATCAGTCTGGTGAATCTTCGCTGCACTCCCTCAATAGCAAGAATGTCCTTCCTCAGGTTAGGAGACCAAAACTGTACACAATACTCCAGGTGTGGCCTCACCAAGGCCCTGTACAATTGTAGCAACACCTCCCTGCCCTTGTACTCAAATCCCCTCGCTATGAAGGCCAACATGCCATTTGCTTTCTTAACCGCCTGCTGTACCTGCATGCCAACCTTCAATGACTGATGTACCATGACACCCAGGTCTCATTGCACCTCTCCTTTTCCTAATCTGTCACCATTCAGATAATAGTCTGTCTCTCTGTTTTTACCACCAAAGTGGATAACCTCACATTTATCCACATTATACTTCATCTGCCATGCATTTGTCCACTCACCTAACCTATCCAAGTCGCTCTGCAGCCTCATAGAATCTTCCTTGCAGCTCACACTGCCACCCAACTTAGTGTCATCCGCAAATTTGGAGATACTACATTTAATCCCCTCGTCTAAATCATTAATGTACAGTGTAAACAGCTGGGGCCCCAGCACAGAACCTTGCGGTACCCCACTAGTCACTGCCTGCCATTCTGAAAAGTCCCCATTTACTCCTACTCTTTGCTTCCTGTCTGACAACCAGTTCTCAATCCATGTCAGCACACTACCCCCAATCCCATGTGCTTTAACTTTGCACATTAATCTCTTGTGTGGGACCTTGTCGAAAGCCTTCTGAAAGTCCAAATATACCACATCGACTGGTTCTCCCTTGTCCACTCTACTGGAAACATCCTCAAAAAATTCCAGAAGATTTGTCAAGCATGATTTCCCTTTCACAAATCCATGCTGACTTGGACCTATCATATTACCTCTTTCCAAATGCACTGCGATGACATCCTTAATAATTGATTCCATCATTTTACCCACTACCGATGTCAGGCTGTAATTCCCTGTTTTCTCTCTCCCTCCTTTTTTAAAAAGTGGGGTTACATTGGCTACCCTCCACTCCATAGGAACTGATCCAGAGTCAATGGAATGTTGGAAAATGACTGTCAATGCATCCACTATTTCCAAGGCCACCTCCTTAAGTACTCTGGGATGCAGTCCATCAGGCCCTGGGGATTTATCGGCCTTCAATCCCATCAATTTCCCCAACACAATTTCCCGACTAATAAGGATTTCCCTCAGTTCCTCCTCCTTACTAGACCCTCCGACCCCTTTTATATCCGGAAGGTTGTTTGTGTCCTCCTCAGTGAATACCAAACCAAAGTACTTGTTCAATTGGTCCGCCATTTCTTTGTTCCCCGTTATGACTTCCCCTGATTCTGACTGCAGGGGACCTACGTTTGTCTTTACTAACCTTTTTCTCTTTACATATCTATAGAAACTTTTGCAATCCGTCTTAATGTTCCCTGCAAGCTTCTTCTCGTACTCCATTTTCCCTTCCCTAATCAAACCCTTTGTCCTCCTCTGCTGAGTTCTAAATTTCTCCCAGTCCCCGGGTTCTCTGCTATTTCTGGCCAATTTGTATGCCACTTCCTTGGCTTTAATGCTATCCCTGATTTCCCTTGATAGCCACGGTTGAGCCACCTTCCCTTTTTTATTTTTACGACAGACAGGAATGTACAATTGTTGTAGTTCATCCATGCGGTCTCTAAATGTCTGCCATTGCCCATCCACAGTCAACCCCTTCAGTGTCATTCGCCAATCTATCCTAGTCAATTCACGCCTCATACCTTCAAAGTTACCCTTCTTTAAGTTCTGGACCATGGTCTCTGAATTAACTGTTTCATTCTCCATCCTAATGCAGAATTCCACCATATTATGGTCACTCTTCCCCAAGGGGCCTCGCACAACGAGATTGCTAATTAATCCTCTCTCATTACACAACACCCAGTCTAAGATGGCCTCCCCCCTAGTTGGTTCCTCGACATATTGGTCTAAAAAACCATCCCTTATGCACTCCAGGAAATCCTCCTCTACCGTATTGCTTCCAGTTTGGTTAACCCAATCTATGTGCATATTAAAGTCACCCATTATAACTGCTGCACCTTTATTGCACGCACCCCTAATTTCATGTTTGATGCCTTCCCCAACATCACTACTACTGTTTGGAGGTCTGTACACAACTCCCACTAACGTTTTTTGTCCTTTGGTATTCTGCAGCTCTACCCATATAGATTCCACATCATCCAAGCTAATGTCCTTCCGAACTATTGCCTTAATTTGCTCCTTAACCAGCAATGCTACCCCACCTCCTTTTCCTTTTATTCTATCTTTCCTGAATGTTGAATACCCCTGGATGTTGAGTTCCCAGCCCTGATCATCCTGGAGCCACGTCTCCGTAATCCCAATCACATCATATTTGTTAACATCTATTTGCACAGTTAATTCATCCACTTTATTGCGGATACTCCTTGCATTAAGACACAAAGCCTTCAGGCTTGTTCTTTTAACACCCTTTGTCCTTTTAGAATTTTGCTGTACAGTGGCCCTTTTTGTTCTTTGCCTTGGGTTTCTCTGCCCTCCACTTTTCCTCATCTCCTTTCTGTCTTTTGCTTTTGCCTCCTTTTTGTTTTCCTCTGTCTCCCTGCATTGGTTCCCATCCCCCTGCCATATCAGTTTAAATCCTCCCCAACAGCACTAGCAAACACTCCCCCTAGGACATTGGTTCCGGTCCTGCCCAGGTGCAGACCGTCCGGTTTGTACTGGTCCCACCTCCCCCAGAACCGGTTCCAATGCCTCAGGAATTTGAATCCCTCCCTGCTGCACCACTGCTCAAGCCACGTATTCGTCTGCGCTATCCTGCGATTCCTACTCTGACTATCACGTGGCACTGGTAGCAATCCCGAGATTACTACTTTTGAGGTCCTACTTTTTAATTTAGCTCCTAGCTCCTTAAATTCGTTTCGTAGGACCTCATCCCTCTTTTTACCTATGTCGTTGGTACCAATGTGCACCACGACAACTGGCTGTTCTCCCTCCCTTTTTAGAATGTCCTGCACCCGCTCCGAGACATCCTTGACCCTTGCACCAGGGAGGCAACATACCATCCTGGAGTCTCGGTTGCGGCCGCAGAAACGCCTATCTATTCCCCTCACCATTGAATCCCCAATCACTATTGCTCTCCCACTCTTTTTCCTGCCCTCCTGTGCAGCAGAGCCAGCCACGGTGCCATGAACTTGGCTGCTGCTGCCCTCCCCTGATGAGTCATCCCCCTCAAAGCAGTGTATCTGTTTTGCAGGGGGATGACCACAGGGGACTCCTGCACTACCTTCCTTGCACTGCTCTTCCTGTTGGTCTTCCATTCCCTATCTGGCTGTGGACCCTTTCCCTGTGGTACGACCAACTCGCTACACGTGATACTCACGTCATTCTCAGCATCGTGGATGCTCCAGAGTGAATCCACCTTCAGCTCCAACTCCGCAACGTGGTCTGTCAGGAGCTGGAGGCGGATACACTTCCCGCACACGTAATCGTCAGGGACACCGGAAGTGTCCCTGAGTTCCCACATGGTACAGGAGGAGCATAACACCCGACAAAGGTCCTTCACCAACTTGTCCTCGCCACACAGCATTGCCCCCCAGACATCAAGATCACGGCGCGGCCCTGGACAATGTGGACCACTTCCCCTATCTCGGGAGCCTCCTATCAACAAGAGCAGGCATTGATGACGAGATCCAACACCGCCTCCAGTGCGCCAGTGCAGCCTTCGGCCGCCTGAGGAAAAGAATGTTTGAAGACCAGTCCCTCAAGACTGTCACCAAGCTCATGGTCTACAGGGCCATAGTAATACTCACCCTCCTGTATGGCTCAGAGACGTGGACCATGTACAGAAGACACCTTAAGTCACTGGAGAAATGCCACCAGCGATGTCTCCGCAAGATCCCGCAAATCCCCTGGGAGGACAGACGCACAACCATTAGCATCCTCATCCAGGCCAACATCCCCAGCATTGAAGCACTGACCACACTTGATCAGCTTCGCTGGGCAGGCCACATACTTCGCATGCCAGACATGAGACTCCCAAAGCAAGCGCTCTACTCGGAATTCGTCCACGGCAAACGAGCCAAAGGCGGGCAGAGGAAACGTCACAAGGACACCCTCAAAGCCTCCCTGATAAAGTGCGACATCCCCACTGACACCTGAGAGTCCCTGGCCAAAGACTGCCGTAAGCGGAGGAAGTGCATTCGGGAGGGCGCTGAGCTCCTCGAGTATTGTCGCCGAGAGCATGCAGAAATCAAGTGCAGGCAGCGGAAGGTGTGTGCGGCAAACCAGGCTCCCTGCCCACCCTTTCCCTCAACCACTGTCTGTCCCACTTGTGACAGAGACTGTGGTTCTCATATTGGACTGCACAGCCACCTAAGAACTCATGCTAAGAGTGGAAGCAAGTCTTCCTCGATTCCGAGGGACTGCCTATGAGGATGATGACAGTGCAAGACCAGCTTACTCCAGGCAGGTGAGATTGTAATCAACAATAAGGAAATGGCAGACTAGTTAAATGAGCACTTTGTATTGTTTTCACAATAGAGGGAGTGAAACATAATAGCAGCGGTACAGGGGAATCTAAAAATAAGGCAAGGGAAAGAACATTAGTAATACAGAAACAGGAGTGAACTATTGAGCTCCTCGAGTCTGTTCTGCATTCAGTGAGATCCTGGTTGGTCTGTGATCTAACTCCTTCGCTCCATATCCAGTTATATGTTCGATTAACAAAAATCTATCAATCTCAGATTTAAGATTAACAGTTGACCTAACATCAATTGCCATTTGTGGAAGATAATTCTGAACTTGTACCAACCTTGTTGGATTTAATATGAGTAAATAAATGGTCATGGAGAAAATAGTGAGACTTAAGAAAAGTATTAAAAGCAACAGGTTGGGAAATTGTAGATGTTAGGTCAAAGATTGCAGCAGACGGCATCAGGCCCACGGACTGAAAGACGGAGGCCATCAAGAATGCACAGAGACCACAGAATGTGATGGAGCTGCGTTCGTTCCTGGGACTCCTCAACTATTTTGGTAACTTCCTACCCGGGTTGAGCATGTTGTTAGAGCCTTTGCACATGTTTCTACGTAAGGGTGATGACTGGGTTTGGGTCAAATCTCAAGAGACAGTCTTTGACAAGGCCAGGAACCTGCTATGTTCAAATAAGTTATTTGTACACTGTGACCCATGTAAACGTTTAGTGCTAGCTTGCGACGCCTCATCGTACGGGGTCGGCTGTGTGTAACAGCAAGCCAATGTATTGGACAACCTCCAACAGGTTTTATATGCATCTAGAAGTCTGTCCAAGGCTGAGAGAGCCTATAGCATGGTTGAGAAAGAGGTGTTAGCATGTGTATATGGGGTTAAGAAAATGTACCAATACCTATTTGGACTTCGGTTTGAGCTTGAAACTGACCACAAACCGTTCATTTCGCTGTTTTCAGAGAGCAAAGGTATAAATACCAATGCTTTGTCCCGCAGCCAAAGATGGGCACTAACATTATCCGCTTATGACTATGTTATCCACCACAGACCAGGCACTGAAAACTGTGCCAATGTTCTCAGCCGGCTACCATTACCCACCACTGGGGTTGAAATGGCACAGCCCGCAGACTTGCTTCTGGTCATGGATGTTTTTGAGAGCGAGGGGGTCACCCGTCACAGCTCGCCAGATCAGGACCTGGACCAGCCAGGATCCTGTGCTATCATTTGTAAAGAATTGCGTCCTAAACGGGAGCTGGTCGGCCGTTCCCCAGGAAATGCAAGATGAAATTAAGCCGTTTCACCGACGCAAAGATGAAATGTCCATCCAGTCGGATTGTCTCTTATGGGGTAATCGTGCGGTTTTGCCAAAAAAGGCAGGGAAACGTTTATATGCTACACCATACCCACCCAGGCATTGTTATGATGAAGGCAATTACCAGGTCGCATGTTTGGTGGCCCGGCATTGACTTGGACTTGGAGTCATGCGTGCATCAGTGCAACACTTGCTCGCAACTGAGCAATGCACCAAGGGAGGCTCCACTGAGTCTGTGGTCATTGCCCTCCAAACCATGGTCCAGGATCCACGTAGATTTTGCCGGCCCCTTTCTAGGAAAGATGTTTTTAGTAGTTGTGGACGCAAATGGATTGAATACATAATCATGTCATCCAGCACGTCCACAGCCACCATTGAAATCCTCTGGGCCATGTTCGCCACCCATGGCTTGCCCGACATCCTTGTCTGCGACAATGGACCGTCTTTCACCAGCTCGGAATTCAACGAGTTTATGACCCGCAATGGCATCAAACATGTCAGGTCTGCTCTGATTAAGCCCGTGTCAAACGGTAAAGCGGGGCTGGCAGTCCAAATAATCAAGCAGAGCTGAAATGCGTGACGGATGGCTTTCTGCAGATCCGCTTGTCTCGCATTCTGCTCAGTTACCGGACGCGACCCCACTCGCTCACCGGGGTTCCCCCGGCAGAATTGTTAAAGAAGAGAGCCCTCAAAACCAGGCTCTCCCGAGTCCATCTGGATCTTAATGATCACGTGGAAACCCGGCGACACCGGCAGAACATGTACCACGATCGCGCGACTGTTTCACGTGACATTGATGTTAACGACCCTGTGTTTGTCCTGAATTACGATCATGGTCCCAAGTGGGTTGTTGGCACTGTTTTGGCCAAGGAAGGGAATAGAGTGTTTATAATCAAACTGTTAAATGGCCAAATGTGCAGAAAGCATTTAGATCAGACCAAATTGTGATTTACTGACAACCAGGAATGACTTGAAGAGCACATCGCCATCGACGATCCACCAACACACACCCAACCAGCATCGACTTCGCTGTTAATCACGAGGATGAACCCACCGTTCCTGACAGTCCGGTCAGACCAGCCACGGTGCAGTACAGCAATGGTCCGACCAACTCACACACGCCAGGGTTTGAACTTAGACGATCCTCAACTTGTAAATAAATTGTTACTGAAGACTTTGGGGGGTGGGGGTGGGGGGGGGAGTGATGTTATGTATGTAACTATGTAATACTTGCCACCAGAGAGCGCAACTGTTGGAGTCCTAATGGTCACCTGCACACACATGCAGGGCCAGTATAAAAGGTTGGCTGCCATGTTGTTTAGGCACTCTGGAGTTAATAAAGACTAAGGGACTAAGGTCACACTAAGTTTAACTCACAGTACTCAGCCTCATGGAGTTCTTCTATACACATTCTCTCTATTGTGAAAACAATACAAAGTGCCCATTTAACTAATCTGCCATTTCCTTATTGTTGATTACAATCTCACCTTCGTCTTCTGACATTTAGGGGGGAGTAAGCTGGTCTTGCGCTGTACCAGGTTAGTAGATTCAGCCCCATTTACTGGGGTCAGTTTATGTCCCATTCCCACCAAGTTTGCCTCACTTAAGTGTAAATCCTTGATTTGTGACTCTCCCTTCTCCCTCTCAAACTCAACACCAAATGTAATCGTATTCTGCTCACTATTCACCGACAGATTGCCAACTAATGCTGGTTCATTACTCATCATTAAATTCCGTGTGACCGGTTTCCTTGTCAGTTCTAATTGCTCCAGGAAACTGTCCCGGATACAACTTAGAAACTGATTGTCTCGACTACCTGAGCTGTTTTGCTTCTCCCAGTCTGCGAAAATTAAAATCTCCCAATATAACCACTTTGCTTTTGCTACATGCTTCCCTCACCTCCGCATTTATCTGTCACCTGATTCATCAGTGCTGTTAGTCTGTCTGTACACTGTACACTGCTGTTAGTCTGTCTGTACACCATACACCACCGTTAGTCTGTCTGTACACCATACACCACTGTTAGTCTGTCTGTACACCGTACACCATCGTTAGCCTGTCTGTACACTGTACACTGTACACTGCCGTTAGTCTGTCTGTACACCATACACCACTGTTAGTCTGTCTATACACCATACACCACTGTTAGTCTGTCTGTACACCATACACCACTGTTAGTCTGTCTGTACACCGTACACCATCGTTAGCCTGTCTATACACCATACACCACTGTTAGTCTGTCTGTACACCATACACCACTGTTAGTCTGTCTGTACACTGTACACTGTACACTGCCGTTAGTCTGTCTGTACACCATACACCACTGTTAGTCTGTCTGTACACCATACACCACTGTTAGTCTGTCTGTACACCATACACCACTGTTAGTCTGTCTGTACACCGTACACCACTGTTAGCCTGTCTGTACACCGTACACCACTGTTAGCCTGTCTGTACACTGTACACTGTACACTGCCGTTAGTCTGTCTGTACACCATACACCACTGTTAGTCTGTCTGTACACCGTACACCACTGTTAGCCGGTCTGGACACTGTATACTGTACACTGTACACTGCCGTTAGCCGGTCTGTACACCGTACACCACTGTTAGCCTGTCTGTACACTGTATACTGTACACTGAACGCTGCTGTTAGTCGGTCTGTACACTGTCATCATCATAGGCAGTCCCTTGGAATCAAGGAAGACTTGCCTCCACTCCTGAAGTGAGTTCTTTGGTGGCTGAACAGTCCAATACGAGAGCCACAGACCCTGTCACAGGTGGGACATATAGTCGTTGAGGGAAGGGGTGGGTGGGACTGGTTTGCCGCACTCTCTTTACGCTGCCTGCGCTTGATTTCTGCATGCTCTCGGCGATGAGACTCGAGGTGCTCAGCGCCCTCCCGGATGCACTTCCTCCACTTAGGGCGGTCTTTGGCCAGGGACTCCCAGGTGTCAGTGGGGATGTCGCTCTTTATCAGGGAGGCTTTGAGGGTGTCCCTGTAACGTTTCCACTGCCCACCTTTGGCTCATTTGCCATGAAGGAGTTCCGAGTAGAGCGCTTGCTTTGGGAGACTCTGCCTGGCATGTGAACTATGTGGCCTGCCCAGAGCTAATCAAGTGTGGTCAGTGCTTCGATGCTGGGGATGTTGGCCTGGTCGAGGACACTAATGTTCGTGCGTCTGTCCTCCCAGGGGATTTGTAGGATCCTGCGGAGACATCGTTGGTGATATTTCTCCAGCAACTTGAGGTGTCTACTGTACATGGTCCATGTCTCTGAGCCATACAGGAGGGAGGGTATTACTACAGCCCTGTAGACCATGAGCTTGGTGGCAGTTTTGAGGGCCTGGTCTTCAAACACTCTTTTCCTCAGGCTGCACTGGCGTAGTGGAGGCGGTGTTGGATCTCATCATTGATGCCTGCTCTTGTTGATAGAAGGCTCTCGAGATAGGGGAAATGGTCCACTGTGTCCAGGGCCATGCTGTGGATCTTGATGACTGGGGAGCAGTGCTGTGCGGTGAGGACAGGCTGGTAGAGGGCCTTTGTCTTACAGATGTTTAGCGTAAGGCCCATGCTTTTGTACGCCTCAGTAAATACGTCGACTATGTCCTGGAGTTCAGCCTCTGTATGTGCGCAGATACAGGGATCGTCCACGTACTGTAGCACTGTACACTACTGTTAGCTGGTCTCAACACAGTTCCTCCCTGTCATGTATGTATGCTTGGGGTTACTAGCCACCAGGTGGCGTCACTGTCGGAGGTCATTGGGCTGTATGCATGCATGTGTGTGCGGCCCAGGTATAAAAGGCAAGCCATCATGTAATGTAATTACTTTGGGCCCTAACAAAGCAGAGCCAGGTTTGTACCTGTGTTGGTTTACAGTATTCAGTCTATTGAATTATTATATACATAACATTTGGCGATGAGGTAACTTAAGAACCTTCGCATGCAAAAATGAGCACAATTGGAATTCTGGAGAGATTCGTGGAGGGAGAGGACTGGGCCGATTTTGTAGCTTGCCTGGACCAGTACTTTGTGGCCAACAAAATGGAGGAACCCACTGACGCAGTTAGGCGCAGGGAGGTCTTCCTCACGGTTTGTGGTCCGAAAATCTATGGACTCATAAAGAATCTTCTCTCGCCTGCAAGTCCAACGGACAAGGAATATGAGGAATTGTGTGCTCTGGTACGTGACCATCTCAAACCAGAAGAAGGCATCATCATCTCATGATATCGATTCTACATGCACATTCGTTCTGAGGGCCAGGTTGTGTCGGAATTCATTGCCGACCTAAGACATCTAACTGGACCGTGTAAGTTCAAAAACGGGTTGGGAGACTTGCTGCGGGACTTCTTTGTAATCGGCATCAACCACAAGGTGATCCTGCGTAAGCTATTGGCGGCAGAGTCGCTGGATTTGAGCAAGGCCATCACGATTGCCCAGGCATGCATGACGACGGATAAAAACTTAAAGCAGATATCATCGAAAAATCGGAACTCGGCAAGTACTGTAAACAAGATTGTACCATCGTTTGACAGAGCTGCATATGGCAGGGCCTACTCGACTACGTATGCAAAGTCTGTGGCTGCCCAAAGTCCGCTAACGGGATTGAATCCGATTTCACCGTGTTGGCATTGTGGGGGCAATCATCGGCCTCATCAGTGTCGGTTTAAAGAGTACATTTGTAAAGGCTGTTCGAGACTGGGGCATCTCCAGCGCATGTGTCCGCAACTGAGCAAGCATGCTGCGACACACCACGTGGAGGATGATGACCAGTATAGCACAGATCCGGATATGCAATCCGAGATACCAGAGGAGGAAGTGTATGGACTGTATTCATTCTCAACAAAGAGCCAAACAATAATAATTAATGTGAAACTTAATGATGTGCTGGTACCGATGGAATTGGACATGGGCACGAGTCAATTAATAATGAGCTAGAGGACATTCGACAAGCTGTGGGATACTAAGGCTGTGAGGCCTAAGCTGAGTCCAATGAATACCAAGTTGCGTACGTACATTAAAGAACTCATAACGGTGATTGACAGTGCACTAGTCAAGGTGTCGTATGATGGTGCGGTTCATGCTTTACCATTATGGATTGTTCCAGGCAATGGTCCAAGGCTGTTCAGCAGGAATTGGCTAGAAAAAATCAAATGGAATTGGAACAATATCAAAGCGTTGTCGTCGGAGGAGGATACTCCATGTGCTCAAGTGCTGATCAAGTTCCCCTCGCTGCTTGAACCAGACATCGGCAATTTCACGGAAGCCAAGGTGCAGATCCACGTGGACTCGGATGCAAGACCCGTCCATCATAAAGCTCGGGCGGTTCCGTGCATGATGAGGGAGAAGGTTGAAATCGAACTGGACAGACTCCAGCGTGCAGGGGTCATATTACCGGTCGAATTTAATGAATGGGCCAGCCCCATTGTTCCTGTGTTGAAGGGTGATGGCACTGTCAGGATTTGTGGAGCCTATAAGGTTACGATCAACCGAGTTTCAAAACAGGATCAACACCTGTTACTGAAGGCTGATGACCTGTTTGCAACGCTAGCCGGGGGGAAGTTGTTCACGAAACTGGATATGACGTCGGCTTACATGACACAGGAGCTGGTCGAGACGTCGAAACTTACCTGCATCAACACTCATAAAAAACTGTTTATCTACAACAGGTGTCCTTTCAAAATTCGCTCGGCTGCAGCCATATTTCAGAGGAACTTGGAGAGTCCACTGAAGTTCGTCCCTACAACCGTCGTGTTCCAAGATGACATCCTGGTCACAGGTCGTGACACCGCCGAACATCTGAACAACCTGGAAGAGGTTCTATATCGTCTGGACAAAGTGGGACTCAGACTGAAATGTTCAAAATGCGTTTTCATATAAACATAGAAACATAGAAAATAGGTGCAGGAGTAGGCCATTCGGCCCTTCGAGTCTGCATCACCATTCAATATGATCATGGCTGATCACGCAACTTCAGTACCCCATTTCTGCTTCCTCTCCATACCCCTTGATCCCTTTAGCCGTAAGGGCCACATCTAACTGCTATTTGAATATATCTAACGAACTGGCACTAACAACATTCTGTGGTAGAGAATTCCATAGGTTCACAATTCTCTGAGTGAAGAAGTTTCTCCTCATCTCATAAGAACATAAGAACATAAGAATTAGGAACAGGATTAGGCCATCTAGCCCCTCGAGCCTGCTCCGCCATTCAACAAGATCATGGCTGATCTGGCCGTGGACTCAGCTCCACTTACCCGCCCGCTCCCCATAACCCTTAATTCCCTTATTGGTTAAAAATCTATCCATCTGTGATTTGAATACATTCAATGAGCTAGCCTCAACTGCTTCCTTGGGCAGAGAATTCCACAGATTCACAACCCACTGGGAGAAGAAATTCCTTCTCAACTCTGTTTTAAATTGGCTCCCCTGTATTTTCAGACTGTGCCCCCTAGTTCTAGTCTCCCCGACCAGTGGAAACAACCTCTCTGCCTCTATCTTGTCTATCCCTTTCATTATTTTAAATCTTTCTATAAGATCACCCCTCATCCTTCTGAACTCCAACGAGCAAAGACCCAGTCTACTCAATCTATCATCATAAGGTAACCCTCTCATCTCCGGAATCAGCCTAGTGAATCGTCTCTGTACCCCCTCCAAAGCTAGTGTATCCTTCCTTAAGTAAGGTGACCAAAACTGCATGCAGTACTCCAGGTGCGGCCTCACCAATACCCTGTACAGCTGCAGCAGGACCTCCCAGCTTTTGTACTCCATCCCTCTCGCAATGAAGGCCAACATTCCATTCACCGTCCTGATTACCTGCTGCACCTGCAAACTAACTTTTTGGGATTCATGCACAAGGACCCCCCAGGTCCCTCTGCACCGCAGCATGTTGTAATTTCTCCCCATTCAAATAATATTCCCTTTTACTGTTTTTTTTTCCAAGGTGGATGACCTCACATTTTCCGACATTGTATTCCATCTGCCAAACCTTAGCCCATTCGCTTAACCTATCTAAATCTCTTTGCAGCCTCTCTGTGTCCTCTACACAACCCGCTTTCCCACTAATCTTTGTGTTATCTGCAAATTTTGTTACACTACACTCTGTCCCCTCTTCCAGGTCATCTATGTATATCGTAAACAGTTGTGGTCCCAGCACCGATCCCTGTGGCACACCACTAACCATTGATTTCCAATCCGAAAAGAACCCATTTATCCCGACTCTCTGCTTTCTGTTAGCCAGCCAATTCTCTATCCGTGCTAATACATTTCCTCTGACTCCGCGTACCTTTATCTTCTGCAGTAACCTTTTGTGTGGCACCTTATCGAATGCCTTTTGGAAATCTAAATACACCACATCCATCGGTACACCTCTATCCACCATGCTCGTTATATCCTCAAAGAATTCCAGTAAATTAGTTAAACATGGTTTCCCCTTCATGAATCCATGTTGCATCTGCTTGATTGCACTATTCCTATCTAGATGTCCCGCTATTTCTTCCTTAATGATAGCTTCAAGCATTTTCCCCACTACAGATGTTAAACTAACCGGCCTATAGTTACCTGCCTTTTGTCTGCCCCCTTTTTTAAACAGAGGCTTTCCAATCCGCTGGTACCTCCCCAGAATCCAGAGAATTTTGGTAGATTATAACGAATGCATCTGCTATAACTTTCACCATCTCTTTTAATACCCTGGGATGCATTTCATCCGGTCCAGGGGACTTGTGTACCATTAGCCTGCCCAGCACTACCCCGCTAGTGATAGTGATTGTCTCAAGGTCCTCCCTTCCCACATTCCCGTGACCAGCAATTTTTGGCATGGTTTTTGTGTCTTCCACTGTGAAGACCGAAGCAAAATAATTGTTTAAGGTCTCAGCCATTTCCACATTTCCCATTATTAAATACCCCTTCTCGTCTTCTAAGGAACCAACATTTACTTCAGTTACTCTTTGCCGTTTTATATATCGGTAAAAGCTTTTACTATCTGTTTTTATGTTTTGCGCAAGTTTACTTTCGTAATCTATCTTTCCTTTCTTTATTGCTTTCTTAGTCATTCTTTGCTGTCGTTTAAAATTTTCCCAATCTTCTAGTTTCCCACTAACCTTGGCCACCTTATACGCATTGGTTTTTAATTTGATACTCTCCTTTATTTCCTTGGTTATCCACGGCAGGTTATCCCTTCTCTTACCGCCCTTCTTTTTCACTGGAATATATTTTTGTTGAGCACTATGAAAGAGCTTCTTAAAAGTCCTCCACTGTTCCTCAATTGTACCACCGTTTAGTCTGTGCTTCCAGTCTACTTTAGCCAACTCTGCCCTCATCCCACTGTAGTCCCCTTTGTTTAAGCATAGACACTACTTCCTCACCCTCAATCTGTAGTACAAATTCAACCATACTGTGATCACTCATTCCAAGAGGATCTTTTACTAGGAGATCGTTTATTATTCCTGTCTCATTACACAGGACCAGATCTAAGATAGCTTGCTCCCTTGTAGGTTCTGTAACATACTGTTCTAAGAAACAATCCCGTATGCATTCTATGAATTCCTCCTCAAGGCTACCCAGTGCGATTTGATTTGACCAATCGATATGTCGGTTAAAATCCCCCATGATTACTGCCGTTCCTTTTTCACATGCCTCCATTATTCCTTTGATTATTGCCCGCCCCACCGTGAAGTTATTATTTGGGGGCCTATAAACTACGCCCACCAGTGACTTTTTCCCCTTACTATCTCTAATCTCCACCCACAATGATTCAACATTTTATTCATTAGAGCCAATATCGTCTCTCACAACTGCCCTGATATCGTCCTTTATTAGCAGAACTACCCCACCTCCTTTCCCTTCTTGTCTATCTTTCCGAATTGTCAGATACCCCTGTATGTTTAATTCCAAGTCTTGGCCCCCCTGCAACCACGTTTCTGTAATGGCCACCAAATCATACCCATTTGTAATGATTTGTGCCATCAACTCATTTACTTTATTTCGAATGCTGCGTGCGTTTAGGTAGAGTGTTTTAATACTAGTTTTTAAACCATGATTTTTAGTTTTGACCCCTCCTGCAGCCCCTTTATATTCATACATATTGTCCCTTCCTATCACCTTGTAGTTTACACTTACCCCAGTGCTACTCTGCTCTGTTGCCTCCTGCCTTTTGCATTCTTTCTTGGGGTCCTGTTCATCTGAGCTCTCACCCACTCTAACTAGCTCAGAGCCCTCTTCTGGGTTCCGAATACTCCTTGCATTGAGGCACCGAGCTTTCAATGCTTGCCTTTTTATTACACTTTGACCCTTTAGAATTTTTCTGTACAGTGGCCCTTTTTGTTTTTTGCCTTGGGTTTCTCTGCCCTCCACTTTTATTCATCTCCTTTCTGTCTTTTGCTTTTGTCTCCTTTTTGTTTCCCTCTGTCTCCCTGCATTGGTTCCCATCCCCCTGCCATATTAGTTTAACTCCCCCCCCCAAAAGCACGAGCAAACACTCCCCCTAGGACATTGGTTCCGGTCCTGCCCAGGTGCAGACCATCCGGTTTGTACTGGTCCCACCTCCCCCAGAACCGATTCCAATGCCCCAGGAATTTGAATCCCTCCCTGCTGCACCACTGCTCAAGCCACGTATTCATCTGAGCTATCCTGCGATTCCTACTCTGACTAACTTGTGGCACTGGTAGCAATCCCGAGATTACTACTTTTGAGGCCCTATGTTTTAATTTAGCTCCTAGCTCCTTAAATTTGTCTCGTAGGATCTCATCCCTTTTTTTACCTATATCGTTGGCACCAATGTGCACCACGACAACTGGCTGTTCACCCTCCCTTTTCAGAATGTCCTGCACCCTCTCCAAGACATCCTTGACCCTTGCACCAGGGAGGCAACATACCATCCTGGAGTCTCGGTTGCGGCCGCAGAAACACCTATCTATTCCCCTTACCATTGAATCCCCTATCACTATTGCTCTCCCACTCTTTTTCCTGCCCTCCTGTGCAGAATGAACTTGGCTGCTGCTGCCCTCCCCTGATGAGTCATCCCCCTCAACAGTACTCAAAGTGGTGTACCTGATTTGCAGTAGGATGACCGCAGGGACCCCCTGCACTACCTTCCTTGCACTGCTCTTCCTGCTGGTCTTCCACTCACTATCTGGCTGTGGACCCTTCACCTGCAGTAAGACCAACTTGCTACACATGCTACCCACGTCATTCTCAGCATCGTGGATGCTCCAGAGTAAATCCACCCTCAGCTCCAATTCCGCAATGCGGACCGTCAATAGCTGGAGGCGGATACACTTCCCGCACACATAGTCGTCAGGGACACCGGAAGTGTCCCTGAGTTCCCACATGGTACAGGAGGAGCATGTCACGTGACCGAGCTCTCCTGCCATGACTTAACCCTTAGATACACTTAAATTGGCAACAACAATGCTAAAGTTTACTCACTGTTATCGAAGAGAAAAAATAAAAACTACTCACCAATCACCAGCCAATCACTTACCCCCTTGACTGTGACGTCACCTTTCTGTTTCTTTCTACTTCTTTTTTGCCTTCTCCCTGTAGCTGCACAAGCCACGTCTCACCAATGGACTCACGCTGCTCCTGACTCAGCGACGCACCTCCCGACCTCGTGGCCTTTTATAGGTCTCACCAACAGACTCACGCTGCTCCCGACTCAGCAACGCACCTCACGACCTCGCGGCCTTTTATAGGCCTCACCAATGGACTCACGCTACTCCCGACTCAGAGACTCGGTCCTAAATGGCTTACCCCTTATCCTTAGACTGTGACCCCTGGTTCTGGACTTCCCCAACATTGGGAACATTCTTCCTGCATCTAACCTGTCCAATCCCATCAGAATTTTATATGGTTCTATGAGATCCCCTCTTATTCTTCGAAATTCCAGTAAATATAAGCCTAGTTGATCCATATGTCAGTCCTGCCATCCCAGGAATCAGTCTGGTGAACCTTCGCTGCACTCCCTCAATAACAAGAATGTCCTTCCTCAGATTAGGAGACCAAAACTGTACACAAAAGTCAAGGCGTGGCCTCGCCAAGGCCCTGTACAACTGCAGTAAGACCTCCCTGCTCCTATACTCAAATCCTCTCACTATGAAGGCCAACGTGCCATTTGCCTTCTTCACCACTGTTATGTATCCAACCCCTGTATCACACCACTACCAGAGGGCCTACCTGTTGGATCCAAAGGGATCACAGCATCCCTTGGGAGCACTGTATATAAGCTGGCCTCCCATGCTGTACCTGCACTCATGAGTCTAATTAAAGGAGCTAAGGTCACACTTTCTCATTGTACACAGTACTCAGTTTCATTCTTTATTATGAGCTTATCAATTGGTGACAAGGTAACGAACAACTACGCGAAAATGCAAAGAACAGTTGGTATCCTGGAGAAGTTCTCAGAAGGGGACGATTGGGAGGCCTTCGTGGAGAGACTCGACCAATACTTCGTGGCCAACGAGCTGGAAGGGGACGAGAATGTTACCAAACGAAGGGCGATCCTCCTTACCGTCTGTGGGGCAACAATCTATGGCCTCATGAAGAATCTTCTAGCTCCGGTAAAACCCACAACCAAATCCTACGAAGAATTGTGTATGCTGGTCCGGGAGCACCTAAATCCGAAGGAAAACGTTTTGATGGCGAGGTATCAGTTCGACACGTGTCAACGGTTGGAGGGCCAGGAAGTGGTGAACAACATCGCCGAACTAAGGCGCCTCGCAGGACATTGCAAATTTGATGGATTCCTTGAACAAATGCTAAGAGACTTTTTTGTGCTTGGCATTGGCCATGAGGTAATCGTTCGCAAACTACTGACTGTTGAAACACCAAATCTGAGCAAAGCCATAATGATAGCCCAGGCATTTATATCCACCAGCGATAACACCAAACAAATTTCGCAGCATAAAGAGGTTTCGGCCAGTACTGTACGCAAAGTAACGTCATTTTCGAGCAGCAATATACATGGCAGAACATACACGCTGGCTGCTGCATGACCTCAGATGACCCAGAGTTCGGCATCAATCGTTAATGCGAGGCAGTTAACACCTTGTTGGTGTTGTGGAGGTGATCATCGAGCCCATCAATGCCGCTTCAAACACTATGCATGCAACGGCTGCAGAACAATGGGATACCTCCAGCCAATGTTCAGACGAGCTGCAAACCCTGCAAACCACCACATTGCAGGGGAAGATCAATCCATGGTGGATCAGGCTGAACTAGAGACTCGAACCGAGGAGGCAGAAGTATACGGGGTACACAGCTCCACCACGAAATGTCCACCGATAATGTTAAAAGTTGAACTGAACGAAATTCCAGTATCCATGGAACTAGACACGGGTGTGAGTCAGTCCATAATGAGCAAAAAGGCCTTCGACAGGCTGTGGTGCAACAAGGCACACAGGCCCAAGCTCGGCCCCATTCACACCAAGCTAAGAACCTACACCAAAGAACTGATCCCTGTAATTGGCAGTGCAGAAGTAAAAGTCTCCTATGATAGAGCAGTGCATGAACTCCCACTATGGATCATACCAGGGGATGGCCCCATACTGTTCGG
Organism: Pristiophorus japonicus; assembly: GCF_044704955.1. NCBI lineage: Eukaryota > Metazoa > Chordata > Chondrichthyes > Pristiophoridae > Pristiophorus > Pristiophorus japonicus. The sequence continues at coordinate 166,044,230 of NC_091987.1, forward strand.
CAGAAGCTGGCTGGAAAAATCCGCTGAAACTGGGACGACATCCGAGCGCTTTCGTCCGTCGACGACGCCTCATGTGCCCAGGTTCTGAGCAGATTTCCATCGTTGTTCGAGCCAGGCATTGGAAGTTTCTTGGGGGCGAAAGTGCAGATCCACTTGGTTCCCGGTACACGACCCATCCACCACAAGGCACCGGCCGTACCGTATATGATGTGAGAGAAAGTGGAAATTGAGCTGGACAGGCTGCAGCGAGAAGACATCATCACGCTGGTGGAACTCAACGCATGGGCCAGTCCGATTGTCCCGGTACTCAAAGGTGACGGCACGGTCAGAATTTGTGGGGACTATAAAGTAAAGATTCATCGTTTTTCGCTACAGGACCAGTACCCGCTACCCAAGGCAGATGACCTATTTGCAACCCTGGCTGGAGGAAAGACATCCATCAAGTTGACCTGACCTCGGCCTACATGACGCAGGAGCTGGAGGAATCTTCGAAAGGCCTCACCTGCATCAACACAAACAAAGGTCTGTTCATCAATAACAGATGCCCATTCGAAATTCGTTCGGCCGCGGCAATTTTCCAACGGAACATGGAGAGCCTGCTAAAGTCGGTTCCATGCACCGTGGTTTTCCAGGACGACATATTTGTCACAGGTCGGGACACCATCGAACACTTGAAGAATTTGGAAGAGGTTCTAAGTCGGCTAGATCACGTGGGACTCAGGTTGAAACGCTCAAAGTTTGTTTTCCTGGCGCCAGAGGTCGAGTTCTTGGGAAAAAGAATCGCAGCAGATGGCATCAGACCCACCGACGCCAAGACGGAGGCCATCAAGAACGCACCGAGATCACAGAATGTGATGGAATTGCGGTCGTTCCTGGGATTCCACAACTATTTCAGTAATTTTCTACCCGGGTTAAGCACCTTGCTAGAACCCCTGCATGTGCTACTGCGCAAAGGAGACGATTGGGTATGGGGGAATTCACAAGAGGCTGCCTTTGAGAAAGCCAGAAATCTGTTAAGTTAAAAAAAACTGCTTATTCTGTATAACCCATGTAAACGATTAGTGCTAGCTTGCGATGCGTCGTCATACGGGGTCGGGTGTGTGTTATAACAGGCTATCGAATCGGGGATTTTGCAACCGGTTGCCCATGCGTACAGGAGTCTGTCCAAGGCCGAAAGGGCCTACAGCATGATTGAAAAAGAAGCTCTGGCTTGTGTTTACGGGGTGAAAAAAATGCACCAGTATCTGTTTGGTCTCAAGTTTGAGCTAGAAACTGACATAAGCCACTCATATCACTATTCTCAGAGAGCAAAGGGATTAACACCAATGCCTCTGCCCGCATCCAAAGATGGGCACCCACGCTGTCGGCATACAACTATGTAATCCGCCACAGACCGGGCACAGAGAACTGCGCTGATGCTCTCAGTCGGCTGCCATTGGCCACCACCGGGGTAGAAATGACACAGCCTATGGTGATAGATGCATTCGAAAACGAAAAGTCACCCGTTACGGCCCGCCAGATCAGGACCTGCACCAACCAGGATCCTTTACTGTCCCTGGTAAAAAACTGTGTCCTCCATGGGAGCTGGTCCAACGCCCCAGTGGAGATGCAGGAAGAGATTAAGCCGTTCCACAAGTTCAAAGACGAAATTTTCTTACAGGTGGACTGTCTTTTGTGGGGTAATCACGTGATCTTGCCCAAGAAAGACAGAGAAACATTCATTCGTGACCTTCACAACACCCACCCAGGCATAGTAATGATGAAAGCCATAGCTAGATCCCATGTGTGGTGGCCTGGCATCGACTCAGATTTAGAGTCATGCATGCGCCAGTGCAACACTTGCTCTCAACTGAGCAATGCACTCAGAGAGGCACTGCCAAGTTTGTGGTTGTGGCCCTCCAAATCGTGGTCTAGGATCCACGTTGACTCTGCAGGCCCATTTCAAGGCAAAATGTTCTTGGTTGTTGTGGATGCTTATTCAAAAATGAATTGAATGTGTAATAATGTCTGTAAGCACGTCCATCGCCACCATCGAAAGCCTACGAGCCATGTTTGCCACGCACGGCCTGCCTGATGTCCAAGTCAGCGACAATGGGCCGTGTTTCACCATGCTGACTTCAAGGAATTCATGACCCGCAATGGGATCAAGCATGTCACATCTGCCCCGTTCAAGCCCGCATCCAACGGCCAGGCAGAACGGGCAGTTCAAACCATCCAGCAAAGCTTGAAACGTGTGTCGGAAGGCTCCTGAGTCCTGCTCAGCTACCACACCAGACCCCACTCGCTCACCAGGGTTCCCCCAGCTGAGCTGCTCATGAAAAGGGCACTCAAAACAAGACTTTCTCTTGTCCACCCTGACCTCCATGATCACGTCGAGGGCAGGCGGCATCAACAAAGCATGTACTATGATTGCGCAAACTTGTCACGCGCTATTGAGGTCAATGACCCTGTGTTTGTACTCAATTATGGACATGGTCCCAAATGGCTCGCTGGCACGGTCATAGCCAAAGAAGGGAGTAGGGTGTTTGAGGTCAAATTGGGCAATGGACTAATGTGTAGAAAGCATTTGGACCAAACCAAATTGCGGTTCACTAACAGCTACGAGTAACCCGAAGAGGACACCACCATATTCGACCCTCCAACACACACACAAGTGGCAACCGACATCACAGTTGACCACAAAGCTGAACTCATCATCCCCAGCAGCCCGACAAGGCCAGCTGCCCAGCAGCCCAGTGAAGAACCAACCAAGCTCACCCACACCTGCATTTGTACCAAGACAATCGACAAGGGAGCGAAAAGCCCCAGATCGTCTCACCCTGTAAATAAGTGTCACTATTGACTTTAAGAGAGAGTGATGTTATGTAGTCAACCCTTGGCAACCTGTATCACACCACCACCAGAGGGCCTACCTGTTGGAGTCCCAAGTGATCCCAGCATCCCTCGGGAGCACTGTATATAATCAGGCCTCCCATGTTGTACCTGCACTCTGGAGTCTAATTAAAGGAGCTAAGGTCACACTTACTCATTGTACACAGTACTCAGTTTCATCCTTTCTTATGAGCATAATAACCGCCTGCTGTACCTGTACGCCAACTTTCATTGACTGATGTACTATGACACCCAGGTCTCGTTGCACCTCCCCTTTTCCTAATCTGTCACCATTCAGATAATATTCTGCCTTTGTGTTTTTGCCCCCAAAGTGGATAACCTCACATTTATCCACATTATACTGCATCTGCCATGCATTTGCCCACTCACCTAACCTGTGCAAGTCACCTGCAGCCTCTTAGCGTCCTCCTCATAGCTCACACCGCCACCCAGCTTAGTGTAATCTGCAAACTTGGAGATATTACATTCAATTCCTTCGTCCAAATCATTAATGTATATTATAAATAGCTGGGGTCCCAGCACTGAACCTTGCAGTACCCCACTAGTCATTGCCTGCCATTGAAAAGGACCCATTTATTCCTACTCTTTGCTTCCTGTCTGCCAACCAGTTCTCTGTCCACGTCAATACATTATCCCCAATACCATGTGCTTTAATTTTGCACACTAATCTCTTGTGTGGGACCTTGTCAAAAGCCTTTTGAAAGTCCAAATAGACCACATCTACTGGTTCTCCACTCTACTAGTTACATTCTCAAAAAATTCTAGAAGATTTGTCAAGCATGATTTCCCTTTTATAAACCCATGCTGATTTGGACCGATCCTGTTACTGCTTTCCAAATGCATTGCTTTTACGTCTTTAATAATTGATTCCAACATTTTCCCCACTACAGGTGTCAGGCTAACCGGTCTATAATTTCCTGTTTTCTCTCTCCCTCCTTTTTTAAAAAGTGGGGTTAAATTAGCTACCCTCCAATCCATAGGAACTGATCCAGAGTCTATAGAATGTTGGAAAATGACCACCAATGCATCCACTATTTCTAGGGCCACTTCCTTAAGTACTCTGGGATGCAGACTATCCGGCCCTGGGGATTTATCACCTTCAATCCCATCAATTTCCCTAACATAATTTCCTGACTAATAAGGATTTCCTTCAGTTCCTCCTTCTCGCTAGACCTAGTACTTCCGGAAGGTTATTTGTGTCTTCCTTAGTGAAGACAGAACCAAAGTATTTGTTCAATTGGTCTGCCATTTCTTTGTTCCCCATTATAAATTCACCTGAATCCGACTGCAAGGGACCTTCATTAGTCTTCACTAATCGTTTTCTCTTCAAATATCTATGGAAGCTTTTGCAGTCAGTTTTTATGTTCCCTGCAAGCTTCCTCTCATACTCTATTTTCCCCCTTCTAATTAAACCCTTTGTCCTCCTCTGCTGAATTCTAAATTTCTCCCAGTCCTCATGTTTGCTGCTTTTTCTGGCCAATTTATATGCCTCTTCCTTGGATTTAATACTATCCCTTATTTCCCTTGTTGCCCACGGTTGAGCCACATTCCCCGTTTTATTTTTACGCCATGGCTTCGGAAGTTGAATTCCTCGGGAGGAAAATCACTGCTGATGGCATCAGACCTACTGACATGAAAACCAAGGCCATCAAAAATGCACCCAAGCCTCAGTATGTAACGGAGCTGTGTTCGTTCCTTGGTCTACTCAACTACTTCGGTAATTTCCTACTTAGATTGAGCACTTTATTAGAGCCACTGCACATGCTGCTAAGAAAAGGCGACAACAGAGCTTTCAAGAAAGCCACTACTTTGCTCGAACAAGCTGCTGGTACATTATGACCCATGTAAACGTTTAGTTTTGGCCTGTGACGCATCGTCATATGGAATTGGTTGTGTACTCCAACAAGCCAATGAGTCGGGGAAACTTCAACCTATCACGAATGCATCCAAAAGTTTGTCTAAAGCAGAAAAAGCCTACAGCATGGTAGAAAAAGAAGCTTTAACATGTGTGTACGATGTTAAAAAGATGCATCAGTACCTGTTCGGTCTCAGGTTCGAATTAGAGACTGATCACAAGCCGCTCATTTCATTGTTTTCCGAGAGCAAAGGTATCAATACCAACGCTTCATCCCGCATCCAAAGGTGGGCCTGACATTATTTGCCTATGATAATGTCATTCACCACAGACCTGGCATAGAGAATTGTGCCGATGCTTTGAGCCGGTTGCCGTTGCCCACACTGGAGGTGGAAATGCCACAACCGGCGGATCTAATGTTAATCATGGATGCTTTTGAGAGTAAAGGAACCCCTGTCATGGCTCAACAAGTTAAGACCTGGACCAGCCAGGTCTCAATCGATGGTAAAGGGTTGCATCCTCAAAGGGGATTGGTCTGCCATACCGAAGCAAATGTGTGAGGAGGCCAAACCGTACATTCGTCACAAGGATAAACTGTCTATTCAAGCAGATTGCATATTGTGGGGCAATTGCGTTGTAATCTCAAGAAAGGGAGAGAGAAGTTCGTGCGTGAGTTACACAGCACACATCCTGGTATAGTGATGATGTAGGTCATCGCCAGGTCCCATGTATGGTGATAGGAATTGATTCTGAGCTGGAAGCATGCGTGCATCAGTGCAACACTTGCATGCAGCTCAGCAAAGCACCAGCGGAATCGCCGCTGAGTCTGTGATCGTGGCCATCCAAACCTTGGTTCAGGATCCATGTAGATTTTTCAGGTCCCTTCCTGGGCAAGATGTTTTTAATGGTGGTGGATGCTTATTCGAAATGGATAGAATGTATAATCATGTCATCCAGCACGTCCACGGCAACCATAGAGAATCTCAATGTCATGTTCACGACACATGGTCTGCCTGACATAGTGGTGAGCGACAATGGGTCGTGCTTCACCAGTCAGGAGTTTCAGGAGTTTGTGAAACTTAATGGCATAAAACATGTTCAATAAAAATGAACTTGCAATTCCTGACATGGCCACTGCCACCCCCAAACAAGTCAGTCATCCAGCCATCAGCCACAACAGACGCCGCACACTCACCCAAGGCTGGAATCGAACTGAGACGGTCAACCCAGGAGTGCAAAGCACTGGATTGTCTCAACCTGTGAAAGACTGTGATAAGATCTCAGAGGGGTTGTATTGTCATGTATGTACATTCTGTTTGTAGCCACCAGATGGCGTCATTGTTGGAGGCCACTGAGCAGCATGCACATGGTGTTGCTCTGGTATAAAAGGCCATCGATGAGGCTAGTGCGTACGATATAGTATATATGGACTTTAACAAGGCTTTTGATAAGGTCCCATCCTTTATGATTCATCACGCAGAGATTTAGTTTCCATTTCCCACTACTCTCATCGATCCTCTTAGTCACTGTTATGTATATAATAAAGGTTTAAACTGAGTACTGTTTAACTTAGCAAGGTACAACCTTGGCTCTTCTTTATTTAGCCCCAAAGTGCCTGACTCTCAAAATGGATGGCCTTTTATACCTGAGCAGCACTAAACTGGTCATGAAGGTTAAAGCCATGGGGTACAGGGCAAAGTGGCAAGTTGGATCCAAAATTGGCTTGGAGGTAGGAAGCAAAGGGTAATGATTGATGAGTGTTTTTGTGACTGGAAGGATGTTTCCAGTGGGGTTCCGCAGGGCTCAGTACTGGGACCCTTGCTTTTTGTGGTAAACATCAATGATTTAGATTTGAATATAGGGAGTATGATTAAGAAGTTTGCAGATGACACTAAAATTGGCTGTGTGGTTGCTAATGAAGAGGAAAGTCATGGGCTGCAGGAGGAGATCAATCTACTGGTCAGGTGGGCAGAGCAGTGGCAAATGGAATTTAATTCAGAGAAGTGTGAGGTGATGCACTTTGGGAGGGCTAATAAGGAACGGGTATACACATTAAGCGGTAGGCCACTTAATAGTGTAGATGAACAAAGGGACCTTGGAGTGCTTGTCCACAGGTCCCTGAAAGTAGCGGGCCAGTTGGATAAGGTGGTTAAACATAGAAACATAGAAAATAGGTGCAGGAGTAGGCCATTCGGCCCTTCAAGCCTGCACCACCATTCAATATGATCATGGCTGATCATACAACTTCAGTACCCCATTCCTGCTTTCTCTCCATAACCCTTGATCCCTTTAGCTGTAAGGGAAACATCTAACTCCCTTTTGAATATATCTAACGAACTGACCTCAACAACTTTCTGTGGTAGAGAATTCCATGGGTTCACAATTCTCTGAGTGAAGAAATTTCTCTTCATCTCGGTCCTAAATGGCTTACCCCTTATCCTTAGACTATGATCCCTGGTTCTGGACTTTCCCAACATCGGGAACATTCTTCCTGCATCTAACCTGTCCAATCCCATCAGAATTTTATATGTTTCTATGAGATCCCCTCTCATTCTTCTAAATTCCAGTGAATATAAGCCTAGTCGATCCAGTCTTTCTTCATATGTCAGTCCTGCCATCCCGGGAATCAGTCTGGTGAACCTTCGCTGCACTCCTTCAATATCAAGAATGTCCTTCCTCAGATTAGGAGACCAAAACTGTACACAATATTCAAGGCATGGCCTCACCAAGGCCCTGTACAACTGCAGTAAGACCTCCCTGCTCCTATACTCAAATCCTCTTGCTATGAAGGCCAACATGCCATTTGCCTTCTTCACCGCCTGCTGTACCTGCATGCCAACTTTCAATGACTGATGTACCATGACACCCAGGTCTCATTGCACCTCCCCTTTTCCTAATCTGTCACCATTCAGATAATATTCTGCCTTCGTGTTTTTCCCAGCAAAGTGAATAACCTCACATTTATCGACATTATACTGCATCTGCCATGCATTTGCCCACTCACCTAACCTGTCGAAGTCACCCTGCAGCCTCTTAGAATCCTCCTCACAGCTCACACTGCCACCCAGCTTAGTGTCATCTGCAAACTTGGAGATATTACATTCAATTCCTTCATCCAAATCATTAATGTATATTGTAAATAGCTGGGGTCTCAGCACTGAACCTTGTGGTACCCCACTAGTCACTGCCTGCCATTGAAAAGGACCCGTTTATTCCTACTTGTTGCTTCCTGTCTGCCAACCAGTTCTCTATCCACGTTAATACATTACTCCCAATACCATGTGCTTTCATTTTGCACACCAATCTCTTGTGTGGGACCTTGTCAAAAGATTTTTGAAAGTCCAAATACATCACATCCACTGGGTCTCCCTTGTCCACTCTACTAGTTACATACTCAAAAAGTTCCAGAAGATTTGTCAAGCATGATTTCCCTTTTGTAAATCAATGCTGACTTGGACTGATCCTGTCACTGCTTTCCAAATGCACTGCTATTTCATCTTTAATAATTGATTCCAACATTTTCCCCACTACCGCTGTCAGGCTATCCGGTCTATAATTCCCTATTTTCTCTCTCCCTCCTTTGTTAAAAAGTGGGGTTACATTAGCTACCCTCCAATCCATAAAAACTGATCCAGAGTCTATATAATGTTGGAAAATGACCACCAATGCATCCACTATTTATAGGGCCACTCCTTTAAGTACCCTGGGATGCAGACTATCCTTCAATCCCATCAATTTCCCTAACACAATTTCCTGACTAATAAGGATTTCCTTCAGTTCCTCCTTCTCTCTAGACTCTCGATCCCCTCGTATTTCCGCAAGATTATTTGTGTCTTCCTTATTGAAGACAGAACCAAAGTATATTTTCAATTGATCTGCCATTTCTTTGTTCCCCATTTTAAATTCATCCGATTCTGACTGCTAGGGACCTACATTTGTCTTCACTAATCATTTTCTCTTCACATATCTATAGAAGCTTTTGCAGTCAGTTTTTATGTTTCCTGCAAGCTTACTCTCATATCTATTTTCCCCCTCCCAATTAAACCCTTTGTGCTCCTCTGCTGAATTCTAAATTTCTCCCAGTCCTCATGTTTGCTGCTTTTTCTGGCCAATTTATATGCCTCTTCCTTGGATTTAACACTATCCCTAATTTCCCTTATTAGCCACGGTTGAGCCACCTTCCCTATTAAGAAGGCATACGGAATGCCTGCCTTTATTGGCCAAGACATAGAATATAAGAGCAGGGAGGTTATGCTTGAATTGTGTAATAGTTTGGTTAGGCCACAGCTGGAGTACTGCAGTTCTCGTCGCCGTATTATAGGAAGGACGTGATTGCACTAGAGAGGGTGCAGAGGAGATTTACTAGGATGCTGCCTGGACCGGAGAATTTTAGTTATGAGGACAGATTGGATAGGCTGGATTTGTTCTCTTTGCAATAGAGGAGGTTGAGAGGAGACCTCATCGAGGTGTACAAAATATTGAGGGGCCTGGACATAGTGGATAGTAAGGGTCTATTTCCCTTGGTGGAGAGGTCTATTATGAAGGGGCACAGTTTTAAGGTGGTTGGTGGAAGGTTTAGAGGGGATTTGAGGGGGGGGCTTCTTTACGCAGAGGGTTGTGGGGATCTGGAACTCGCTGCCTGGAAGAGTGGTGGATGCAGAAACCCTCACCACTTTTAAGAGATGGTTGGATGGACACTTGAAGTGCTGTAACCTGCAGGGTTACGGACCTAGAGCTAGTAATTGGGATTAGATTAGATTAGATTAGATTAACCTTTTGTTGGACAGTGCAGATATAATGGTAAGTACTGCAGGGAATAGAATACGGCCAGGGTGATCTCCTGGACTAGTTTCGATCGCCTGGATGGATCGGAGAGGAATTTTCCCAGATTGTTTCTCCCTAAATTGGCCTGGGTTTTTATCTGGTTTTTGCCTCTCCCAGGAGATCACATGGCTCCGGTTGGGGTGGAGTGTAGAATGTTTCAGTATAAGGGGTGTTGCAGTTGTGATAGGCAGATTGGTTGGGCTGGGTGCTCTTTGCCTTTCCGTCAGTGTTCATAGGTTTATTATGTAATCTTTATGGCTGCTGACCAAGGGCCGTGCGGCTCTTTGTCGGCCGGCGTGGAGACGATGGGCCGGAATGACCTCCTTCTGTGCTGTGAATTTCTATGTTTCTATGTTTCTATAGTGTTTCCATCCCCTATAAATGCAAGTCTTTCTTTCTTTCTTTTCTTTCTATTAAGGGAATCAAGCGATATGGGGACTGGGCGGGAGAGTGTTGATATATAAGAGTGGCCATGATCTTATTGAATGGTGGAGCAGGCTCGAGGGGCCGAACGGCCTACTCCTGCTCCTATTTCTTATGTTCTTATGACCGAGAGGTGAGTCCAACATCTGCTGGGGAGAGTTGTCACTTGAGAATAAAGCTTTCTATTAATGCTTTAGTTACTGGAACTGATCCTGTGCCTTCAGTAGCGCTGGAATAACACATCAGATCTCCTGTTAGTCAGTTAACAGTTGTAAACCTAACTGAAACAAACAATGACTAAGTGAGGACAGGAGGGGCTGCACCTGAACCAGGCAGGGAGCAAGGTGCACAGCAGGATAAATATGGCTGCTAATTAAGCGAGGGGAGCGGCTCAGACTGAAACAAAATTTATAACCTAAAGATAAGAATAAAAGGATACAAAGCGATAGAGATAATATAAATACTTCAGGTTCAGAGCAAAGTAAAGTACGTAATAATAAAATACCTGCTCAGAAAAAACCAGGAAAAGTAAGGAAAAGTGTGATGATAAAAACTGTGAAAAACACAGCGCTGGGTGATGTGGGCAGGGTGGAGTCAGTTAGCAGATCCGAGCTCTCTACACCAAGCACGGAGCAATATAACAAACAAATTAGAAGCGCGGATTCAGCTCCATGTGACGCTGTGACTATTGCATCATATTTGGCGGGAGGTTTGCGGCGACAGTGAGACGTTGTGCCTCGATCTCCATCGCCAGGAGACTGTGACGTCATCACTGTGCGCATCGCCCTGGTAACGCCCTGGTCCTAAAATTAGGTTACGCCCCCTGCAGCATCGCCAGGTGAAACACGGAGAGCTGCAGGAGGCGTCCATCGAGAGGCCGGCGCTTCGGGGGCGATGATTAAAGGCCAGGTGGCCAATAAGTAAAAAAACAATTTCAATCCTCTCCTTTAGTTTTTCCCGCTGTTTCCCGCAACAGTGCATCGGGCTGATCGGGCTGGATTGTGGGAGTGTGTGGGGCCGGACCGCGGGAGTGTGGGGCCGGACCGCGGCAGTGTGGGGCCGGACCGCGGGAGCGTGGGGCCGGACCGCAGGAGTGTGGGGCCGGACCGCAGGAGTGTGGGGCCGGATCGCGGGAGTGTGGGGCCGGATCGGGGGAGTGTGGGGCCGGATCGTGGGATTGTGGGGCCGGATCGCGGGAGTACATGGGACAGACCACGGGAGTGTGGGGCAGGACCACGGGAGTGTGGGGCCGGATCGCGGGAGTGTTACGCCGGATCGCGAGAGTGTGGGGCCGGACCGCGGGAGTGTGGGGCCGGATCGCGGGAGTACATGGGACGGACCACGGGAGTGTGGGGCCGGACCACGGGAGTGTGGTGCCGGATCGCGGGAGTGTGGGGCCGGACCGCGGGACAGTGGGGCCGGACCGCGGTAGTGTGGGGCCGGACCGCGGGAGTGTGGGGCCGGATCGGGGGAGTGTGGGGCCGGATCGTGGGATTGTGGGGCCGGATCGCGGGAGTGCGTGGGGCCGGATCGTGGGAGTGTGGGGCCGGACCGCGGGAGTGTGGGGCCGGACCGCGGCAGTGTGGGGCCGGATCGCGGGAGTGTTGCGCCGGATCGCGGGAGTGTGGGGCCGGACCGCGAGAGTGTGTGTGGGGCCGGAGCGCGGGAGTGTGGGGCCGGACCGCGGGAGTGTGGGGCCGGATCGTGGGATTGTGCGGCCGGACCACGGGAATATATTGGGCCGGACCGCGGGAGTGCGTGGGGCCGGATCGCGGGAGTGTGGGGCCGGATCGTGGGAGTGTGGGGCCGGACCGGATCGTGGGAGTGTGGGGCCAGATCGCGGGAGTGTGGGGCCGGATCGCGGGAGTGTGGGGCCGGATTGTGGGATTGTGGGGCCGGATCGCGGGAGTGTGGGGCCGGATCGTGGGATTGTGGGGCCGGACCGCGGAAGTGTGGGGCCGGACCGAGGGAGTGTGGGGCCGGATCGCGGGAGTGTGGGGCCGGACCGCGGGAGTGTGGGGCCGGACCGCGGGAGTGTGGAGCCGGACCGCGGGAGTGTGGGGCTGGATCGAGGGAGTGTGGGGCCGGACCGCGGGAATGTGGAGCCGGACCGCGGGAGTGTGGGGCCGGACCGCGGGAGTGTGGGGCCGGACTGCGAGAGTGTGGGGCCGGACTGCGGGAGTGTGGGGCCGGACCCCGGGATTGTGGGGCCGGACTGCGGGATTGTGGGGCTGGATCGTTGGAGTGTGGGGCCGGATCGTGGGATTATGGGGCCGGATTGAGGGAGTGTGGGGCCGGACCACGGGAGTGTGGGGGCGGATCGTGGGATTGTGGGGCCGGACCGCGGTATGTGGGGCCGGACCGCGGGAGTGTGGGGCCGGACCGCGGGAGTGAGGGGCCTCACCGCGGGAGTGTGGGGCCGGTTGCGGGAGTGTGGGGCTGGACCGCGGGAGTGTGGGGCCGGACCGTGGGAGTGTGGGGCCGGACCGCGGGAGTGTGGGGCCGGATCGTGGGAGTGTGGGGCCGGATCGTGGGATTGTGGGGCCGGACCACGGGAATACATTGGGCCGGACCGCGGGAGTACATTGGGCCGGACCCGGGAGTGCGTGGGGCCGGACCGTGGGAGTGTGGGGCCGGACCGCGGGAGTGTGGGGCCGGACCGTGGGAGTGTGGGGCCGGACCGTGGGAGTGTGGGGCCGGACCGCGGGAGTGTGGGGCCAGACCGCGGGAGTGTGGGCCGGACCGTGGGAGTGTGGGGCCCGACCGCGGGAGTGCGTGGGGCCGGAGCGCGGGAGTGTGGGGCCGGACCGCGGGAGTGTGGGGCCGAACCGCGGGAGTGTGGGGCCGGACCGTGGGAGTGTGGGGCCGGACCGCGGGAGTGCGTGGGGCCGGAGCGCGGGAGTGTGGGGCCGGACCGCGGGAGTGTGGGGCCGGATCGTGGGATTGTGCGGCCGGACCACGGGAATATATTGGGCCGGACCGCGGGAGTGCGTGGGGCCGGATCGCGGGAGTGTGGGGCCGGATTGTGGGAGTGTGTGGCCGGACCGGATCGTGGGAGTGTGGGGCCGGATCGCGGGAGTGAGGGGCCGGATCGCGGGAGTGTGGGGCCGGATCGTGGGAGTGTGGGGCCAGACCGCGGGAGTGTGGGCCGGACCGTGGGAGTGTGGGGCCGGACCGCGGGAGTGCGTGGGGCCGGAGCGCGGGAGTGTGGGGCCGGACCGCGGGAGTGTGGGGCCGAACCGCGGGAGTGTGGGGCCGGACCGTGGGAGTGTGGGGCCGGACCGCGGGAGTGCGTGGGGCCGGAGCGCGGGAGTGTGGGGCCGGACCGCGGGAGTGTGGGGCCGGATCGTGGGATTGTGCGGCCGGACCACGGGAATATATTGGGCCGGACCGCGGAAGTGCGTGGGGCCGGATCGCGGGAGTGTGGGGCCGGATTGTGGGAGTGTGTGGCCGGACCGGATCGTGGGAGTGTGGGGCCGGATCGCGGGAGTGAGGGGCCGGATCGCGGGAGTGTGGGGCCGGATCGTGGGATTGTGGGGCCGGATCGCGGGAGTGTGGGGCCGGATCGTGGGATTGTGGGGCCGGACCGCGGGAGTGTGGGGCCGGACCGTGGGAGTGTGGGGCCGGACCGTGGGAGTGTGGGGCCGGACCGCGGGAGTGTGGGGCCAGACCGCGGGAGTGTGGGCCGGACCGTGGGAGTGTGGGGCCGGACCGCGGGAGTGCGTGGGGCCGGAGCGCGGGAGTGTGGGGCCGGACCGCGGGAGTGTGGGGCCGAACCGCGGGAGTGTGGGGCCGGACCGTGGGAGTGTGGGGCCGGACCGCGGGAGTGCGTGGGGCCGGAGCGCGGGAGTGTGGGGCCGGACCGCGGGAGTGTGGGGCCGGATCGTGGGATTGTGCGGCCGGACCACGGGAATATATTGGGCCGGACCGCGGGAGTGCGTGGGGCCGGATCGCGGGAGTGTGGGGCCGGATTGTGGGAGTGTGTGGCCGGACCGGATCGTGGGAGTGTGGGGCCGGATCGCGGGAGTGAGGGGCCGGATCGCGGGAGTGTGGGGCCGGATCGTGGGATTGTGGGGCCGGATCGCGGGAGTGTGGGGCCGGATCGTGGGATTGTGGGGCCGGACCGCGGAAGTGTGGGGCCGGATCGAGGGTGTGTGGGGCCGAATCGAGGGAGTGTTCGGCCGGATCGTGGGATTTTGGGGCCGGACCGCGGGAGTGTGGGGCCGGACCGCGGGAGTGTGGGGCCGGATCGCGGGAGTGTGGGGCCGGACCGCGGGAGTGTGGGGCCGGACCGCGGGAGTGTGGAGCCGGCCCGCGGGAGTGTGGGGCCGGACCACGGGAGTGTGGGGCCGGACTGCGAGAGTGTGGGGCTGGACTGCGGGAGTGTGGGGCCGGACCCCGGGAGTGTGGGGCCGGACTGCGGGAGTATGGGGCCGGACCGTGGGTTTGTGGGGCTGGATCGTTGGAGTGTGGGGCCGGATCGTGGGATTATGGGGCCGGATTGAGGGAGTGTGGGGTCGGACCGCGGGAGTGTGGGGCCGGACCGCGGGAGTGTGGGGCCTCACCGCGGGAGTGTGGGGCCAGACCGTGGGAGTGTGGGGCCGGACCGCGGGAGTGTGGGGCCGGACCGGATCGTGGGAGTGTGGGGCCGGATCGCGGGAGTGTGGGGCCGGATCGCGGGAGTGTGGGGCCAGATCGTGGGATTGTGGGGCCGGATCGCGGGAGTGTGGGGCCGGATCGTGGGATTGTGGGGCCGGACCGCGGAAGTGTGGGGCCGGATCGAGGGAGTGTTCGGCCGGATTGTGGGATTTTGGGGCCGGACCGCGGGAGTGTGGGGCCGGACCGCGGGAGTGTGGGGCCGGATCGTGGGAGTGTGGGGCCGGATCGTGGGATTGTGGGACCGGACCGCGGGAATACATTGGGCCGGACCGCGGGAGTACATTGGGCCGGACCCGGGAGTGCGTGGGGCCGGACCGTGGGAGTGTGGGGCTGGACCGCGGGAGTGTGGGGCCGGACCGCGGGAGTGTGGGGCCGGACCGTGGGAGTGTGGGGCCGGACCGTGGGAGTGTGGGGCCGGACCGCGGGAGTGTGGGGCCGGATCGTGGGATTGTGCGGCCGGACCACGGGAATATATTGGGCCAGACCGCGGGAGTGCGTGGGGCCGGATCGCGGGAGTGTGGGGCCGGATCGTGGGAGTGTGGGGCCGGACCGGATCGTGGGAGTGTGGGGCCGGATCGCGGGAGTGTGGGGCCGGACCACGGGAGTGTGGGGCCGGACCGCGGGAGTGTGGGGCCGGACCGCGGGAGTGTGGAGCCGGACCGCGGGAGTGTGGGGCCGGATCGTGGGAGTGTGGGGCCGGACCGCGGGAGTGTGGGGCCGGATCGTGGGATTGTGGGGCCGGACCGCGGGAATACATTGGGCCGGACCGCGGGAGTACATTGGGCCGGACGCGGGAGTGCGTGGTGCCTGACCGTGGGAGTGTGGGGCCGGACCGCGGGAGTGTGGGGCCGGACCGTGGGAGTGTGGGGCCGGACCGTGGGAGTGTGGGGCCAGACCGCGGGAGTGTGGGCCGGACCGTGGGACTGTGGGGCCGGACCGTGGGAATGTGGGGCTGGACCGCGGGAGTGCGTGGGGCCGGAGCGCGGGAGTGTGGGGCCGGACCGCGGGAGTGTGGGGCCGGATCGTGGGATTGTGCGGCCGGACCACGGGAATATATTGGGCCAGACCGTGGGAGTGCGTGGTGCCGGATCGCGGGAGTGTGGGGCCGGATCGTGGGAGTGTGTGGCCGGACCGGATCGTGGGAGTGTGGGGCCGGACCGGATCGTGGGAGTGTGGGGCCGGATCGCGGGAGTGTGGGGCCGGATCGCGGGAGTGTGGGGCCGGATTGTGGGATTGTGGAGCCGGATCGCGGGAGTGTGGGGCTGGATCGTGGGATTGTGGGGCCGGACCGCGGAAGTGTGGTGCCGGATCGAGGGAGTGTGGGGCCGAATCGAGGGAGTGTGGGGCCGGATCGTGGGATTTTGGGGCCGGACCGCGGGAGTGTGGAGCCGGACCGCGGGAGTGTGGGGCCGGACAGCGGGAGTGTGGAGCCGGACCGCGGGAGTGTGGGGCCGGATCGTGGGAGTGTGGGGCCGGACCGCGGGAGTGTGGGGCCGGATCGTGGGAGTGTGGGGCCGGACCACGGGAATACATTGGGCCGGACCGCGGGAGTACATTGGGCCGGACCCGGGAGTGCATGGGGCCAGACCGCGGGAGTGTGGGGCCGGACCGCGGGAGTGTGGGGCCGGACCGTGGGAGTATGGGGCCAGACTGCGGGAGTGTGGGGCCGGATCGTGGGAGTGTGGGGCCGGATCGTGGGATTGTGCGGCTGGACCGCGGGAATATATTGGGCCGGACCGCGGGAGTGTGGGGCCGGACCGCGGGAGTGTGGGGCCGGATCGCGGGAGTGTGGGGCCGGACCGCGGGAGTGTGGGGCCGGACCGCGGGAGTGTGGAGCCGGACCGCGGGAGTGTGGAGCCGGACCGCGGGAGTGTGGGGCCGGACCGCGGGAGTGTGGGACCGGATCGTGGGAGTGTGGGGCCGGATCGTGGGATCGTGGGGCCGGACCACGGGAATACATTGGGCCGGACCGCGGGAGTACATTGGGCCGGACCCGGGAGTGCGTGGGGCCGGACCGCGGGAGTGTGGGGCCGGACCGCGGGAAGGTGGGGCCGGACCGTGGGAGTGTGGGGCCGGACCGCGGGAGTGTGGGGCCGGATCGCGGGAGTGTGGGGCCGGATTGTGGGATTGTGGAGCCGGATCGCGGGAGTGTGGGGCTGGATCGTGGGATTGTGGGGCCGGACCGCGGAAGTGTGGTGCCGGATCGAGGGAGTGTGGGGCCGAATCGAGGGAGTGTGGGGCCGGATCGTGGGATTTTGGGGCCGGACCGCGGGAGTGTGGAGCCGGACCGCGGGAGTGTGGGGCCGGACAGCGGGAGTGTGGAGCCGGACCGCGGGAGTGTGGGGCCGGATCGTGGGAGTGTGGGGCCGGACCGCGGGAGTGTGGGGCCGGATCGTGGGAGTGTGGGGCCGGACCACTGGAATACATTGGGCCGGACCGCGGGAGTACATTGGGCCGGACCCGGGAGTGCATGGGGCCGGACCGCGGGAGTGTGGGGCCGGACCGTGGGAGTGTGGGGCCAGACTGCGGGAGTGTGGGGCCGGATCGTGGGAGTGTGGGGCCGGATCGTGGGATTGTGCGGCTGGACCGCGGGAATATATTGGGCCGGACCGCGGGAGTGTGGGGCCGGACCGCGGGAGTGTGGGGCCGGATCGCGGGAGTGTGGGGCCGGACCGCGGGAGTGTGGGGCCGGACCGCGGGAGTGTGGAGCCGGACCGCGGGAGTGTGGAGCCGGACCGCGGGAGTGTGGGGCCGGACCGCGGGAGTGTGGGACCGGATCGTGGGAGTGTGGGGCCGGATCGTGGGATCGTGGGGCCGGACCACGGGAATACATTGGGCCGGACCGCGGGAGTACATTGGGCCGGACCCGGGAGTGCGTGGGGCCGGACCGCGGGAGTGTGGGGCCGGACCGCGGGAAGGTGGGGCCGGACCGTGGGAGTGTGGGGCCGGACCGCGGGAGTGTGGGGCCGGACCGTGGGAGTGTGGGGCCGGACCGCGGGAGTGTGGAGCCGGATCGTGGGAGTGTGGGGCCGGATCGTGGGATTGTGCGGCTGGACCACGGGAATATATTGGGCCGGACCGCGGGAGTGCGTGGGGCCGGATCGCGGGAGTGTGAGGCCGGATCGTGGGAGTGTGGGGCCGGACCGGATCGTGGGAGTGTGGGGCCGGATCGCGGGAGTGTGGGGCCGGATCGTGGGATTGTGGGGCCGGATCGCGGGAGTGTGGGGCCGGATCGTGGGATTGTGGGGCCGGACCGCGGGAGTGTGGGGCCGGATCGAGGGAGTGTGGGGCCGAATCGAGGGAGTGTGGGGCCGGATCGTGGGATTTTGGGGCCGGACCGCGGGAGTGTGGGGCCGGATCGCGGGAGTGTGGGGCCGGACCGCGGGAGTGTGGGGCCGGACCGCGGGAGTGTGGAGTCGGACCGCGGGAGTGTGGGGCCGGACCACGGGAGTGTGGGGCCGGACAGCGAGAGTGTGAGGCCGGACTGCGGGAGTGTGGGGCCGGACCCCGGGAATGTGGGGCCGGACTGCGGGAGTGTGGGGCCGTACCGTGGGTTTGTGGGGCTGGATCGTTGGAGTGTGGGGCCGAATCGTGGGATTATGGGGCCGGATTGAGGGAGTGTGGTGCCGGACCACGGGAGTGTGGGGGCGGATCGTGGGATTGTGGGGCCGGACCGCGGGAGTGTGGGGCCGGACCGCGGGAGTGTGGGGCCGGACCGCGGGAGTGTGGGGCCAGACCGCGGGAGTGTGGGCCGGACCGTGGGACTGTGGGGCCGGACCGTGGGAGTGTGGGGCCGGACCGCGGGAGTGCGTGGGGCCGGAGCGCGGGAGTGTGGGGCCGGACCGCAGGAGTGTGGGGCCGGATCGTGGGATTGTGGGGCCGGACCACGGGAATACATTGGGCCGGACCGCGGGAGTACATTGGGCCGGACCCGGGAGTGCGTGGGGCCGGACCGTGGGAGTGTGGGGCCGGACCGCGGGAGTGTGGGGCCGGACCGTGGGAGTGTGGGGCCGGACCGTGGGAGTGTGGGGCCGGACCGCGGGAGTGTGGGGCCGGACCGCGGGAGTATGGGCCGGACCGTGGGACTGTGGGGCCGGACCGTGGGAGTGTGGGGCCGGACCGCGGGAGTGCGTGGGGCCGGAGCGCGGGAGTGTGGGGCCGGACGGCGGGAGTGTGGGGCCGGTTCGTGGGATTGTGGGGCCGGACCACGGGAATACATTGGGCCGGACCGCGGGAGTACATTGGGCCGGACCCGGGAGTGCGTGGGGCCGGACCGTGGGAGTGTGGGGCCGGACCGCGGGAGTGTGGGGCCGGACCGTGGGAGTGTGGTGCCGGACCGCGGGAGTGCGTGGGGCCGGACCGCGGGAGTGTGGGGCCGGACCGTGGGAGTGTGGGGCCGGACCGCGGGAGTGTGGGGCCGGACCATGGGAATACATAGGGCCGGACCGCGGGAGTGTGGGCCGGACCGTGGGAGTGTGGGGCCGGACCGGATCGTGGGAGTGTGGGGCCGGATCGCGGGAGTGTGGGGCCGGATCGCGGGAGTGTGGGGCCGGATCGTGGGATTGTGGGGCCGGATCGCGGGAGTGTGGGGCCGGATCGTGGGATTGTGGGGCCGGACCGCGGGAGTGTGGGGCCGGATCGAGGAAGTGTGGGGCCGAATCGAGGGAGTGTGGGGCCGGATCGTGGAATTTTGGGGCCGGACCGCGGGAGTGTGGGGCCCGACCGCGGGAGTGTGGGGCCGGACCGCGGGAGTGTGGGGCCGGACCACGGGAGTGCGGGGCCGGACTGCGAGAGTGTGGGGCCGGACTGCGGGAGTGTGGGGCCGGACCCCGGGAATGTGGGGCCGGACTGCGGGAGTGTGGGGCCATACCGTGGGTTTGTGGGGCTGGATCGTTGGAGTGTGGGGCTGAATCGTGGGATTATGGGGCCGGATTGAGGGAGTGTGGTGCCGGACCACGGGAGTGTGGGGGCGGATCGTGGGATTGTGGGGCCGGACCGCGGGAGTGTGGGGCCGGACCGCGGGAGTGTGGGGCCGGACCGCGGGAGTGTGGGGCCAGATCGCGGGAGTGTGGGCCGGACGTGGGACTGTGGGGCCGGACCATGGGAGTGTGGGGCCGGACCGCGGGAGTGCGTGGGGCCGGAGCGCGGGAGTGTGGGGCCGGACGGCGGGAGTGTGGGGCCGGATCGTGGGATTGTGGGGCCGGACCACGGGAATACATTGGGCCGGACCGCGGGAGTACATTGGGCCGGACCCGGGAGTGCATGGGGCCGGACCGTGGGAGTGTGGGGCCGGACCGTGGGAGTGTGGGGCCGGACCGTGGGAGTGTGGGGCCGGACCGCGGGAGTGTGGGGCCAGACCGCGGGAGTGTGGGCCGGACCGCGGGAGTGTGGGGCCGGATCGTGGGATTGTGCGGCCGGTCCACGGGAATATATTGGGCCGGACCGCGGGAGTGCGTGGGGCCGGATCGCGGGAGTGTGGGGCCGGACGGCGGGAGTGTGGGGCCGAACCGCGGGAGTGCGTGGGGCCGGAGCGCGGGAGTGTGGGGCCGGACGGCGGGAGTGTGGGGCCGGATCGTGGGATTGTGGGTCCGGACCACGGGAATACATTGTGCCGGACCGCGGGAGTACATTGGGCCGGACCCGGGAGTGCATGGGGCCGGACCGTGGGAGTGTGGGGCCGGACCGTGGGAGTGTCAGGCCGGACCGTGGGAGTGTGGGGCCGGACCGCGGGAGTGAGGGGCCGGATCGCGGGAGTGTGGGGCCGGATCGTGGGATTGTGGGGCCGGATCGCGGGAGTGTGGGGCCGGATCGTGGGATTGTGGGGCCGGACCGCGGAAGTGTGGGGCCGGATCGAGGGTGTGTGGGGCCGAATCGAGGGAGTGTTCGGCCGGATCGTGGGATTTTGGGGCCGGACCGCGGGAGTGTGGGGCCGGACCGCGGGAGTGTGGGGCCGGATCGCGGGAGTGTGGGGCCGGACCGCGGGAGTGTGGGGCCGGACCGCGGGAGTGTGGAGCCGGCCCGCGGGAGTGTGGGGCCGGACCACGGGAGTGTGGGGCCGGACTGCGAGAGTGTGGGGCTGGACTGCGGGAGTGTGGGGCCGGACCCCGGGAGTGTGGGGCCGGACTGCGGGAGTATGGGGCCGGACCGTGGGTTTGTGGGGCTGGATCGTTGGAGTGTGGGGCCGGATCGTGGGATTATGGGGCCGGATTGAGGGAGTGTGGGGTCGGACCACGGGAGTGTGGGGGCGGATCGTGGGATTGTGGGGCCGGACCGCGGTATGTGGGGCCGGACCGCGGGAGTGTGGGGCCGGACCGCGGGAGTGTGGGGCCTCACCGCGGGAGTGTGGGGCCAGACCGTGGGAGTGTGGGGCCGGACCGCGGGAGTGTGGGGCCGGACCGGATCGTGGGAGTGTGGGGCCGGATCGCGGGAGTGTGGGGCCGGATCGCGGGAGTGTGGGGCCAGATCGTGGGATTGTGGGGCCGGATCGCGGGAGTGTGGGGCCGGATCGTGGGATTGTGGGGCCGGACCGCAGAAGTGTGGGGCCGGATCGAGGGAGTGTTCGGCCGGATTGTGGGATTTTGGGGCCGGACCGCGGGAGTGTGGGGCCGGACTGCGGGAGTGTGGGGCCGGATCGCGGGAGTGTGGGGCCGGACCGCGGGAGTGTGGGGCCGGACCGCGGGAGTGTGGAGCCGGCCCGCGGGTGTATGGGGCCGGACCGTGGGTTTGTGGGGCTGGATCGTTGGAGTGTGGGGCCGGATCGTGGGATTATGGGGCCGGATTGAGGGAGTGTGGGGCCGGACCACGGGAGTGTGGGGGCGGATCGTGGGATTATGGGGTCGGACCGCGGTATGTGGGGCCAGACCGCGGTAGTGTGGGGCCGGACCACGGGAGTGTGGGGCCTCACCGCGGGAGTGTGGGGCCAGACCGTGGGAGTGTGGGGCCGGACCGCGGGAGTGTGGGGCCGGATCGTGGGAGTGTGGGGCCGGATCGTGGGATTGTGGGGCCGGACCGCGGGAATACATTGGGCCGGACCGCGGGAGTACATTGGGCCGGACCCGGGAGTGCGTGGGGCCGGACCGTGGGAGTGTGGGGCTGGACCGCGGGAGTGTGGGGCCGGACCGCGGGAGTGTGGGGCCGGACCGTGGGAGTGTGGGGCCGGACCGTGGGAGTGTGGGGCCGGACCGCGGGAGTGTGGGGCCGGATCGTGGGATTGTGCGGCCGGACCACGGGAATATATTGGGCCAGACCGCGGGAGTGCGTGGGGCCGGATCGCGGGAGTGTGGGGCCGGATCGTGGGAGTGTGGGGCCGGACCGGATCGTGGGAGTGTGGGGCCGGATCGCGGGAGTGTGGGGCCGGACCGCGGGAGTGTGGGGCCGGACCGCGGGAGTGTGGAGCCGGACCGCGGGAGTGTGGGGCCGGACCGTGGGAGTGTGGGGCCGGACCGCGGGAGTGTGGGGCCGGATCGTGGGATTGTGCGGCCGGACCACGGGAATATATTGGGCCAGACCGCGGGAGTGCGTGGGGCCGGATCGCGGGAGTGTGGGGCCGGATCGTGGGAGTGTGGGGCCGGACCGGATCGTGGGAGTGTGGGGCCGGATCGCGGGAGTGTGGGGCCGGACCGCGGGAGTGTGGGGCCGGACCGCGGGAGTGTGGGGCCGGACCGCGGGAGTGTGGAGCCGGACCGCGGGAGTGTGGGGCCGGATCGTGGGAGTGTGGGGCCGGACCGCGGGAGTGTGGGGCCGGATCGTGGGATTGTGGGGCCGGACCGCGGGAATACATTGGGCCGGACCGCGGGAGTACATTGGGCCGGACCCGGGAGTGCGTGGGGCCGGACCGTGGGAGTGTGGGGCCGGACCGCGGGAGTGTGGGGCCGGACCGTGGGAGTGTGGGGCCGGACCGTGGGAGTGTGGGGCCAGACCGCGGGAGTGTGGGCCGGACCGTGGGACTGTGGGGCCGGACCGTGGGAATGTGGGGCTGGACCGCGGGAGTGCGTGGGGCCGGAGCGCGGGAGTGTGGGGCCGGACCGCGGGAGTGTGGGGCCGGATCGTGGGATTGTGCGGCCGGACCACGGGAATATATTGGGCCAGACCGCGGGAGTGCGTGGGGCCGGATCGCGGGAGTGTGGGGCCGGATCGTGGGAGTGTGTGGCCGGACCGGATCGTGGGAGTGTGGGGCCGGACCGGATCGTGGGAGTGTGGGGCCGGATCGCGGGAGTGTGGGGCCGGATCGCGGGAGTGTGGGGCCGGATTGTGGGATTGTGGAGCCGGATCGCGGGAGTGTGGGGCTGGATCGTGGGATTGTGGGGCCGGACCGCGGAAGTGTGGTGCCGGATCGAGGGAGTGTGGGGCCGAATCGAGGGAGTGTGGGGCCGGATCGTGGGATTTTGGGGCCGGACCGCGGGAGTGTGGAGCCGGACCGCGGGAGTGTGGGGCCGGACAGCGGGAGTGTGGAGCCGGACCGCGGGAGTGTGGGGCCGGATCGTGGGAGTGTGGGGCCGGACCGCGGGAGTGTGGGGCCGGATCGTGGGAGTGTGGGGCCGGACCACGGGAATACATTGGGCCGGACCGCGGGAGTACATTGGGCCGGACCCGGGAGTGCATGGGGCCAGACCGCGGGAGTGTGGGGCCGGACTGCGGGAGTGTGGGGCCGGATCGTGGGAGTGTGGGGCCGGATCGTGGGATTGTGCGGCTGGACCGCGGGAATATATTGGGCCGGACCGCGGGAGTGTGGGGCCGGATCGCGGGAGTGTGGGGCCGGACCGCGGGAGTGTGGGGCCGGACCGCGGGAGTGTGGAGCCGGACCGCGGGAGTGTGGGGCCGGATCGTGGGAGTGTGGGGCCGGACCGCGGGAGTGTGGGACCGGATCGTGGGAGTGTGGGGCTGGATCGTGGGATCGTGGGGCCGGACCACGGGAATACATTGGGCCGGACCGCGGGAGTACATTGGGCCGGACCCGGGAGTGCGTGGGGCCGGACCGCGGGAGTGTGGGGCCGGACCGCGGGAAGGTGGGGCCGGACCGTGGGAGTGTGGGGCCGGACCGCGGGAGTGTGGGGCCGGACCGTGGGAGTGTGGGGCCGGACCGCGGGAGTGTGGGGCCGGACCGCGGGGGTGTGGAGCCGGCCCGCGGGAGTGTGGGGCCGGACCACGGGAGTGTGGGGCCGGACCGTGGGAGTGTGGGGCCGGACCGCGGGAGTGTGGGGCCGGACCATGGGAATACATAGGGCCGGACCGCGGGAGTGTGGGCCGGACCGTGGGAGTGTGGGGCCGGACCGGACCGCGGGAGTGTGGGGCCGGATCGTGGGAGTGTGGGGCCGGATCGTGGGATTGTGGGACCGGACCGCGGGAATACATTGGGCCGGACCGCGGGAGTACATTGGGCCGGACCCGGGAGTGCGTGGGGCCGGACCGTGGGAGTGTGGGGCTGGACCGCGGGAGTGTGGGGCCGGACCGCGGGAGTGTGGGGCCGGACCGTGGGAGTGTGGGGCCGGACCGTGGGAGTGTGGGGCCGGACCGCGGGAGTGTGGGGCCGGATCGTGGGATTGTGCGGCCGGACCACGGGAATATATTGGGCCAGACCGCGGGAGTGCGTGGGGCCGGATCGCGGGAGTGTTGTGCCGGATCGTGGGAGTGTGGGGCCGGACCGGATCGTGGGAGTGTGGGGCCGGATCGCGGGAGTGTGGGGCCGGACCACGGGAGTGTGGGGCCGGACCGCGGGAGTGTGGGGCCGGACCGCGGGAGTGTGGAGCCGGACCGCGGGAGTGTGGGGCCGGATCGTGGGAGTGTGGGGCCGGACCGCGGGAGTGTGGGGCCGGATCGTGGGATTGTGGGGCCGGACCGCGGGAATACATTGGGCCGGACCGCGGGAGTACATTGGGCCGGACCCGCGAGTGCGTGGTGCCTGACCGTGGGAGTGTGGGGCCGGACCGCGGGAGTGTGGGGCCGGACCGTGGGAGTGTGGGGCCGGACCGTGGGAGTGTGGGGCCAGACCGCGGGAGTGTGGGCTGGACCGTGGGACTGTGGGGCCGGACCGTGGGAATGTGGGGCTGGACCGCGGGAGTGCGTGGGGCCGGAGCGCGGGAGTGTGGGGCCGGACCGCGGGAGTGTGGGGCCGGATCGTGGGATTGTGCGGCCGGACCACGGGAATATATTGGGCCAGACCGCGGGAGTGCGTGGTGCCGGATCGCGGGAGTGTGGGGCCGGATCGTGGGAGTGTGTGGCCGGACCGGATCGTGGGAGTGTGGGGCCGGACCGGATCGTGGGAGTGTGGGGCCGGATCGCGGGAGTGTGGGGCCGGATCGCGGGAGTGTGGGGCCGGATTGTGGGATTGTGGAGCCGGATCGCGGGAGTGTGGGGCTGGATCGTGGGATTGTGGGGCCGGACCGCGGAAGTGTGGTGCCGGATCGAGGGAGTGTGGGGCCGGATCGTGGGATTTTGGGGCCGGACCGCGGGAGTGTGGAGCCGGACCGCGGGAGTGTGGGGCCGGACAGCGGGAGTGTGGAGCCGGACCGCGGGAGTGTGGGGCCGGATCGTGGGAGTGTGGGGCCGGACCGCGGGAGTGTGGGGCCGGATCGTGGGAGTGTGGGGCCGGACCACGGGAATACATTGGGCCGGACCGCGGGAGTACATTGGGCCGGACCCGGGAGTGCATGGGGCCAGACCGCGGGAGTGTGGGGCCGGACCGCGGGAGTGTGGGGCCGGACCGTGGGAGTGTGGGGCCGGACTGCGGGAGTGTGGGGCCGGATCGTGGGAGTGTGCGGCCGGATCGTGGGATTGTGCGGCTGGACCGCGGGAATATATTGGGCCGGACCGCGGGAGTGTGGGGCCGGACCGCGGGAGTGTGGGGCCGGATCGCGGGAGTGTGGGGCCGGACCGCGGGAGTGTGGGGCCGGATCGTGGGAGTGTGGGGCCGGATCGTGGGATTGTGCGGCTGGACCACGGGAATATATTGGGCCGGACCGCGGGAGTGCGTGGGGCCGGATCGCGGGAGTGTGAGGCCGGATCGTGGGAGTGTGGGGCCGGACCGGATCGTGGGAGTGTGGGGCCGGATCGCGGGAGTGTGGGGCCGGATCGTGGGATTGTGGGGCCGGATCGCGGGAGTGTGGGGCCGGATCGTGGGATTGTGGGGCCGGACCGCGGGAGTGTGGAGCCGGATCGAGGGAGTGTGGGGCTGAATCGAGGGAGTGTGGGGCCGGATCGTGGGATTTTGGGGCCGGATCGCGGGAGTGTGGGGCCGGACCGCGGGAGTGTGGGGCCGGACCGCGGGAGTGTGGGGCCGGACCACGGGAGTGTGGGGCCGGACAGCGAGAGTGTGAGGCCGGACTGCGGGAGTGTGGGGCCGGACCCCGGGAATGTGGGGCCGGACTGCGGGAGTGTGGGGCCGTACCGTGGGTTTGTGGGGCTGGATCGTTGGAGTGTCGGGCCGAATCGTGGGATTATGGGGCCGGATTGAGGGAGTGTGGTGCCGGACCACGGGAGTGTGGGGGCGGATCGTGGGATTGTGGGGCCGGACCGCGGGAGTGTGGGGCCGGACCGCGGGAGTGTGGGGCCGGACCGCGGGAGTGTGGGGCCAGACCGCGGGAGTGTGGGCCGGACCGTGGGACTGTGGGGCCGGACCGTGGGAGTGTGGGGCCGGACCGCGGGAGTGCGTGGGGCCGGACCGCGGGAGTGTGGGGCCGGACCGTGGGAGTGTGGGGCCGGACCGCGGGAGTGTGGGGCCGGACCATGGGAATACATAGGGCCGGACCGCGGGAGTGTGGGCCGGACCGTGGGAGTGTGGGGCCGGACCGGATCGTGGGAGTGTGGGGCCGGATCGCGGGAGTGTGGGGCCGGATCGCGGGAGTGTGGGGCCGGATCGTGGGATTGTGGGGCCGGATCGCGGGAGTGTGGGGCCGGATCGTGGGATTGTGGGGCCGGACCGCGGGAGTGTGGGGCCGGATCGAGGAAGTGTGGGGCCGAATCGAGGGAGTGTGGGGCCGGATCGTGGAATTTTGGGGCCGGACCGCGGGAGTGTGGGGCCGGACCGCGGGAGTGTGGGGCCGGACCGCGGGAGTGTGGGGCCGGACCACGGGAGTGCGGGGCCGGACTGCGAGAGTGTGGGGCCGGACTGCGGGAGTGTGGGGCCGGACCCCGGGAATGTGGGGCCGGACTGCGGGAGTGTGGGGCCATACCGTGGGTTTGTGGGGCTGGATCGTTGGAGTGTGGGGCTGAATCGTGGGATTATGGGGCCGGATTGAGGGAGTGTGGTGCCGGACCACGGGAGTGTGGGGGCGGATCGTGGGATTGTGGGGCCGGACCGCGGGAGTGTGGGGCCGGACCGCGGGAGTGTGGGGCCGGACCGCGGGAGTGTGGGCCAGATCGCGGGAGTGTGGGCCGGACGTGGGACTGTGGGGCCGGACCATGGGAGTGTGGGGCCGGACCGCGGGAGTGCGTGGGGCCGGAGCGCGGGAGTGTGGGGCCGGACGGCGGGAGTGTGGGGCCGGATCGTGGGATTGTGGGGCCGGACCACGGGAATACATTGGGCCGGACCGCGGGAGTACATTGGGCCGGACCCGGGAGTGCATGGGGCCGGACCGTGGGAGTGTGGGGCCGGACCGTGGGAGTGTGGGGCCGGACCGTGGGAGTGTGGGGCCGGACCGCGGGAGTGTGGGGCCAGACCGCGGGAGTGTGGGCCGGACCGCGGGAGTGTGGGGCCGGATCGTGGGATTGTGCGGCCGGTCCACGGGAATATATTGGGCCGGACCGCGGGAGTGCGTGGGGCCGGATCGCGGGAGTGTGGGGCCGGACGGCGGGAGTGTGGGGCCGGACCGCGGGAGTGCGTGGGGCCGGAGCGCGGGAGTGTGGGGCCGGACGGCGGGAGTGTGGGGCCGGATCGTGGGATTGTGGGGCCGGACCACGGGAATACATTGTGCCGGACCGCGGGAGTACATTGGGCCGGACCCGGGAGTGCATGGGGCCGGACCGTGGGAGTGTGGGGCCGGACCGTGGGAGTGTCAGGCCGGACCGTGGGAGTGTGGGGCCGGACCGCGGGAGTGAGGGGCCGGATCGCGGGAGTGTGGGGCCGGATCGTGGGATTGTGGGGCCGGATCGCGGGAGTGTGGGGCCGGATCGTGGGATTGTGGGGCCGGACCGCGGAAGTGTGGGGCCGGATCGAGGGTGTGTGGGGCCGAATCGAGGGAGTGTTCGGCCGGATCGTGGGATTTTGGGGCCGGACCGCGGGAGTGTGGGGCCGGACCGCGGGAGTGTGGGGCCGGATCGCGGGAGTGTGGGGCCGGACCGCGGGAGTGTGGGGCCGGACCGCGGGAGTGTGGAGCCGGCCCGCGGGAGTGTGGGGCCGGACCACGGGAGTGTGGGGCCGGACTGCGAGAGTGTGGGGCTGGACTGCGGGAGTGTGGGGCCGGACCCCGGGAGTGTGGGGCCGGACTGCGGGAGTATGGGGCCGGACCGTGGGTTTGTGGGGCTGGATCGTTGGAGTGTGGGGCCGGATCGTGGGATTATGGGGCCGGATTGAGGGAGTGTGGGGTCGGACCACGGGAGTGTGGGGGCGGATCGTGGGATTGTGGGGCCGGACCGCGGTATGTGGGGCCGGACCGCGGGAGTGTGGGGCCGGACCGCGGGAGTGTGGGGCCTCACCGCGGGAGTGTGGGGCCAGACCGTGGGAGTGTGGGGCCGGACCGCGGGAGTGTGGGGCCGGACCGGATCGTGGGAGTGTGGGGCCGGATCGCGGGAGTGTGGGGCCGGATCGCGGGAGTGTGGGGCCAGATCGTGGGATTGTGGGGCCGGATCGCGGGAGTGTGGGGCCGGATCGTGGGATTGTGGGGCCGGACCGCAGAAGTGTGGGGCCGGATCGAGGGAGTGTTCGGCCGGATTGTGGGATTTTGGGGCCGGACCGCGGGAGTGTGGGGCCGGACTGCGGGAGTGTGGGGCCGGATCGCGGGAGTGTGGGGCCGGACCGCGGGAGTGTGGGGCCGGACCGCGGGAGTGTGGGGCCGGCCCGCGGGAGTATGGGGCCGGACCGTGGGTTTGTGGGGCTGGATCGTTGGAGTGTGGGGCCGGATCGTGGGATTATGGGGCCGGATTGAGGGAGTGTGGGGCCGGACCACGGGAGTGTGGGGGCGGATCGTGGGATTATGGGGTCGGACCGCGGTATGTGGGGCCAGACCGCGGTAGTGTGGGGCCGGACCACGGGAGTGTGGGGCCTCACCGCGGGAGTGTGGGGCCAGACCGTGGGAGTGTGGGGCCGGACCGCGGGAGTGTGGGGCCGGATCGTGGGAGTGTGGGGCCGGATCGTGGGATTGTGGGGCCGGACCGCGGGAATACATTGGGCCGGACCGCGGGAGTACATTGGGCCGGACCCGGGAGTGCGTGGGGCCGGACCGTGGGAGTGTGGGGCTGGACCGCGGGAGTGTGGGGCCGGACCGCGGGAGTGTGGGGCCGGACCGTGGGAGTGTGGGGCCGGACCGTGGGAGTGTGGGGCCGGACCGCGGGAGTGTGGGGCCGGATCGTGGGATTGTGCGGCCGGACCACGGGAATATATTGGGCCAGACCGCGGGAGTGCGTGGGGCCGGATCGCGGGAGTGTGGGGCCGGATCGTGGGAGTGTGGGGCCGGACCGGATCGTGGGAGTGTGGGGCCGGATCGCGGGAGTGTGGGGCCGGACCGCGGGAGTGTGGGGCCGGACCGCGGGAGTGTGGGGCCGGACCGCGGGAGTGTGGAGCCGGACCGCGGGAGTGTGGGGCCGGACCGCGGGAGTGTGGGGCCGGATCGTGGGATTGT
This sequence comes from Pristiophorus japonicus, assembly GCF_044704955.1. Classification (NCBI taxonomy): domain Eukaryota; kingdom Metazoa; phylum Chordata; class Chondrichthyes; family Pristiophoridae; genus Pristiophorus; species Pristiophorus japonicus. The sequence continues at coordinate 166,073,654 of NC_091987.1, forward strand.
GGGGCCGGACCGCGGGAATACATTGGGCCGGACCGCGGGAGTACATTGGGCCGGACCCGGGAGTGCGTGGGGCCGGACCGTGGGAGTGTGGGGCCGGACCGCGGGAGTGTGGGGCCGGACCGTGGGAGTGTGGGGCCGGACCGTGGGAGTGTGGGGCCAGACCGCGGGAGTGTGGGCCGGACCGTGGGACTGTGGGGCCGGACCGTGGGAATGTGGGGCTGGACCGCGGGAGTGCGTGGGGCCGGAGCGCGGGAGTGTGGGGCCGGACCGCGGGAGTGTGGGGCCGGATCGTGGGATTGTGCGGCCGGACCACGGGAATATATTGGGCCAGACCGCGGGAGTGCGTGGGGCCGGATCGCGGGAGTGTGGGGCCGGATCGTGGGAGTGTGTGGCCGGACCGGATCGTGGGAGTGTGGGGCCGGACCGGATCGTGGGAGTGTGGGGCCGGATCGCGGGAGTGTGGGGCCGGATCGCGGGAGTGTGGGGCCGGATTGTGGGATTGTGGAGCCGGATCGCGGGAGTGTGGGGCTGGATCGTGGGATTGTGGGGCCGGACCGCGGAAGTGTGGTGCCGGATCGAGGGAGTGTGGGGCCGAATCGAGGGAGTGTGGGGCCGGATCGTGGGATTTTGGGGCCGGACCGCGGGAGTGTGGAGCCGGACCGCGGGAGTGTGGGGCCGGACAGCGGGAGTGTGGAGCCGGACCGCGGGAGTGTGGGGCCGGATCGTGGGAGTGTGGGGCCGGACCGCGGGAGTGTGGGGCCGGATCGTGGGAGTGTGGGGCCGGACCACGGGAATACATTGGGCCGGACCGCGGGAGTACATTGGGCCGGACCCGGGAGTGCATGGGGCCAGACCGCGGGAGTGTGGGGCCGGACTGCGGGAGTGTGGGGCCGGATCGTGGGAGTGTGGGGCCGGATCGTGGGATTGTGCGGCTGGACCGCGGGAATATATTGGGCCGGACCGCGGGAGTGTGGGGCCGGATCGCGGGAGTGTGGGGCCGGACCGCGGGAGTGTGGGGCCGGACCGCGGGAGTGTGGAGCCGGACCGCGGGAGTGTGGGGCCGGATCGTGGGAGTGTGGGGCCGGACCGCGGGAGTGTGGGACCGGATCGTGGGAGTGTGGGGCCGGATCGTGGGATCGTGGGGCCGGACCACGGGAATACATTGGGCCGGACCGCGGGAGTACATTGGGCCGGACCCGGGAGTGCGTGGGGCCGGACCGCGGGAGTGTGGGGCCGGACCGCGGGAAGGTGGGGCCGGACCGTGGGAGTGTGGGGCCGGACCGCGGGAGTGTGGGGCCGGACCGTGGGAGTGTGGGGCCGGACCGCGGGAGTGTGGGGCCGGACCGCGGGGGTGTGGAGCCGGCCCGCGGGAGTGTGGGGCCGGACCACGGGAGTGTGGGGCCGGACCGTGGGAGTGTGGGGCCGGACCGCGGGAGTGTGGGGCCGGACCATGGGAATACATAGGGCCGGACCGCGGGAGTGTGGGCCGGACCGTGGGAGTGTGGGGCCGGACCGGACCGCGGGAGTGTGGGGCCGGATCGTGGGAGTGTGGGGCCGGATCGTGGGATTGTGGGACCGGACCGCGGGAATACATTGGGCCGGACCGCGGGAGTACATTGGGCCGGACCCGGGAGTGCGTGGGGCCGGACCGTGGGAGTGTGGGGCTGGACCGCGGGAGTGTGGGGCCGGACCGCGGGAGTGTGGGGCCGGACCGTGGGAGTGTGGGGCCGGACCGTGGGAGTGTGGGGCCGGACCGCGGGAGTGTGGGGCCGGATCGTGGGATTGTGCGGCCGGACCACGGGAATATATTGGGCCAGACCGCGGGAGTGCGTGGGGCCGGATCGCGGGAGTGTTGTGCCGGATCGTGGGAGTGTGGGGCCGGACCGGATCGTGGGAGTGTGGGGCCGGATCGCGGGAGTGTGGGGCCGGACCACGGGAGTGTGGGGTCGGACCGCGGGAGTGTGGGGCCGGACCGCGGGAGTGTGGAGCCGGACCGCGGGAGTGTGGGGCCGGATCGTGGGAGTGTGGGGCCGGACCGCGGGAGTGTGGGGCCGGATCGTGGGATTGTGGGGCCGGACCGCGGGAATACATTGGGCAGGACCGCGGGAGTACATTGGGCCGGACCCGCGAGTGCGTGGTGCCTGACCGTGGGAGTGTGGGGCCGGACCGCGGGAGTGTGGGGCCGGACCGTGGGAGTGTGGGGCCGGACCGTGGGAGTGTGGGGCCAGACCGCGGGAGTGTGGGCTGGACCGTGGGACTGTGGGGCCGGACCGTGGGAATGTGGGGCTGGACCGCGGGAGTGCGTGGGGCCGGAGCGCGGGAGTGTGGGGCCGGACCGCGGGAGTGTGGGGCCGGATCGTGGGATTGTGCGGCCGGACCACGGGAATATATTGGGCCAGACCGCGGGAGTGCGTGGTGCCGGATCGCGGGAGTGTGGGGCCGGATCGTGGGAGTGTGTGGCCGGACCGGATCGTGGGAGTGTGGGGCCGGACCGGATCGTGGGAGTGTGGGGCCGGATCGCGGGAGTGTGGGGCCGGATCGCGGGAGTGTGGGGCCGGATTGTGGGATTGTGGAGCCGGATCGCGGGAGTGTGGGGCTGGATCGTGGGATTGTGGGGCCGGACCGCGGAAGTGTGGTGCCGGATCGAGGGAGTGTGGGGCCGGATCGTGGGATTTTGGGGCCGGACCGCGGGAGTGTGGAGCCGGACCGCGGGAGTGTGGGGCCGGACAGCGGGAGTGTGGAGCCGGACCGCGGGAGTGTGGGGCCGGATCGTGGGAGTGTGGGGCCGGACCGCGGGAGTGTGGGGCCGGATCGTGGGAGTGTGGGGCCGGACCACGGGAATACATTGGGCCGGACCGCGGGAGTACATTGGGCCGGACCCGGGAGTGCATGGGGCCAGACCGCGGGAGTGTGGGGCCGGACCGCGGGAGTGTGGGGCCGGACCGTGGGAGTGTGGGGCCGGACTGCGGGAGTGTGGGGCCGGATCGTGGGAGTGTGCGGCCGGATCGTGGGATTGTGCGGCTGGACCGCGGGAATATATTGGGCCGGACCGCGGGAGTGTGGGGCCGGACCGCGGGAGTGTGGGGCCGGATCGCGGGAGTGTGGGGCCGGACCGCGGGAGTGTGGGGCCGGATCGTGGGAGTGTGGGGCCGGATCGTGGGATTGTGCGGCTGGACCACGGGAATATATTGGGCCGGACCGCTGGAGTGCGTGGGGCCGGATCGCGGGAGTGTGAGGCCGGATCGTGGGAGTGTGGGGCCGGACCGGATCGTGGGAGTGTGGGGCCGGATCGCGGGAGTGTGGGGCCGGATCGTGGGATTGTGGGGCCGGATCGCGGGAGTGTGGGGCCGGATCGTGGGATTGTGGGGCCGGACCGCGGGAGTGTGGGGCCGGATCGAGGGAGTGTGGGGCTGAATCGAGGGAGTGTGGGGCCGGATCGTGGGATTTTGGGGCCGGATCGCGGGAGTGTGGGGCCGGACCGCGGGAGTGTGGGGCCGGACCGCGGGAGTGTGGGGCCGGACCACGGGAGTGTGGGGCCGGACAGCGAGAGTGTGAGGCCGGACTGCGGGAGTGTGGGGCCGGACCCCGGGAATGTGGGGCCGGACTGCGGGAGTGTGGGGCCGTACCGTGGGTTTGTGGGGCTGGATCGTTGGAGTGTGGGGCCGAATCGTGGGATTATGGGGCCGGATTGAGGGAGTGTGGTGCCGGACCACGGGAGTGTGGGGGCGGATCGTGGGATTGTGGGGCCGGACCGCGGGAGTGTGGGGCCGGACCGCGGGAGTGTGGGGCCGGACCGCGGGAGTGTGGGGCCAGACCGCGGGAGTGTGGGCCGGAGCGTGGGACTGTGGGGCCGGACCGTGGGAGTGTGGGGCCGGACCGCGGGAGTGCGTGGGGCCGGAGCGCGGGAGTGTGGGGCCGGACCGCAGGAGTGTGGGGCCGGATCGTGGGATTGTGGGGCCGGACCACGGGAATACATTGGGCCGGACCGCGGGAGTACATTGGGCCGGACCCGGGAGTGCGTGGGGCCGGACCGCGGGAGTGTGGGGCCGGACCGCGGGAGTATGGGCCGGACCGTGGGACTGTGGGGCCGGACCGTGGGAGTGTGGGGCCGGACCGCGGGAGTGCGTGGGGCCGGAGCGCGGGAGTGTGGGGCCGGACGGCGGGAGTGTGGGGCCGGTTCGTGGGATTGTGGGGCCGGACCACGGGAATACATTGGGCCGGACCGCGGGAGTACATTGGGCCGGACCCGGGAGTGCGTGGGGCCGGACCGTGGGAGTGTGGGGCCGGACCGCGGGAGTGTGGGGCCGGACCGTGGGAGTGTGGTGCCGGACCGCGGGAGTGCGTGGGGCCGGACCGCGGGAGTGTGGGGCCGGACCGTGGGAGTGTGGGGCCGGACCGCGGGAGTGTGGGGCCGGACCATGGGAGTACATTGGGCCGGACCCGGGAGTGCATGGGGCCGGACCGTGGGAGTGTGGGGCCGGATCGCGGGAGTGTGGGGCCGGACCGGATCGTGGGAGTGTGGGGCCGGATCGTGGGATTGTGGGGCCGGATCGCGGGAGTGTGGGGCCGGATCGTGGGATTGTGGGGCCGGACCGCGGGAGTGTGGGGCCGGATCGAGGAAGTGTGGGGCCGAATCGAGGGAGTGTGGGGCCGGATCGTGGAATTTTGGGGCCGGACCGCGGGAGTGTGGGGCCCGACCGCGGGAGTGTGGGGCCGGACCGCGGGAGTGTGGGGCCGGACCACGGGAGTGCGGGGCCGGACTGCGAGAGTGTGGGGCCGGACTGCGGGAGTGTGGGGCCGGACCCCGGGAGTGTGGGGCCGGACTGCGGGAGTGTGGGGCCATACCGTGGGTTTGTGGGGCTGGATCGTTGGAGTGTGGGGCTGAATCGTGGGATTATGGGGCCGGATTGAGGGAGTGTGGTGCCGGACCACGGGAGTGTGGGGGCGGATCGTGGGATTGTGGGGCCGGACCGCGGGAGTGTGGGGCCGGACCGCGGGAGTGTGGGGCCGGACCGCGGGAGTGTGGGGCCAGATCGCGGGAGTGTGGGCCGGACGTGGGACTGTGGGGCCGGACCGTGGGAGTGTGGGGCCGGACCGCGGGAGTGCGTGGGGCCGGAGCGCGGGAGTGTGGGGCCGGACGGCGGGAGTGTGGGGCCGGATCGTGGGATTGTGGGGCCGGACCACGGGAATACATTGGGCCGGACCGCGGGAGTACATTGGGCCGGACCCGGGAGTGCATGGGGCCGGACCGTGGGAGTGTGGGGCCGGACCGTGGGAGTGTGGGGCCGGACCGTGGGAGTGTGGGGCCGGACCGCGGGAGTGTGGGGCCGGACCGCGGGAGTACATTGGGCCGGACCCGGGAGTGCATGGGGCCGGACCGTGGGAGTGTGGGGCCGGACCGCGGGAGTGTGGGGCCGGACCGCGGGAGTATGGGGCCGGATCGAGGAAGTGTGGGGCCGAATCGAGGGAGTGTGGGGCCGGATCGTGGAATTTTGGGGCCGGACCGCGGGAGTGTGGGGCCCGACCGCGGGAGTGTGGGGCCGGACCGCGGGAGTGTGGGGCCGGACCACGGGAGTGCGGGGCCGGACTGCGAGAGTGTGGGGCCGGACCGTGGGAGTGTGGGGCCGGATCGTGGGATTGTGGGGCCGGACCACGGGAATACATTGGGCCGGACCGCGGGAGTACATTGGGCCGGACCCGGGAGTGCATGGGGCCGGACCGTGGGAGTGTGGGGCCGGACCGCGGGAGTGTGGGGCCCGACCGCGGGAGTGTGGGGCCGGACCGCGGGAGTGTGGGGCCGGACCGCGGGAGTGTGGGGCCGGACCACGGGAGTGTGGGGCCGGACCGTGGGAGTGTGGGGCCGGATCGTGGGATTGTGGGGCCGGACCACGGGAATACATTGGGCCGGACCGCGGGAGTCCATTGGGCCGGACCCGGGAGTGCATGGGGCCGGACCGTGGGAGTGTGGGGCCGGATCGCGGGAGTGTGGGGCCGGATCGTGGGATTGTGGGGCCGGATCGCGGGAGTGTGGGGCCGGATCGTGGGATTGTGGGGCCGGACCGCGGGAGTGTGGGGCCGGATCGAGGAAGTGTGGGGCCGAATCGAGGGAGTGTGGGGCCGGATCGTGGAATTTTGGGGCCGGACCGCGGGAGTGTGGGGCCCGACCGCGGGAGTGTGGGGCCGGACCGCGGGAGTGTGGGGCCGGACCACGGGAGTGCGGGGCCGGACTGCGAGAGTGTGGGGCCGGACTGCGGGAGTGTGGGGCCGGACCCCGGGAGTGTGGGGCCGGACTGCGGGAGTGTGGGGCCATACCGTGGGTTTGTGGGGCTGGATCGTTGGAGTGTGGGGCTGAATCGTGGGATTATGGGGCCGGATTGAGGGAGTGTGGTGCCGGACCACGGGAGTGTGGGGGCGGATCGTGGGATTGTGGGGCCGGACCGCGGGAGTGTGGGGCCGGACCGCGGGAGTGTGGGGCCGGACCGCGGGAGTGTGGGGCCAGATCGCGGGAGTGTGGGCCGGACGTGGGACTGTGGGGCCGGACCGTGGGAGTGTGGGGCCGGACCGCGGGAGTGCGTGGGGCCGGAGCGCGGGAGTGTGGGGCCGGACGGCGGGAGTGTGGGGCCGGATCGTGGGATTGTGGGGCCGGACCACGGGAATACATTGGGCCGGACCGCGGGAGTACATTGGGCCGGACCCGGGAGTGCATGGGGCCGGACCGTGGGAGTGTGGGGCCGGACCGTGGGAGTGTGGGGCCGGACCGCGGGAGTGTGGGGCCAGACCGCGGGAGTGTGGGCCGGACCGTGGGACTGTGGGGCCGGACCGTGGGAGTGTGGGGCCGGACCGCGGGAGTGCGTGGGGCCGGACCGCGGGAGTGTGGGGCCGGACCGTGGGAGTGTGGGGCCGGACCGCGGGAGTGTGGGGCCGGACCACGGGAATACATAGGGCCGGACCGCGGGAGTGTGGGCCGGACCGTGGGAGTGTGGGGCCGGACCGTGGGAGTGTGGGGCCGGATCGTGGGATTGTGGGGCCGGACCACGGGAATACATTGGGCCGGACCGCGGGAGTACATTGGGCCGGACCCGGGAGTGCATGGGGCCGGACCGTGGGAGTGTGGGGCCGGACCGCGGGAGTGTGGGGCCGGACCGCGGGAGTATGGGCCGGACCGTGGGACTGTGGGGCCGGACCGTGGGAGTGTGGGGCCGGACCGCGGGAGTGCGTGGGGCCGGAGCGCGGGAGTGTGGGGCCGGACGGCGGGAGTGTGGGGCCGGTTCGTGGGATTGTGGGGCCGGACCACGGGAATACATTGGGCCGGACCGCGGGAGTACATTGGGCCGGACCCGGGAGTGCGTGGGGCCGGACCGTGGGAGTGTGGGGCCGGACCGCGGGAGTGTGGGGCCGGACCGTGGGAGTGTGGTGCCGGACCGCGGGAGTGCGTGGGGCCGGACCGCGGGAGTGTGGGGCCGGACCGTGGGAGTGTGGGGCCGGACCGCGGGAGTGTGGGGCCGGACCATGGGAATACATAGGGCCGGACCGCGGGAGTGTGGGCCGGACCGTGGGAGTGTGGGGCCGGACCGGATCGTGGGAGTGTGGGGCCGGATCGCGGGAGTGTGGGGCCGGATCGCGGGAGTGTGGGGCCGGATCGTGGGATTGTGGGGCCGGATCGCGGGAGTGTGGGGCCGGATCGTGGGATTGTGGGGCCGGACCGCGGGAGTGTGGGGCCGGATCGAGGAAGTGTGGGGCCGAATCGAGGGAGTGTGGGGCCGGATCGTGGAATTTTGGGGCCGGACCGCGGGAGTGTGGGGCCCGACCGCGGGAGTGTGGGGCCGGACCGCGGGAGTGTGGGGCCGGACCACGGGAGTGCGGGGCCGGACTGCGAGAGTGTGGGGCCGGACTGCGGGAGTGTGGGGCCGGACCCCGGGAGTGTGGGGCCGGACTGCGGGAGTGTGGGGCCATACCGTGGGTTTGTGGGGCTGGATCGTTGGAGTGTGGGGCTGAATCGTGGGATTATGGGGCCGGATTGAGGGAGTGTGGTGCCGGACCACGGGAGTGTGGGGGAGGATCGTGGGATTGTGGGGCCGGACCGCGGGAGTGTGGGGCCGGACCGCGGGAGTGTGGGGCCGGACCGCGGGAGTGTGGGGCCAGATCGCGGGAGTGTGGGCCGGACGTGGGACTGTGGGGCCGGACCGTGGGAGTGTGGGGCCGGACCGCGGGAGTGCGTGGGGCCGGAGCGCGGGAGTGTGGGGCCGGACGGCGGGAGTGTGGGGCCGGATCGTGGGATTGTGGGGCCGGACCACGGGAATACATTGGGCCGGACCGCGGGAGTACATTGGGCCGGACCCGGGAGTGCATGGGGCCGGACCGTGGGAGTGTGGGGCCGGACCGTGGGAGTGTGGGGCCGGACCGCGGGAGTGTGGGGCCGGACCGCGGGAGTGTGGGCCGGACCGTGGGACTGTGGGGCCGGACCGTGGGAATGTGGGGCCGGACCGCGGGAGTGCGTGGGGCCGGACCGCGGGAGTGTGGGGCCGGACCGTGGGAGTGTGGGGCCGGACCGCGGGAGTGTGGGGCCGGACCACGGGAATACATAGGGCCGGACCGCGGGAGTGTGGGCCGGACCGTGGGAGTGTGGGGCCGGACCGTGGGAGTGTGGGGCCGGACCGCGGGAGTGTGGAGCCGGATCGTGGGAGTGTGTGGGGCTGATTGGGCTTGATCGCCCGCTGTGGGGGAGAAGGAAATTTATTCATTTGCAGAGCCTGCAGCGATGGCCCTTTCATTTGAGTAAAGAATGAAAGATTTGCATTTATATAGCGCCTTTCACGACCACCGGACGTCTCAAAGCGTTTTATAGTCAATAAAGTAGTTTTGGAGTGTGGTCACTGTTGTAATGTGGAAAACGCGGCAGCCAATTTGCGCACAGCAAGCTCCCACACACAGCAATGTGATAATGACCAGATAAACTGTTTTTGTTATGTTGATTGAGGGATAAATACTGACCAGGCCACTGGGGATAACTCCCCTACTCTTCTTGAAAGTAGTGCCATGGGATCTTTTACGTCCACCTGAGAGGGCAGACATCTCGGTTTAACGTCTCATCCGAAAGATGGCACCTCTGACAGTGCAGCACTCCCTCAGCACTGCACTGGAGTATCAGTCTAGATTTTTGTGCTCAAGTCACTGGAGTGGGCCTTAAACCTACAACCTTCTGACTCAGAGGCGAGGGTGCTGCCCACTGAGCCACAGCTGGCAGAGGGAAGGAGCATTCCAATGTGGCAGCGTTGCACAAGTACCACCCTGCCTGCTGCCTCTTGCGCTCCAGGAAGAAAACGAAGCACTTGAGTTAGAGCAACATTTCCTTCCTGGAGCACGAACGCCAAATTTTTTAAAAGTTCGGAAACATTAGCTCCTGACAGGGCTTTCCCAAAACGTTCCCTCATGAGCCCTAATCTTGCGTAACAACCTCTTGTTTGAAACTTATCGAATGTCTTCTGAAAATCCAAATATACTGCATCCACTGGTTCCCCCTTATCTCCCCTGCAAGTTACACCCTCAAAAAACTCTAATAGATTTGTCAAACACGATTTCCCTCTCATAAAAACCGTGTTGACTCTGCCTAATCATATTGTGATTTTCTAAGTGCCCTGTTACTACATCCTTAATAATAGATTCCAGCATTTCCCCGACTACTGATGTCAGGTTAACTGATCTGTAGTTCCCTTTGTTCTTTCTTGATTAGCGGGGTTACATTTTCTACCTTCCAATCCACAGGGATTGTTTATCATCTAGGGAATTCTGGGAGATCTAAACCAATGCCTTCACTATCTCTGCAGCCACCTCTTTTAAGACCCGAGGATGTGGACTATCAGGTCCAGGGGATTTGTTAGTTTTTAGTCCCATTAATTTCTCCAGTACTTTTTCTTAACTAATATTAATCACTTTAAATTCCTCACTCTCTCTTGGTTCCCCACTAATGCCAATATTTTTGTGCCTTCTACTGTGGAGACAGATGCAAAATATTTATTTAACTTCTCTGCAATTTCCTTATTTCCTCATTATAATATCTCTGCCTCTAAGGGACCCACTTTTACTTTTGCTAATCTGTTCTTTCTTACATACTTGAAAAAGTTCTTACAATCTGTTTTATATCTCTTGTTAGCTTACTCTCACATTCTAAATTCTTCCTCTTTATCAATTTCTTGATCATCTTGCTTATTTTTAAAACCCTCCCAATCCTCAGGCTTACTACTCTTTTTGGCAACATTATAAACCTCTTCTTTTAATCTAATACTATCCTTAACTTCTCTAGTTAGCTATGGCTGTGCCACTTTTCCAATGGAGTTTTTATTCCTCAAGCCTATAGTCATTGAGAATTATGAATTATTTCCTTAAACATTTGGCATTGCTTATCTACCGTCAAATCTTTTAAGCACATTTCCCAATTTGCCTCAGCTAACTTGCCCCTCCTACTTCCGTAATTGGTTTTGTTTAAATTTAAGAGCCTAGTTTTGGACTTAATTGCTTAATCTCAAACTTAATATGAAATTCTATTGTATTATGATTACTCTTCCCCAGAGGATCCTTTACTAATTAACTTTACTAATTAACTTTATTAATTAACTTTACTAATTAACTGGGAGCTGAGCTTCTGGCATTGACTTCCTCAGCAGCCTCTTCACTCTGGAGGTCTAGAGAGCTTTGTGCACCCTCACCACACGGATCCACTTCCATTACATCATCGCACTTAATCCGCTCCCTATTACATCATCAAAGGTAATCCACTCCCCATTACATCATCGCACATAATCCAGTTCAGAGAAGGTTCACAAGGTTGATTCCTGAGATGAAGGAGTTGTCATGAAGAAAGATTGAGCAGGTTGGGCCTATACTCATTGGAGTTTAGAAGAATGGGAGGTGATCTAATTGAAATGTATAAGATTCTGAGGGGGCTAGACATTGTAGATGCAGAGAGGATGTTTCCCCTCGTGGGGGAATCTAGAACCAGGGGGCATAGTTTCAGAATAAGGGGTCGCACATTTAAAAAAGAAATTCGGAGGAATTTCTTCTCTCAGAGGGGTGTGAATCTTTGGAATTCTCTGCCCCAGAGAGCTGTGGAGGCTGGGTTATTGAATATATTCAAGATGGAGATAGACAGATTTTTGAACTATAGGGAAGCCAAGAGTTATGGGGAGCGGGCAGGGAAGTGGAGTTGAAGCCGAGATTAGATCAGCCATGATCTTATTAAATGGCGGAGCAGGCTCAAGGGGCCAGGTGGCCTACTCCTGCTCCTATTTCTTATGTTCTTATTTACATCCCCATTACATCATCACATGTAATCCACTCGCTAGCACATCACTGCCGTGCTGTGATCAGCTATCATCACAGACTGAGGTCTGAACCTCAGCACTCCTGCTCAGTATGGCTCAAACTCAATGCATTAACTACTGAGCGGTTTGAGAACTATTGTTCAATTTGTAAAGTTAAGCAATTCTTATCAAATTATTAATAATCTCGTCTACATTTAATTTGCTCCTAAGTCGTAATATGCGTAAGAACACTGGTGTGTACTCACACTGATACACCCTCCCAGGTGCTCACTCTCTGCTGCTTCTCTCTGGCAGCTAATGGTCCCAAACCTTTCAACTTGTTTGGTACTGAACTCTTGTTTCCTTTTCAGACCTTTTTATAACATTCAAATAATTTTTAGTTTTCCTTTACAAATCAAAACAAAAGTGCTGGAGTTGAAGAACTTACCGGAGTCTGAGGACTTTGGTGTGTTTATTTCCTTGTTCTGTGTGGCTGAATAACCTTTGGCTCAGGTCCTGTGTCAGAACCTGTGCAGCTCCTCCCAGACTCAAAGATCAAGATAACTTGCACACTACAAACTCACCAGTGTTGTTCAGAGTTTATTGAACTGCTGTGGGCTGCCCTCTCCTTTCGATCTGTTAACTTCCTCGCGCGTCTCCAGATCTTCCTGAATTTCACAGTAACAGGTGCAAACTCGAAGTTAAACCTGCCTCCCAGACACAGATTGCTTGGTGACATCGCCACTCCCTGAACCCAGCCTGATAGAGCACCACCATCTGGTGGGCCAGGCTGGCAATGCAGTACACTGCTCTTAAAGTGGTACTCCACCCAGTACAGTAACACACTCATCCAGAAAGGCTCTCATCACTTTCTCTAACTGAATCCTTGAGGAATGAGGAAATTGTTCTTGACATCTGCTTTAAATTATCCATTCATTGAATCAGATAATAATACAGCACATAAGGAGGCTACTCGGCCCATCGTGCCTGTGATAACAAAATCCATCTCTTACCATGAACTCACCTCTAGCTCTTTGATACAGCTCTCCAAGTAGTCCCACTCCGTTGCTCCTTCCCCATAGTCCTGAAAATGTTTCCCTTCAAGTACTTATCCACTTCTTATGAGGATTTGTCTATGGCCTCTTGCTTTGATATCATGGCAATACCATTAAGTTCTGGATTAATCTTAGCAATGCCATTTAATACCACCTTCTTCAATAAGATCGCTTCTCTCTCACCTGTTGCAAGTTCACAGAGCCGCAAGTTACTCAATCCTATAGGGTTGGGACCTAACCTGCTGGCTCCTTTTGCTAATTTTGCTAAGTTAAGGAATGATTTGGCCACAGTGGACTGGAAACAGCTACTTGTGGGTAAATCAGTGTCGGAACAGTGGGAGACATTCAAGGAGGAGATCCGGAAGGCTCAGGCCAAACATGTGCCCTTAAAGAAAAAGGCTGGGAAAAATAATTCTAGAGCCCCCTGGATGTCTAGGGGAGGATTAAGAAAAAAAGGGAAGCTTATGTCATATACCGAAGGCTAAATACTGTAGAATCTTTGGAGGAATATAGAAAGATAAGAGGTAAAATTAAAAAGGATATTAGTAATGCGAAGAGAGAGCATGAGAAATTCTTGGCCAGTAAAATTAAGGAAAACCCTAAGATGTTCTATAAATATATTAAGAGTAAGAGGGTAACTAAAGAAAGGATAAGGCCTATTAGAGACCTTGAGGGTAATCTTTGTGAGGAGGTGGAAGATGTTGGTAGGGTTTGTAACGAATACTTTGCATCTGTTTTCACAAAGGAAAGGGGCAATGCAGATACTGCTATCGAGGAGGAGTGTGATATTCTGGATGAAATAAATATAGTGAGAGAGGAAATATTAAGGGGTTTAGCAGCTTTGAAAGTAGATAAATCCCCAGGCCCGGATGAAATGCATCCCAGGCTGTTGAACGAAGTAAGAGAGGAAATAGCAGAGGCCTTGACTCTCATTTTCCAGTTCTCTTTGGATCTGGGCATGGTGCCGGAGGGTTGGAGGACTGCTAATGTAGTACCCTTGTTTAAGAAGGGAGAAAGGGATAGGCCGATTAAATACAGGCCTGTCAGCCGAACCTCAGTGGTGGGAAAATTATTGGAAAAAATCCTGAAAGACAGGATAAATATGCATTTGGAACAACAAAGATTAATTAGGGACAGTCAGCATGGATTTGTTAAGGGAAGATCGTGTCTGACTAACGTGATTGAATTTTTTGAGGAGGTAACCAAGAGGGTCGAAGAGGGCAGTGCGTACGATGCAATATATATGGACTTTAGCAAGGCTTTTGATAAGGTCCTGCATGGTTGACTGGTCATGAAGGTTAAAGCCCGTGGGATCCAGGGCAAAGTGGCAAGTTGGATTCAAAATTGGCTTGGAGGTAGGAAGCAAAGGGTAATGATTAATGGATGTTTTTCTGACTGGAAGGATGTTTCCAGTGGGGTTCCACAGGGCACAGTACTGTTCCACAGGGCACAGTACTAGTCCCTGGCTCTTTGTGGTAAATATCAACGATTTAGATTTGAACATAGGAAGTATGATTAAGAAGTTTGCAGATGGCACTAAAATTGGCTGTGTGGTTGATAATGAAGAGGAAAGTCATGGGCTGCAGGAGGATATCAAGCTACTGGTCAGGTGGGCAGAGCAGTGGCAAATGGAATTTAATTCCGAGAAGTGTGAGGTGATGCACTTTGGGAGGGCTATTAAGGAAAGGGTATACATATTAAGCGGTAGGCCACTTAATAGTGTAGACGAACAAAGGGAGTGCTTGTCCACAGATCCCTGATGGATAAGGTGGTTAAGAAGGCATAGGGAATGCTTGCCTTTATTGGCCGAGGTATAGAATATAAGAGCAGGGAGGTTATGCTTAAATTGTATAATACTTTGGTTAGGCCACAGCTGGAGTTCTGCGTGCAGTTATAGGAAGGACATGATTGCACTCGAGAGGGTGCAGAGGAGATTTACTAGGATGCTGCCTGGAACGGAGAATCTTAGTTATGAGGACAGATTGGATAGGCTGGGTTTGTTCTCATTGGAACAGAGGAGCCATTGGTGGAGGGAGCTATTATGAGGGGGCATAGTTTTAAGGTGGTTGGTGGAACGTTTAGAGGGGATTTGTTGAGGGGCTTCTTTACGCAGAGGATTGTGGGGATCTGGAACTCGCTGCCTGGAAGAGTGGTGGATGCAGAAACCCTGACCACTTTTAAGAGATGGTTGGATGGGTTAAAGCGCAGTAACCTGCAGGGTTACGGACCTAGAGCTGGTAATTAGGATTAGACTGGATGACCTTTGGTTGTGTAAATGTGGATTCTTTTCCCTCAATCTGGTTCAGTGAAATCACTGAGTCGAATACCGATTGTGCTTTAAACAGAGCAAGCTTTTATTTAAAAAGCAAATCCCGATCGAGGACCTTATCAGACAGAAGAATGCAACTCTGATAGAACGCACTCACTTCCTACGGACAAAGTGACGTTACATTGTAAAGGGACGACAGTTATACATTTTCGACAAAAGATAACAAGATAGGGCTAGAGTGACATCCTAGTTCAGCCTATCCCTTTTGATCCCTCTTTCCCTTTGTCCACTCATAAGCCGACCTAAGTATGGTCTGATTTTAAACAAAGACCTTCTGTTAATGTTTCAGGTTAATAACATGATTTAATAAGACCTTGAGGTTTTTCTGCAAGCTGTGGGTTTTGTTTCAATATGTGTTAGTATTGTAACATTTTGCAGTCTCGAGTCTGAGATTTTCATGGCTATTCCTCCATGAATTCTTTGTTAGCTTATACTGTCCATATATAATTCCCACGTTCTCAACTTCTCGACTTTAATGTCTGTATACATTTAATATCCAGGTCACTTCACTGTCTTTATTGCTTATACATTTTCACATATCCACATTCCCCCCTTTTATCATTCCATGCTAACACTTAGGATCATTCTAGAAGTATCGCATTCATCCGTTCACACTCTATTTCTGGAATTATATTGTTGTTATTGTTGAATAGTTCTTTAGTTCGTTGGTTCATAACCCGGGAGCCCTTGACCACAAGAGGGTTTGCTAATCTTGCCATCATGACTTTACCACAAAGGTTAAAGCAACCAATAATCAAGCAACAGGTAATTATTATTACGATGAGAATAATTGCTCCATGCATTAGATACGATCCCCAAGATCCACCTAACAGCCAATCAAACCAGCCTACTCCTCCTGCAGGGGTGGATAACTTCTTTACCTCCCTTCTTATGTGATCAACGAGATTGGTTATGTTTTCTGAATTATCGGGGATGTAAGTGCAACATTCAGATCCTATCAGGGCACACGTTCCCCCTTTCTCAGCTAACAGATAATCGAGGGCCATTCGGTTTTGTAATGCTATGGTCCTTATTGCTACCATTTCAGCTGTGATGCCCTCCAGAGCTTCAGCAGTATTGTTAGCTATCTGTTCCAATATCGTCTCTAGGTTCTGTACTTCGTCCATGAGACGTCTTATCCCGATTGGGAACATCATGACCCCAAAGAACTTGTCGGCGGGGGTGATGGCTCGCTTGTATCGGCTGGAGGCATGTGCTTCCGCCAGGGTACGTACTTGCTGCACAAATGGCACCACATATCCCAGATAACAGGACCCTGTCCATCTTCCGGGTCCCAGGACTGGGCCCACAAACCTCCACCTGTGTTATCCGGAAGGTGAGAGAGGATGGTGACTCGTGCACCTGTGGTGATGTTGAGACTGTTTGGGCATTTGCTGTACCCTTGTTACTGGTGTCATTTCAGGTTAGACATATGTCCCCGGTTGGTCAAGGCTATGAATGGGGGTTCCTTTTCACGGTTATAGGTTGGTATCATCCCTGGAATGTCTGACTAATGGGGTCTCCAGCACTCTCCCACTTGGTGACCTCCACTTGGTTGTTCACGTGGTAACGGTATGATACTCCTCCTGATCTCTGTGATCCCTCTTTTGACCCGCCTTTCCTCTCTCGTATTTGTATTGGCCCCCCTCCTCTTATGATAGTTTGGCTCTGAATCCATCTGACAGTCTCAGTTAGGGTCAGTGGAATGGGGCGCAAAGGAATTCCCCCTTTGGAATGTATAGGAAAATGTATAGGGAATGTGAACACACCCAACATCTAGAAAAGTTCCCATTTTGCACAGAAACATAAGACATGTACAAAAAGGTGTTTACATGGAGCTCTCGTCTCTGTCTCCCCTCCCATGCGCCGAAACTGTCATATATCAACACTATTATACAGACTGTGGCATACAGACACAGTTTCATCTTATGGCTCAGGATTCAGATAAATAGTCCAATTATTTTGCTGATTAAAAGAGTTCGGTTCTCCCGTCTCTCTTCTTAGGTCACCGTCGGTGTAGTTGGCTGTCTATCACTACGGGTAAAAGTTCAAACTGGTCCATGTTACAATTAGGATGTCAACGGCCTTGTTCAGCTATGGAGAAGAGGAAATCTGAAACAGAAACAGGAATTAGAATAACCAGTAAAATAGGTTCATTAGAGGGTGGTGAGCTTGCAGTGGTGCAGGTGAACCCAGGCACTTTTCCCCTCAACCTTGGCTGCAGTGGAGGTAGGGAGTAACACCTGAAAAGGCCCCTCCCATCGTGGCTCTAATCCCTTCCGAATCCATACTTCCCTGGTGCCACGAGGGACAATTCGGGTAAAACTGGGAGGTCGAGGTGAGCCTCTCGAACCTGGTTGTGAGCTAGTCGCAGAGTCTGAGTCAGAGAAAGAACATAGGTGGTCATCAGTCGAGCTGAGATACCATATCTAGGAACAATTTCCCTCATTAACATCTTAACAACAGTTTGAGCCTTATTGTCCAGGGTAGGGTAGGCTTCAATCCATCTGCTAAACACATCTACTATTACTAACACATATTTGTAACACTGAACTTTTTGCAACTCAATGTAGTCCAACTGAAATGACTCAAAGGGACCTTCGGGTAGGGGCGTTTTACCCCAATCACAGGGGACTCCCTTCCTGGATTATGTTGCTGGCAAACCAGGCAACGACTACTGATGTTCTGGGCGAGTGCCTGGAGTCTAGGGTGCCACCAAGTAGCCAAAAGTGTGTCACTCGTGGTCCTTGCTCCACAATGAGTAGCAAAATGCATACATTCAATAACCCATAGAGCCAACTCGTCAGACATGCAAGTCTGTTCCGCGGGAGTGGTCCAGAGTTTAGAAACATTGTCATAAGTACATCCATAATTTTTCCACAACTGTTTTTCTTTTTCAGGAGCGTCCTCCTGTGCTTTAATAACATCTTGGATGGTTGGCATTGGTTTTTCCGAGGCCAACTTATCCTTCGCAGGATTTTTAGTCTGACTCATCATTTTGGGCACTACCATCTGTTGGTCACGAGAGGCCTGTTTAGCCTCTTTGTCAGCACAGTGGTTCCCTATATCAACCGGGGATTTTCCGGGGGTGTGGGCGGTACATTTAACAATGGCAATGTGCTTGGGGAGCATGAGGGCTTGCAACAAATCAGATACTAATTGCTTACGGGATATCTCATTCCCCTGTGAGGTTAGGAATCCCCTATTTTTCCATAATAATACAGTCTGGAACTTCCATTGGTACATCAACTAAATCTTCCCTGACTGATGTGGCCTCTTGAATTAAAGATAAACAATCATGACTGGGTTCTTCCTCATCTTGGGGCGGCTCAGTAAGAAAACAGGTCGGATTAATGGCAGTACAGTGCCGAAAGGTCAGCTTAGGATTATTTAGTAAGTTGATCTCATATCTGCTTTGCCTGGCCATGGTAAGGTGTTGAGTCTGCAGTTGACCCAGGAGGGCAGCTACGGAGTGAGAGGTGTATACAACAATATCCTGCTGGAGGGTAATGTTGGCAGCAGATTGAAGGCTATTGTAGATGGCGGTTAATATTTGAGTGCATACAGGGTGCCCCAAAGCAACGGGGTCTATTTTGGAAAAGTAGTAGGCAACAGGCCTATGCTTATCCCCGTGTTTCTGAGTTAAGACAGCAGTAGCACAGTCTTTCAGGATTGGAAAGTACAGTTGAAAGGGCTGGTCATGGAGGGGCCGGCCCAAAGCCGGAGCTTGCAGCAGGGCTGTCTTTAATTCCTTAAAGGCTTGGACGTCTGCGGTTTCTATTTCAAAGCTGCCTTACTTATTTGTGTACGGGGTGAGGTGCTTAGTCATCAGGGCAACATTAGGGATCCAGGATCTGCAGTAATTGATCATCCCCAACCACTGTCGCATTTGTTTAGCCGTGCTAGGGACTGGAAACTGGCAAATTGGTTCGACTCGGCTAGCCTCCAAAGCTCGGTGGATACTCGGTATTGCCTGTGATTTCAGTGGGTACTGTCGGATAAGGGCCAGTCCACATTTGCACATCCCGGCTGGTAGGGTCAGCCTCGTCTATAGCCTGGCGCACCATAACTCCCAAATCTTTAGCGTGGTGGGGAGGTAATACTTCACGAGTAATATGTGGTGCCACCGTTGGGGGCTGTCCATTTCCACAAAATCTGCCTTCCCTTCCGGTCCAGTCACTCTAGCCCTTAATAGAATTTCCTTCACTTCCCCTTCGTGATCCTGATAAAAGTTCTGCAGGTCCTGATTCTTTCCACTGCGATCGTATGCTAGGGTCACGTGATAGGGTGCCTGCGGCTGGTCCAGAGACCACCACTGAGGGGTTCTAGTGGTATAATACTGCTGCTTAAGGGTTCCCTGTTTTACAATAATCCCATCATCTCCACACTCCAAATGCAACTGGAATTTGCAGAGGAGGTCTCTAGCCATCAAGTTACAGTCCAGATTGTTTGTGATAACAAATCGATGTTCCACCAATTCTTCCTGGTAACCCATTTTAACCGGTTCTGACACCGGGAATGTAGAGACTTGTTCCAGGAATCCTGACAGTCCCTGTGTTTCAGTGAAGGCGGGGAGTTTAAGCTTTGATTGTACAGAAGACATGAAGGCTCCCGTATCTATCAAGAAGGGTTGCCACTCATTCCGAATTTTTAACAATATCATCGGTTCGTCGTCCGGGGAGGGTCCCTGCACAATCAAGCTGCGTAGTCAATACGAATAATCGGGGGACGGTTGGCCAAAGGGGTTGTTCTGGGAGAAGTTAGTGTAAGATCCCCATCCTCTCCCCCCTTGCCCCCCTCCTCTTCCTCCTCTTCCTTTTTCGTGCTGACAGGAGGGACAATTTCTATTCCAATGTCCTTCTTGCCCACAAATAAAGCATCCATCTCGTCTTTCCCAGCCCCGACCTCTCCCCATTACCAGGCTGGGGACAGTAGGGCGGTCCGTAATTAGCAGGGCCCGGACCATTTGGGTGTTTGGTATAACCGTATCCCTGTTTATCTACCCAACTCTGCACGCAACACTGCGGTTCCATCTGGTATCCCCTTGGGTCGGGTTTTGGTCCTTCCACCCGAGGCAGCTCTTCCTTTCTAGTCACGTATTCAGTCTTGACCCGGGTTGGCGGCGCACCTCCCCCCTTTCCTTTCTTTTCCTGCCAATAATATTTAACCGCCCTTTCCATCTGGGCTTTACTGTTATCTGCCCAATTCATATTATTTGTCCGGATAGTGTGAGCAATCGAATAGGGCAGGCACTGAAGTAGGATAGCGCAGAATTGAGGAGAATCCTCTCCTGCCCTGAAGGCATTATCTCCTGATTGACTTCCGTATATTTCAATAAATCTTTCCATGAATTCATCGGCAGTTTCTTCTCGTTTGGGTTTAGTTTCTAATACTGCGGCCATACTGATGGGCTTCTGAAGGGTCGTGGTGAGAGCATTAAAGATAGCGTTTAGGTGATCCTGGACATCGTTAGGGTGAGCAACCAACAATGCATCATGAGTAGCACGTCCTAGGTGAGTTAGAAATCGGGCATGCTCAGTTGGGCTCAGGGTTTGCTTTACCAGCACCCACAGGTCCCTTGATTCTGCATTATATCCATGCATGTCGAGGTCACTCCGTGAAATCGGAGGTCAGGATTAAGTTGGGTTTGTGGATCCCTTTCAGCTTATTTATCTTAGCCTTTTAACTCTTCAATTTGTTTTATTTGAGTATCTATTTCTTTATTGTATCAGGCAAGTATTATTACATAAGCTAGTTCTGTTTTTATTTTTATTCTGACTATCGCATCATTCCTCTGTTAGGTGAGTCTTTTTTCTATTAAGAAATCCAAATTGATAATGTTCAGTATGAAACGGCTGTCAATGGAAAGGGTTAACTCCTTTACAGGTTTGTAAGAAGACCTGATGTCATTACGTGACTTCACGTAACCATCTGAAAAAAAAAATCTTTTCATCGGGAAAGGCAGCATTTGATTAAACTCCAATATTTTTTAACTTCTTATTCAAGTACTTGCCAAAGATATTTTTTTAATTGATTTAAGACGAGACCACAAATTTTTAATAGCTATTTGTTTACTGAAATTCAATTTCGGCATCAGCCTCGGTCAATGCAAAGCCAACCATTTTAACTACGTAGTCTATCGATACATTTCTCAGAGGTCCCAGTGGAACTCTGAGTACGTTTCTCGTGCGTGCACTCTTTCTTTAAGACGTCTACGGTTTTTAATATGTCCTCCTTCTGTCAATGAAAGCCCTAATTTAATGAAGTTTTTCTGCCAACTCGACAGGAGTGATTTTTTAGATTGCAGTGGAATTTTTCTCATAATTTAAAATCTCAGAACACATTTTTTTTTAGCACCTATTTACGTCTTTTTTTTGTATTTTCCATAACTAGAGGGAAGTCTGGCACGTAGGCTGTGGACTGCTTTTCGTTATCTCAATTGTTCCAGCCTCAAGGTCGTGTTATTTAATATAATATTTTTTTTGAATCCTTTTGAATCCATCTCAGTATTTTCTGCGCCTTCTCTGAATATCTCAAAATCCCGATTCAAACTTTGTAATTCAATAAGGTTCACACTCTTAAACTTCCCACATACAGGACAACACTACGAAGGGTTAAAAAAAACTTTCATTCTGTTTGAAAAAGTGTGTGGAGCTAAAACAAACCACAACTCCCCGGCTTTTTTTTTTACAGTAAAAATCACACAAGCATTTCTCATTTAAAACAGACGTTCGCAAGAGTCTCTCTTCTTTCCTATTAATTTTTGGATCCATGACCTTTCAGGGAATTCGTAGTTTTATCTAAATTACCCATCCTGTGTCGCCGCACTTTGGATCAGGGTCCTAATTAATCCTGATTGTCTCCACGTCGCCCCGTGGTGGTTTCAGTTATCTTACCCAGAGCCTAGGCGGACCAAGTGATATCCAAGATCGACACCGTACCTGGCATAAGTACAATTTAAAATTTACACAGTCCCGCGTAGTCCTGCGGCTTAATTTTATGTAATTCCCTAACCTCCGCGTTTCCCTACGTGGTTCGCGCGATTCTCTCTCTCTCCGCATTGCCGCGCGGTTTTACTTGGGCCTCGAACCCACACAGACACTGGGCCTCGAACCCAGGCAGGCTCTGGGCCTCGAACCCAGGCAGACTTACCTATTCTAACCTATCTTTCCGAGTCGCCACTTGGTTTGCGTCACCGCGCAATTTCCCTATCTCTATCCCTATTCTAAGTTTGAAAGGTATTCACCAGATTGTCCTTGATCTCGTTCAGACACTACCTGAGAACCAGCGAGTGGCTAAACTTTCCTCAGACTTTTGAAACCGGGGGAAACTGGAGCAGTATTGAAAGTATACTTACTCCAGTGGCCACTTTCCCCTCGTCTCGTCCAAGGCTAGTCTGGCTCTTAATTTGCAAGTTTTCGGCAGTCGTCCGTTGAGATCCCACTTCTGACACCAAATGTAAATGTGGATTCTTTTCCCTCAATCTGGTTCAGTGAAATCGCTGAGTCAAATACCGATTGTGCTTTAAACAGAGCAAGCTTTTATTTAAAAAGCAAATCTCGATCAGGGACCTTATCAAACAGAAGGAATGCAACTCTGATAGAACGCACTCACTTCCTACGGACAAAGTGACGTTACATTGTAAAGGGACGAAAGTTATACATTTTCGGCAAAAGATAACAAGATAGGGCTAGAGTGACATCCTAGTTCAGCCTATCCCTTTTGATCCCTCTTTCCCTTTGTCCACTCATAAGCCGACCTAAGTATGGTCTGATTTTAAACAAAGACCTTCTGTTAATGTTTCAGGTTAATAACATGATTTAATAAGACCTTGAGGTTTTTCTGCAAGCTGTGGGTTTTGTTTCACTATGTGTTAGTATTGTAACATTTTGCAGTCTCGAGTCTGAGATTTTCATGGCTATTCCTCCATGAATTCTTTGTTAGCTTATACTGTCCATATATAATTCCCACGTTCTCAACTTCTCGACTTTAATGTCTGTATACATTTAATATCCAGGTCACTTCACTGTCTTTATTGCTTATACATTTTCACATATCCACATTTGGACGGTGCAGATATAATGGTAAGTACTGCAGGGAATAGAATATGGCCAGGGTGATCTCCTGGACTAGTTTCGATCGCCTGGATGAATCGGAGAGGAATTTTCCCAGATTTTTTCTCCCTAAATTGGCCTGGCTTTTTATCTGGTTTTTTCCTCTCCCAGGAGATCACATGGCTCCGGTTGGAGTGGAATGTAGTTGTTTTTAGTATAAGGGGTGTAGCAGTTGTGTGAGGCGGACTGGTTGGGATTGGTGCTATTTACCCTTCCGTTATTGTTCATGGGTTTGTATGTAATCTTTAGGGCTGCTGACCAAGGGCCGTGCTGCTCTGTGTCAGCCGGCGCGGACACGATGGGCCGAAATGTGCTGTAAACTTCTATGTCTCTATGTTTCTCCTCCCTCCACTACCCTCCACTGTCCAGCACTGACCATTGCACCTGTGTCCAGCATTGACCATTGTCCTGTGACCAGCACTGACCATTGCCGCTGGGTGCAGCACTGACCATTACCCCTGTGTCTAGCACTGACCATTGCCCCCTGTGTCCAGCACTGATCATTGCCGCTGTATCCAGCACTGACCATTTCAACTGTGTCCAGCACTGACCACTGCCCCTGTGTCCAGCACTGACCACTGCCTCTGTGTCCAGCACTGACCACTGCCCCTGTGTCCAGCACTGACCGTTGTCCTGTGTCCAGCACTGACCATTGCCCTTGTGTCCAGCCCTGACCACTGCCCTTGTGTCCATCACTGACCATTGCACCTGTGACCAGCACTGACCATTGCCCCTGTGGCCAGCACTGACCATTGCCGCTGTGCCCAGCACTGACCATTACCGCTGTGTCCAGCACTGACCTTTGCCCCCTGTGTCCAGCACTGACCTTTGTCCAGTGACCAGCACTGACCTTTGCCCCTGTGTCCAGCACTGACCATTGCTCTGTGTCCAGCACTGACCATTGCTCTGTATCCAGCACTGACCATTGCCCCTGTGTCCAACACTGACCATTGCTCTGTGTCCAGCACTTATCTTTGCCCTGTGTCCAGCACTGGCCGTTGCCGCTGTATCCAGAACTGACCATTTCCCTGTTTCCAGCACTGACCATTGCCCCTGTGTCCAACACTGACCTTTGCTCCTGTGTCCAGCACTGACCTTTGCCCTGTGACCAGCACTGACCTTTGCCCCTGTATCCAGCACTGACCATTGCCCCTGTGTCCAGCACTGACCATTGCCCCTGTGTCCAGCACTGACCTTTGCCCCTGTCGCCAACACTGACCATTGCCCTGTGTCCAGCACTGACCATTGCCCTGTGTCCAGCACTGACCATTGCCCCCAGTGTCCAGCACTGACCATTGCCCCTGTGTCCAGCAATGACCATTGCCCTCTGTCCAGCACTGACTATTGCCCCGTGTGTCCAGAATTGACCATTGCCCCTCTGTCCAGCACTGACCTTTGCCCCTGTTTCCAGCACTGACCTTTGCCCTGTGTCCAGCACTGACCATTGCCCCTCTGTCCAGCACTGACCTTTGCCCGAGTGTCCAGCACTGACCATTGCCCCTGTGTCCAGCACTGACCATTGCCCCTGTGTCCAGCACTGACCTTTGCCCCTGCATCCAGCACTGACTATTGCCCCTGTGTCCAGCTGTGACCATTGCCCCCAGTGTCCAGCACTGACCATTGCGCCTGTGTCCAGCACTACCATTGCCCCCTGTGTCCAGCACTGACCATTGCCCTTGTGTCCAATGCCGACCATTGTCCTTGTGATCAGCACTGACCATTGCCCCTGTCTCCAGCACTGATCTTTGGCCTGTGTCCAGCACTGACCTTTGCCCCCTGTGTCCAGCACTGACCATTGCCCCTGAGTCCAGCACTGACTATTGCCCCTGTGTCCAGCACTGACCATTGCCCCTGTGTCCAGCACTGACCATTGCCCTGAGTCTAGCACTGACCTTTGCCCTAGTGTCCAGCACTGACCATAGATCTGTGTCCAGCACTGACCATTGCCCCTGTGTCCAGAACTGACCATTGCCCCTGTGTCCAGCACTGACCATAGATCTGTGTCCAGCACTGACTATTGCCCCTGTGTCCAGAACTGACCATTGCCCCTGTGTCCAGCACTGACCTTTGCCCCGTGTGTCCAGAATTGACCATTGCCCTGTGTCCAGTACTGACCATTGCCACTCTGTCCAGCACTGACCTTTGTGCCTGTGTCCAGCACTGACCTTTGCCCGAGTGTCCAGCACTGACCATTGCCCCCTATGTTAAGCACTGACCATTGCCCCTATGTTCAGCACTGACCATTGCCCCCTGTGCCCAGTACTGACCATTGCCCCTGTGACTAGCACTGACCATTTCCGCTGGGTCCAGCACTGACCTTAGCCCCTGTGTCCAGCACTGACCTTTGCCACTGTGTCCAGGAATGACCTTTGCCCCTTGTGTCCAGCACTGACCTTTGCCCTGTGTCCAGGACTGACCATTGCCCCTGTGTCCAACACTGACCTTTGCTCCTGTGTCCAGCACTGACCTTTGCCCTGTGACCAGCACTGACCTTTGCCCCTGTATCCAGCACTGATCATTGCCCCTGTGTCCAGCACTGACCATTGCCCCTGTGTCCAGCACTGACCTTTGCCTCTGTCGCCAACACTGACCATTGCCCTGTGACCAGCACTGACCATTGCCCTGTGTCCAGCACTGACCATTGCCCTTGCGTCTAGCACTGACCATTGCCCCTGTGTCCAGCACTTATCTTTGCCCTGTGTCCAGCACTGACTATTTCCCTGTGTCCAACACTGACCATTGTCCCTGTGTCCAACACTGACCTTTGCCCCTGTGTCCAGCACTGACCGTTGCCCCTGTATCCAGCACCGACCATTGCCCCTGTGTCCAGCACTGACCATTGCCCCTGTGTCCAGCACTGACCTTTGCCCCTGTCGCCAACACTGACCATTGCCCTGTGTCCAGCACTGATTATTGCCCCTGTGTCCAGCACTGACCTTTGCCCCTGTGTCCAGCACTGATCATTGCCCTGTATCCAGCACTGACCATTTTCCTGTGTCCAGCACTGACCATTGCCCCTGTGTCCAACACTGACCTTTGCCGCTGTGTCCAGCACTGACATTTGACCTGTGACCAGCACTGCTCATTGCCCATGTGTCCAGCACTGACCATTGCCCTGTGTCCAGCACTGACCATTGCCCCTGTGTCCAATGCCGACCATTGCCCCTGTGATCAGCACTGACCATTGCTCCTGTGTCCAGCACTGACCTTTGCCCTGTGCCCAGCACTGACCTTTGCCTCCTGTATCCAGCACTGACCATTGCCCTGTGTCCAGCACTGACCATTGACCCCAGTGTCCAGCACTGACCATTGCCCCTGTGTCCAGCAATGACCATTGCCCTCTGACCAGCACTGACTTTTGCCCCGTGTGTCCAGAATTGACCATTGCCCCTGTGTCCAATGCCGACCATTGCCCCTGTGATCAGCACTGACCATTACCCTTGTTTCCAGCACTGACCTTTGCCCTGTGTCCAGCACTGACCATTGCCCCTCTATCCAGCACTGACCTTTGCCCTAGTGTCCAGCACTGACCATTGCCCCTGTGTCCAGCACTGACCATTGCCCCTGTGTCCAGCACTGACCTTTGCCTCTGCATCCAGCACTGACTATTGCCCCTGTGTCCAGCTGTGACCATTGCCCCCAGTGTCCAGCACTGACCTTTGCCCGTGTGTCCAGCATTACCATTGCACCCTGTGCCCAGCACTGACCATTGCCCTTGTGTCCAACGCCGACCATTGTCTCTGTGATCAGCACTGACCATTGCCCCTGTCTCCAGCACTGATCTTTGGCCTGTGTCCAGCACTGACCTTTGCCCCCTGTGTCCAGCACTGACCATTGCCCCTGAGTCCAGCACTGACTATTGCCCCTGTGTCCAGCACTGACCATTGCCCCTGTGTCCAGCACTGACCATTGCCCTGAGTCCAGCACTGGCCTTTGCCCTAGTGTCCAGCACTGACCATAGACCTGTGTCCAGCACTGACCATTGCCCCTGTGTCCAGAACTGACCATTGCCCCTGTGTCCAGCACTGACCTTTGCCCCGTGTGTCCAGAATTGACCATTGACCTGTGTCCAGTACTGACCATTGCCCCTCTGTCCAGCACTGATCTTTGTGCCTGTGTCCAGCACTGACCTTTGCCCGAGTGTCCAGCACTGACCATTGCCCCCTGTGTTAAGCACTGACCATTGCCCCTATGTTCAGCACTGACCATTGCCCCCTGTGCCCAGCACTGACCATTGCCCCTGTGACTAGCACTGGCCATTTCCGCTGTGTACAGCACTGACCTTTGCCCCTGTGTCCTGCACTGGATGTTTCCCCTGTGTCCAGCACTGACCATTGCCCTCGGTCCAGCACTGAACATTGCCCTGTGTCCAGCACTGACCATTGCCCCCAGTGTCCCTGTGTCGAGCAATGACCATTGCCCTCTGTCCAGCACTGACTTTTGCCCTGTGTGTCCAGAATTGACCATTGCCCTGTGTCCAGCAATGACCATTGCCCCTCTGTCCAGCACTGACCTTTGCCCCTGTGTCCATCACTGACCTTTGCCCTGTGTCCAGCACTGACCATTGACCTGTGTTCAGCACTGATCATTTGCCTGTGTCCAGCACTGACCATTGCCCCTGTGTCGAACACTGACCTTTGGACCTGTGTCCAGCACTGACCTTTGACCTGTGACCAGCACTGGTCATTGCCCCTGTGTCCAGCACTGACCTTTGCCCCCTGTGTCCAGCACTGACCAATGCCCCTGAGTCCGGCATTGACCTTTGCCCCGTGTGTCCAGAATTGACCATTGCCCTGTGTCCAGCACTGACCATTGCCCCTATGTCCAGCACTTATCTTTTCCCTGTGTTCAGCACTGACCTTTGCCCCCTGTGTCCAGCACTGACCATTTCCCATGTGTGCAGCACTGACCATTGCCCCAGTGTCCAGCTGTGACCATTGCCCCCAGTGTCCAGCACTGACATTTGCCCGTGTGTCCAGCACTACCATTGCCCCCTGTGCCCAGCACTGACCATTGCCCTTGTGTCCAACACCGACCATTGTCTCTGTGATCAGCACGGACCATTGCCCCTGTCTCCAGCACTGATCTTTGGCCTGTGTCCAGCACTGACCTTTGCCCCCTGTGTCCAGCACTGACCATTGCCCCTGAGTCCAGCACTGACTATTGCCCCTGTGTCCAGCACTGACCATTGCCCCTGTGTCCAGCACTGACCATTGCCCTGAGTCCAGCACTGACCTTTGCCCTAGTGTCCAGCACTGACCATAGATCTGTGTCCAGCACTGACCATTGCCCCTGTGTCCAGAACTGACCATTGCCCCTGTGTCCAGCACTGACCTTTGCCCCGTGTGTCCAGAATTGACCATTGCCCTGTGTCCAGTACTGACCATTGCCCATCTGTCCAGCACTGATCTTTGCCCCTGTGTCCATCACTGACCTTTGCCCTGTGTCCAGCACTGACCATTGACCTGTGTTCAGCACTGATCATTTGCCTGTGTCCAGCACTGACCATTGCCCCTGTGTCGAACACTGACCTTTGGACCTGTGTCCAGCACTGACCTTTGACCTGTGACCAGCACTGGTCATTGCCCCTGTGTCCAGCACTGACCTTTGCCCCCTGTGTCCAGCACTGACCAATGCCCCTGAGTCCGGCATTGACCTTTGCCCCGTGTGTCCAGAATTGACCATTGCCCTGTGTCCAGCACTGACCATTGCCCCTATGTCCAGCACTTATCTTTTCCCTGTGTTCAGCACTGACCTTTGCCCCCTGTGTCCAGCACTGACCATTTCCCATGTGTGCAGCACTGACCATTGCCCCAGTGTCCAGCTGTGACCATTGCCCCCAGTGTCCAGCACTGACATTTGCCCGTGTGTCCAGCACTACCATTGCCCCCTGTGCCCAGCACTGACCATTGCCCTTGTGTCCAACACCGACCATTGTCTCTGTGATCAGCACGGACCATTGCCCCTGTCTCCAGCACTGATCTTTGGCCTGTGTCCAGCACTGACCTTTGCCCCCTGTGTCCAGCACTGACCATTGCCCCTGAGTCCAGCACTGACTATTGCCCCTGTGTCCAGCACTGACCATTGCCCCTGTGTCCAGCACTGACCATTGCCCTGAGTCCAGCACTGACCTTTGCCCTAGTGTCCAGCACTGACCATAGATCTGTGTCCAGCACTGACCATTGCCCCTGTGTCCAGAACTGACCATTGCCCCTGTGTCCAGCACTGACCTTTGCCCCGTGTGTCCAGAATTGACCATTGCCCTGTGTCCAGTACTGACCATTGCCCATCTGTCCAGCACTGATCTTTGTGCCTGTGTCCAGCACTGACCTTTGCCCGAGTGTCCAGCACTGACCATTGCCCCCTGTGTTAAGCACTGACCATTGCCCCTATGTTCAGCACTGACCATTGCCCCCTGTGCCCAGCACTGACCATTGCCCCTGTGAGTAGCACTGACCATTTCCGCTGTGTACAGCACTGACCTTTGCCCCTGTGTTCTGCACTGGCTGTTTCCCCTGTGTCCAGCACTGACCATTGCCCTCGGTCCAGCACTGACCATTGCCCTGTGTCCAGCACTGACCAATGCCCCCAGTGTCCCTGTGTCGAGCAATGACCATTGCCCTCTGTCCAGCACTGACTTTTGCCATGTGTGTCCAGAATTGACCATTGCCATGTGTCCAGCAATGACCATTGCCCCTCTGTCCAGCACTGACCTTTGCCCCTGTGTCCATCACTGACCTTTGCCCTGTGTCCAGCACTGACCATTGCCCTGTGTTCAGCACTGATCATTTGCCTGTGTCCAGCACTGACCATTGCCCCTGTGTCGAACACTGACCTTTGGACCTGTGTCCAGCACTGACCTTTGACCTGTGACCAGCATTGATCATTGCCCCTGTGTCCAGCATTGACCATTGCCCTGTGTCCAGCACTGACCATTGCCCCTGTGTCCAATGCCGACCATTGCGCCTGAGATCAGCACTGACCAATGCTCCTGTGTCCAGCACTGACCTTTGCCCCCTATGTCCAGCACTTACCATTGCCCCTGAGTCCGGCATTGAACTTTGCCCCGTGTGTCCAGAATTGACCATTGCCCTGTGTCCAGCACTGACCATTGCCCCGATGTCCAGCACTTATCTTTTCCCTGTGTTCAGCACTGACCTTTGCCCCCTGTGTCCAGCACTGACCATTTCCCATGTGTGCAGCACTGACCATTGCCCCAGTGTCCAGCACTGATCATTGCCCCCTGTGTTCAGCACTAACCATTGCCCCTATGTCCAGCACTGACCATTGCCCACTGTGCCCAGCACTGACCATTGCCCCTGTGACAAGCACTGACCATTTCCGCTGTGTACAGCACTGACCTTTGCCCCTGTGTCCAGCACTGACCTTTGCCACTGTGTCCAGGAATTACCTTTGCCCCTTGTGTCCAGCACTGACCTTTACCCTGTGTCGAGCACTGACCATTGCCCCTGTGTCCAACACTGACCTTTGCTCCTGTGTCCAGCACTGACCTTTGCCCTGTGACCAGCACTGACCTTTGCCCCTGTATCCAGCACTGACCATTGTCCCTGTGTCCAGCACTGACCATTGCCCCTGTGTCCAGCACTGACCATTGCCCCTGTGTCCAATGCCGACCATTGCCCCTGTGATCAGCACTGACCATTGCTCCTGTATCCAGCACTGACCTTTGCCCTGTGCCCAGCACTGACCTTTGCCCCCTGTAAACAGCACTGACCATTGTCCTGTGTCCAGCACTGACCTTTGCCCCTGCATCCAGCACTGACTATTGCCCCTGTGTCCAGCTGTGACCATTGCCCCCAGTGTCCAGCACTGACCTTTGCCCGTGTGTCCAGCACTACCATTGCCCCCTGTGTCCAGCACTGACCATTGCCCTTGTGTCCAACGCCGACCATTGTCCCTGTGATCAGCACTGACCATTGCCCCTGTCTCCAGCACTGATCTTTGGCCTGTGTCCAGCACTGACCTTTGCCCCCTGTGTCCAGCATTGACCATTGACCCTGAGTCCAGCACTGACTATTGCCACTGTGTCCAGCACTGATCATTGCCCCTGTGTCCAGCACTGACCATTGCCCTGAGTCCAGCTCTGACCTTTGCCCTAGTGTCCAGCACTGACCATATATCTGTGTCCAGCACTGACCATTGCCCCTGTGTCCAGAACTGACCATTGCCCCTGTGTCCAGCACTGACCTTTGCCCCGTGTGTCCAGAATTGACCATTGCCCTGTGTCCAGTACTGACCATTGCCCCTCTGTCCAGCACTGACCTTTGTGCCTGTGTCCAGCACTGACCTTTGCCCGAGTGTCCAGCACTGACCATTGCCCCCTGTGTTAAGCACTGACCATTGCCCCTATGTACAGCACTGACCTTTGCCCCTGTGTCCAGCACTGGCTATTTCCCCTGTGTCCAGCACTGACCATTGCCCTCGGTCCAGCACTGAGCATTGCCCTGTGTCCAGCACTGACCATTGCCCCCAGTGTCCCTGTGTCGAGCAATGACCATTGCCCTCTGTCCAGCACTGACTTTTGCACTGTGTGTCCAGAATTGACCATTTCCCTGTGTCCAGCAATGACCATTGCCCCTCTGTCCAGCACTGACCTTGCCCCTGTGTCCATCACTGACCTTTGCCCTGTGTCCAGCACTGACCATTGCCCTGTGTCCAGCACTGATCATTTCCCTGTGTCCAGCACTGACCATTGCCCCTGTGTCCATCACTGACCTTTGCCCTGTGTACAGCACTGACCTTTGACCTGTGACCAGCACTGATCATTGCCCCTGTGTCCAGCACTGACCATTGCCCTGTGTCCAGCACTGACCATTGCCCCTGTGTCCAATGCCGGTCATTGCGCCTGAGATCAGCACTGACCAATGCTCCTGTGTCCAGCACTGACCTTTGCCCCCTGTGTCCAGCACTGACCATTGCCCCTGAGTCCGGCACTGACCTTTGCCCCGTGTGTCCAAAATTGACCATTGCCCTGTGTCCAGCACTGACCATTGCCCCTATGTCCAGCACTTATCTTTTCCCTGTGTTCAGCACTGACCTTTGCCCCCTGTGTCCAGCACTGACCATTTCCCATGTGTGCAGCACTGACCATTGCCCCAGTGTCCAGCACTGATCATTGCCCCCTGTGTTCAGCACTAACCATTGCCCCTATGTCCAGCACTGACCATTGCACCCTGTGCCCAACACTGACCATTGCCCCTGTATCCAGCACTGACCTTTGCCACTGTGTCCAGGAATTACCTTTGCCCCTTGTGTCCAGCACTGACCTTTACCCTGTGTCCAGCACTGACCATTGCCCCTGTGTCCAACACTGACCTTTGCTCCTGTGTCCAGCACTGACCTTTGCCCTGTGACCAGCACGGACCTTTGCCCCTGTATCCAGCACTGACCATTGCCCCTGTGTCCAGCACTGACCATTGCCCCTGTGTCCAGCACTGACCATTGCCCCTGTGTCCAATGCCGACCATTGCCCCTGTGATCAGCAGTGACCATTGCTCCTGTGTCCAGCACTGACCTTTGCCCTGTGCCCAGCACTGACCTTTGCCCCCTGTATATAGCAATGACCATTGCCCTGTGTCCAGCACTGACCATTTCCCCCAGTGTCCAGCACTGACCATTGCCCCTGTGTCCAGCAATGACCATTGCCCTCTGTCCAGCACTGACTTTTGCCCCGTGTGTCCAGAATTGACCATTGCCCCTCTGTCCAGCACTGACCTTTGCCCCTGTGTCCAGCACTGACCTTTGCCCTGTGTCCAGCACTGACCATTGCCCCTCTGTCCAGCACTGACCTTTGCCCTAGTGTCTAGCACTGACCATTGCCCCTGTGTCCAGCACTGACCATTGCCCCTGTGTCCAGCACTGACCTTTGCCACTGCATCCAGCACTGACTATTGCCCCTGTGTCCAGCTGTGACCATTGCCCCCAGTGTCCAGCACTGACCTTTGCCCGTGTGTCCAGCACTACCATTTCCACCTGTGTCCAGCACTGACCATTGCCCTTGTGTCCAACGCCGACCATTGTCCCTGTGATCAGCACTGACCATTGCCCCTGTCTGCAGCACTGATCTTTGGCCTGTGTCCAGCACTGACCTTTGCCCGCTGTGTCCAGCATTGACCATTGACCCTGAGTCCAGCATTGACTATTGCCCCTGTGTCCAGCACTGATCATTGTCCCTGTGTCCAGCACTGACCATTGCCCTGAGTCCAGCTCTGACCTTTGCCCTAGTGTCCAGCACTGACCATAGATCTGTGTCCAGCACTGACCATTGCCCCTGTGTCCAGAACTGACCATTGCCCCTGTGTCCAGCACTGACCTTTGCCCCATGTGTCCAGAATTGACCATTGCCCTGTGTCCAGTACTGACCATTGCCCCTCTGTCCAGCACTGACCTTTGTGCCTGTGTCCAGCACTGACCTTTGCCCGAGTGTCCAGCACTGACCATTGCCCCCTGTGTTAAGCACTGACCATTGCCCCTATGTACAGCACTGACCTTTGCCCCTGTGTCCAGCACTGGCTGTTTCCCCTGTGTCCAGCACTGACCATTGCCCTCGGTCCAGCACTGAGCATTGCCCTGTGTCCAGCACTTATCTTTTCCCTGTGTCCAGCACTGACCATTTCCCATGTGTGCAGCACTGACCATTGCCCCAGTGTCCAGCACTGATCATTGCCCCCTGTGTTCAGCACGAACCATTGCCCCTATGTCCAGCACTGACCATTGCCCCCTGTGCCCAACACTGACCATTGCCCCTGTGACTAGCACTGACCATTTCCGCTGTGTACAGCACTGACCTTTGCCCCTGTGTCCAGCACTGACCTTTGCCACTGTTTCCAGGACTGACCTTTGCCCCTTGTGTCCAGCACTGACCTTTGCCCTGTGTCCAGCACTGACCATTGCCCTCTGTCCAGCACTGACCACTACCACAGTATCCAGCACTGACCATTGCCCCCTGTGTCTAGCACTGAACATTGCCACTGTGTCCAGCATTGACCATTGCCCCTATGACTAGCACTGACCATTTCCGCTGTGTACAGCACTGACCTTTGCCCCTGTGTCCTGCACTGGCTGTTTCCCCTGTGTCCAGCACTGACCATTGCCCTCGGTCCAGCACTGAACATTGCCCTGTGTCCAGCACTGACCATTGCCCCCAGTGTCCCTGTTTCGAGCAATGACCATTGCCCTCTGTCCAGCACTGACTTTTGCCCTGTGTGTCCAGAATTGACCATTGCCCTCTGTCCAGCACTGACCTTTGCCCCTGTGTCCATCACTGACCTTTGCCCTGTGTCCAGCACTGACCATTGACCTGTGTCCAGCACTGATCATTTCCCTGGGTCCAGCACTGACCATTGCCCCTGTGTCGAACACTGACCTTTGGACCTGTGTCCAGCACTGACCTTTGACCTCTGACCAGCACTGATCATTGCCCCCTGTGTTCAGCACTAACCATTGCCCCTATGTCCAGCACTGACCATTGCCCCCTGTGCCCAACACTGACCATTGCCCCTGTGACTAGCACTGACCATTTCCGCTGTGTACAGCACTGACCTTTGCCCCTGTGTCCAGCACTGACCTTTTCCACTGTGTCCAGGACTGACCTTTGCCCCTTGTGTCCAGCACTGACCTTTGCCCTGTGTCCAGGACTGACCATTGCCCTCTGTCCAGCACTGACCACTACCACTGTATCCAGCACTGAACATTGCCCCCTGTGTCTAGCACTGAACATTGCCACTGTGTCCAGCATTGACCATTGCCCCTATGACTAGCACTGACCATTTCCGCTGTGTACAGCACTGACCTTTGCCCCTGTGTCCTGCACTGGCTGTTTCCCCTGTGTCCAGCACTGACCATTGCCCTCGGTCCAGCACTGAACATTGCCCTGTGTCCAGCACTGACCATTGCCCCCAGTGTCCCTGTGTCGAGCAATGACCATTGCCCTCTGTCCAGCACTGACTTTTGCCCTGTGTGTCCAGAATTGACGATTGCCCTGTGTCCAGCAATGACCATTGCCCCTCTGTCCAGCACTGACCTTTGCCCCTGTGTCCAGCACTGACCTTTGCCCTGTGTCCAGCACTGACCATTGCCCTGTGTCCAGCACTGATCATTTCCCTGTGTCCAGCACTGACCATTGCCCCTGTGTCGAACACTGACCTTTGGACCTGTGTCCAGCACTGACCTTTGACCTGTGACCAGCACTGATCATTGCCCCTGTGTCCAGCACTGACCATTGCCCTGTGTCCAGCACTGACCATTGCCCCTGTGTCCAATGCCGACCATTGCCCCTTGTGTCCAGCACTGACCTTTACCCTGTGTCCAGCACTGACCATTGCCCCTGTGTCCAACACTGACCTTTGCTCCTGTATCCAGCACTGACCATTGCCCTGTGTCCAGCACTGACCATTGCCCCTGTGTCCAATGCCGACCATTGCGCCTGAGATCAGCACTGACCAATGCTCCTGTGTCCAGCACTGACCTTTGCCCCCTGTGTCCAGCACTGACCATTGCCCCTGAGTCCGGCATTGACCTTTTCCCCGTGTGTCCAGAATTGACCATTGCCTTGTGTCTAGCACTGACCATTGCCCCTATGTCCAGCACTTATCTATTCCCTGTGTTCAGCAATGACCTTTGCCCCCTGTGTCCAGCACTGACCATTGCCCTGTGTCCAGCACTGACCATTGCCCCCAGTGTCCAGCACTGACCATTGCCCCTCTGTCCAGCACTGACTTTTGCCCCGTGTGTCCAGAATTGACCATTGCCCCTCTGTCCAGCACTGACCTTTGCCCCTGTGTCCAGCACTGACCTTTGCCCTGTGTCCAGCACTGACCATTGCCCCTCTATCCAGCACTGATCTTTGCCCTAGTGTCCAGCACTGACCATTGCCCCTGTGTCCAGCACTGACCTTTGCCCCTGCATCCAGCACTGACTATTTCCCCTGTGTCCAGCTGTGACCATTGCCCCCAGTGTCCAGCACTGACCTTTGCCAGTGTGTCCAGCACTACCATTGCTCGCTGTGTCCAGCACTGACCATTGCCCTTGTGTCTAACGCCGACCATTGTCCCTGTGATCAGCACTGACCATTGCCCCTGTCTCCAGCACTGATCTTTGGCCTGTGTCCAGCACTGACCTTTGCCCCCTGTGTCCAGCATTGACCATTGCCCCTGAGTCCAGCACTGACCATTGCGCTGTGTCCAGCACTGACCATTTCCCCCAGTGTCCAGCACTGACCATTGCCCCTGTGTCCAGCAATGACCATTGCCCTCTGTCCAGCACTGACTTTTGCCCCGTGTGTCCAGAATTGTCCATTGCCCCTCTGTCCAGCACTGACCTTTGCCCCTGTGTCCAGCACTGACCTTTGCCCTGTGTCCAGCACTGACCATTGCCCCTCTGTCCAGCACTGACCTTTGCCCTAGTGTCTAGCACTGACCATTGCCCCTGTGTCCAGCACTGACCATTTCCCCTGTGTCCAGCACTGACCTTTGCCACTGCATCCAGCACTGACTATTGCCCCTGTGTCCAGCTGTGACCATTGCCCCCAGTGTCCAGCACTGACCTTTGCCCGTGTGTCCAGCACTACCATTTCCACCTGTGTCCAGCACTGACCATTGCCCTTGTGTCCAACGCCGACCATTGTCCCTGTGATCAGCACTGACCATTGCCCCTGTCTGCAGCACTGATCTTTGGCCTGTGTCCAGCACTGACCTTTGCCCCCTGTGTCCAGCATTGACCATTGACCCTGAGTCCAGCATTGCCTATTGCCCCTGTGTCCAGCACTGATCATTGCCCCTGTGTCCAGCACTGACCATTGCCCTGAGTCCAGCTCTGACCTTTGCCCTAGTGTCCAGCACTGACCATAGATCTGTGTCCAGCACTGACCATTGCCCCTGTGTCCAGAACTGACCATTGCCCCTGTGTCCAGCACTGACCTTTGCCCCATGTGTCCAGAATTGACCATTGCCCTGTGTCCAGTACTGACCATTGCCCCTCTGTCCAGCACTGACCTTTGTGCCTGTGTCCAGCACTGACCTTTGCCCGAGTGTCCAGCACTGACCATTGCCCCCTGTGTTAAGCACTGACCATTGCCCCTATGTACAGCACTGACCTTTGCCCCTGTGTCCAGCACTGGCTGTTTCCCCTGTGTCCAGCACTGACCATTGCCCTCGGTCCAGCACTGAGCATTGCCCTGTGTCCAGCACTTATCTTTTCCCTGTGTCCAGCACTGACCATTTCCCATGTGTGCAGCACTGACCATTGCCCCAGTGTCCAGCACTGATCATTGCCCCCTGTGTTCAGCACGAACCATTGCCCCTATGTCCAGCACTGACCATTGCCCCCTGTGCCTAACACTGACCATTGCCCCTGTGACTAGCACTGACCATTTCCGCTGTGTACAGCACTGACCTTTGCCCCTGTGTCCAGCACTGACCTTTGCCACTGTTTCCAGGACTGACCTTTGCCCCTTGTGTCCAGCACTGACCTTTGCCCTGTGTCCAGCACTGACCATTGCCCTCTGTCCAGCACTGACCACTACCTCTGTATCCAGCACTGACCATTGCCCCCTGTGTCTAGCACTGACCATTGCCACTGTGTCCAGCACTGACCATTGCCCCTGTGACTAGCACTGACCACTTCGGCTGTGTACAGCACTGACCTTTGCCCCTGTGTCCAGCACTGGCTGTTTCCCCTGTGTCCAGCACTGACCATTGCCCTCGGTCCAGCACTGAACATTGCCCTGTGTCCAGCACTGACCATTGCCCCCAGTGTCCCTGTTTCGAGCAATGACCATTGCCCTCTGTCCAGCACTGACTTTTGCCCTGTGTGTCCAGAATTGACCATTGCCCTGTGTCCAGCAATGACCATTGCCCCTCTGTCCAGCACTGACCTTTGCCCCTGTGTCCATCACTGACCTTTGCCCTGTGTCCAGCACTGACCATTGACCTGTGTCCAGCACTGATCATTTCCCTGGGTCCAGCACTGACCATTGCCCCTGTGTCGAACACTGACCTTTGGACCTGTGTCCAGCACTGACCTTTGACCTCTGACCAGCACTGATCATTGCCCTCGGTCCAGCACTGACCATTGCCCTGTGTCCAGCACTGACCAATGCCCCCAGTGTCCCTGTGTCGAGCAATGACCATTGCCCCTCTGTCCAGCACTGACCTTTGCCCCTGTGTCCATCACTGACCTTTGCCCTGTGTCCAGCACTGACCATTGACCTGTGTTCAGCACTGATCTTTTGCCTGTGTCCAGCACTGACCATTGCCCCTGAGTCGAACACTGACCTTTGGACCTGTGTCCAGCACTGACCTTTGACCTGTGACCAGCACTGGTCATTGCCCCTGTGTCCAGCACTGACCTTTGCCCCCTGTGTCCAGCACTGACCAATGCCCCTGAGTCCGGCATTGACCTTTGCCCCGTGTGTCCAGAATTGACCATTGCCCTGTGTCCAGCACTGACCATTGCCCCTATGTCCAGCACTTATCTTTTCCCTGTGTTCAGCACTGACCTTTGCCCCCTGTGTCCAGCACTGACCATTTCCCATGTGTGCAGCACTGACCATTGCCCCAGTGTCCAGCACTGACCATTGCCCCTGTGTCCAGCACTGACCTTTGCCTCTGCATCCAGCACTGACTATTGCCCCTGTGTCCAGCTGTGACCATTGCCCCCAGTGTTCCAGCACTGACATTTGCCCGTGTGTCCAGCACTACCATTGCCCCCTGTGCCCAGCACTGACCATTGCCCTTGTGTCCAACACCGACCATTGTCTCTGTGATCAGCACTGACCATTGCCCCTGTCTCCAGCACTGATCTTTGGCCTGTGTCCAGCACTGACCTTTGCTCCCTGTGTCCAGCACTGACCATTGCCCCTGTGTCCAGCACTGACCATTGCCCTGAGTCCAGCACTGACCTTTGCCCTAGTGTCCAGCACTGACCATAGATCTGTGTCCAGCACTGACCATTGCCCCTGTGTCCAGAACTGACCATTGCCCCTGTGTCCAGCACTGACCTTTGCCCCGTGTGTCCAGAATTGACCATTGCCCTGTGTCCAGTACTGACCATTGCCCATCTGTCCAGCACTGATCTTTGTGCCTGTGTCCAGCACTGACCTTTGCCCGAGTGTCCAGCACTGACCATTGCCCCCTGTGTTAAGCACTGACCATTGCCCCTATGTTCAGCACTGACCATTGCCCCCTGTGCCCAGCACTGACCATTGCCCCTGTGAGTAGCACTGACCATTTCCGCTGTGTACAGCACTGACCTTTGCCCCTGTGTTCTGCACTGGCTGTTTCCCCTGTGTCCAGCACTGACCATTGCCCTCGGTCCAGCACTGACCATTGCCCTGTGTCCAGCACTGACCAATGCCCCCAGTGTCCCTGTGTCGAGCAATGACCATTGCCCTCTGTCCAGCACTGACTTTTGCCCTGTGTGTCCAGAATTGACCATTGCCATGTGTCCAGCAATGACCATTGCCCCTCTGTCCAGCACTGACCTTTGCCCCTGTGTCCATCACTGACCTTTGCCCTGTGTCCAGCACTGACCATTGCCCTGTGTTCAGCACTGATCATTTGCCTGTGTCCAGCACTGACCATTGCCCCTGTGTCGAACACTGACCTTTGGACCTGTGTCCAGCACTGACCTTTGACCTGTGACCAGCATTGATCATTGCCCCTGTGTCCAGCATTGACCATTGCCCTGTGTCCAGCACTGACCATTGCCCCTGTGTCCAATGCCGACCATTGCGCCTGAGATCAGCACTAACCAATGCTCCTGTGTCCAGCACTGACCTTTGCCCCCTATGTCCAGCACTTACCATTGCCCCTGAGTCCGGCATTGAACTTTGCCCCGTGTGTCCAGAATTGACCATTGCCCTGTGTCCAGCACTGACCATTGCCCCGATGTCCAGCACTTATCTTTTCCCTGTGTTCAGCACTGACCTTTGCCCCCTGTTTCCAGCACTGACCATTTCCCATGTGTGCAGCACTGACCATTGCCCCAGTGTCCAGCACTGATCATTGCCCCCTGTGTTCAGCACTAACCATTGCCCCTATGTCCAGCACTGACCATTGCCCCCTGTGCCCAACACTACCCATTGCCCCTGTGACTAGCACTGACCATTTCAGCTGTGTACAGCACTGACCTTTGCCCCTGTGTCCAGCACTGACCTTTGCCACTGTGTCCAGGAATTACCTTTGCCCCTTGTGTCCAGCACTGACCTTTACCCTGTGTCGAGCACTGACCATTGCCCCTGTGTCCAACACTGACCTTTGCTCCTGTGTCCAGCACTGACCTTTGCCCTGTGACCAGCACTGACCTTTGCCCCTGTATCCAGCACTGACCATTGTCCCTGTGTCCAGCACTGACCATTGCCCCTGTGTCCAGCACTGACCATTGCCCCTGTGTCCAGCACTGACCATTGCCCCTGTGTCCAATGCCGACCATTGCCCCTGTGATCAGCACTGACCATTGCTCCTGTATCCAGCACTGACCTTTGCCCTGTGCCCAGCACTGACCTTTGCCCCCTGTATACAGCACTGACCATTGCCCTGTGTCCAGCACTGACCTTTGCCCCTGCATCCAGCACTGACTATTGCCCCTGTGTCCAGCTGTGACCATTGCCCCCAG
Source organism: Pristiophorus japonicus (assembly GCF_044704955.1). Classification (NCBI taxonomy): domain Eukaryota; kingdom Metazoa; phylum Chordata; class Chondrichthyes; family Pristiophoridae; genus Pristiophorus; species Pristiophorus japonicus. The sequence continues at coordinate 166,114,083 of NC_091987.1, forward strand.
TGTCCAGCACTGACCTTTGCCCGTGTGTCCAGCACTACCATTGCCCCCTGTGTCCAGCACTGACCATTGCCCTTGTGTCCAACGCCGACCATTGTCCCTGTGATCAGCACTGACCATTGCCCCTGTCTCCAGCACTGATCTTTGGCCTGTGTCCAGCACTGACCTTTGCCCCCTGTGTCCAGCATTGACCATTGACCCTGAGTCCAGCACTGACTATTGCCCCTGTGTCCAGCACTGATCATTGCCCCTGTGTCCAGCACTGATCATTGCCCCCAGTGTCCAGCACTGACCATTGCCCCTGTGTCCAGCAATGACCATTGCCCTCTGTCCAGCACTGACTTTTGCCCCATGTGTCCTGAATTGACCATTGCCCTGTGTCGAGCACTGACCATTGCCCCTCTGTTCAGCACTGACCTTTGCACCTGTGTCCAGCACTGTCCTTTGCCCCTGTGTCCAGCACTGACCTTTGCCCCTGTGTCCAGCAATGACCATTGCCCTCTGTCCAGCACTGACTTTTGCCCCGTGAGTCCAGAATTGACCATTGACCCTCTGTCCAGCATTGACTTTTGCTCCTGTGTCCAGCACTGACCTTTGCCCTGTGTCTAGCACTGACCATTGCTCCTGTGTCCAGCACTGACCATTGCCCCCAGGGTCCAGCACTGACCATTGCCCCTGTGTCCAGCAATGACCATTGCCCTCTTTCCAGCACTGACTTTTGACCCGTGTGTCCAGAATTGACCATTGCCCTGTGTCCAGCACTGACCATTGCCCCTCTGTCCAGCACTGTCCTTTGCCCCTGTGTCCAGCACTGACCTTTGCCCCTGCGTCCAGCACTGACCATTGCCCATGTGTCCAGCTGTGACCTTTGCCCCCAGTGTCCAGCACTGACCTTTGCCCGTGTGTCCAGCACTGACCTTTGCCCCTGTGTCCAGCAATGAATTGCCCTCTGTCCAGCACTGACTTTTGCCCCGTGAGTCCAGAATTGACCATTGACCCTCTGTCCAGCATTGACTTTTGCCCCTGTGTCCAGCACTGACCTTTGCCCTGTGTCCAGCACTGACCATTGCTCCTGTGTCCAGCACTGACCATTGCCCCCAGGGTCCAGCACTGACCATTGCCCCTGTGTCCAGCAATGACCATTGCCCTCTGTCCAGCACTGACTTTTGACCCGTGTGTCCAGAATTGACCATTGCCCTGTGTCCAGCACTGACCATTGCCCCTCTGTCCAGCACTGTCCTTTGCCCCTGTGTCCAGCACTGACCTTTGCCCCTGCGTCCAGCACTGACCTTTGCCCGTGTGTCCAGCACTGACCATTGCCTCTGTGTCCAGCACTGACCATTGCACCTGTGTCCAGCACTACCATTGCCCCTGTTTCCAGCACTGACCATTGCCCTTGTGTCCAACGCCAACCATTGCCCCTGTGATCAGCACTGACAATTGCCCCTGTCTCCAGCACTGATTTTTGGCCTGTGTCCAGCACTGACCTTTGCCCCCTGTGTCCAGCACTGACAATTGCCCCTGAGTCCAGCACTGACTATTGCCCCTGTGTTCAGCACTGACCATTGCCCGTGTCCAGCACTGACCATTGCCCTCAGTCCAGCACTGACCTTTTCCCTAGTGTCCAGCACTGACCATTGCCCCAGTGTCCAGAACTGACCATTGCCCTGTGTCCAGCACTGACCATTGCCCCCAGTGTCCAGCACTGACCATTGCCCCTGTGTCCAGCAATGACCATTGCCCTCTGTCCAGCACTGACTTTTGACCCGTGTGTCCAGAATTGACCATTGCCCTGTGTCCAGCACTGATCATTGCCCCTCTGTCCAGCACTGACCTTTGCCCCTGTGTCCAGTACTGACCATTGCCCCTGTGTCCAGCACTGACCATTACCCCTGTGTCCAGCACTGACCATTGCCCTCTGTCCAGCACTGACCTTTGCCCCTGTGTCCATCACTGACTTTTGCCCTGTGTCCAGCACTGACCATTGCCCCTGTGTCCAGCACTGACCATTTTCCTGTCTCCAGCACTGACCATTTCCCTTGTCCAACACTGACATTTGCCCGTGTCCAGCACTGACCTTTGACCTGTGACCAGCACTGACCATTTCCCTGTGTCCAGCACTGACCATTGCCCCTGTGTCCAATGCCGACCATTGCCCCTGTGATAAGCACTGACCATTGCCCCGAGTGTCCAGCACTGACCTTTGCCCTGTGCCCAGCACTGACCTTTGCCTGCCCCCTGTGTCCAGCACTGACCATTGCCCCCTGTGTCCAGCACTGACCATTGCCCATGTGTCCAGCACTGATCATTACCCCTGTGTCCAGCACTGACCATTGCCCTCGGTCCAGCACTGACCATTGCCCTCTGTGTCCAGCACTGACCATTGCCCTGTGTCCAGCACTGACCATTGCCCCCAGTGTCCAGCACTGACCATTGCCCCTGTGTCCAGCAATGACCATTGCCCTCTGTCCAGCACTGACTTTTGCCCCGTGTGTCCTGATTGGACCATTGCCCTGTGTCCAGCACTGACCATTGCCCCTCTGTCCAGCACTGACCTTTGCACCTGTGTCCAGCACTGTCCTTTGCCGATGTGTCCAGCACTGACCTTTGCCCCTGCGTCCAGTACTGACCATTGCCCCTGTGGCCAGCAATGACCATTGCCCTCTGTCCAGCACTGACTTTTGCCCCATGTGTCCAGAATTGACCGTTGCCCTGTGTCCAGCATTGACCATTGCTCCTCTGTCCAGCACTGACCTTTGCCAATGTGTCCAGCACTGTCCTTTGCCCCTGTGTCCAGCACTGACCTTTGCCCCTGTGTCCAGCAATGACCATTGCCCTCTGTCCAGCATTGACTTTTGCCCTGTGAGTCCAGAATTGACCATTGACCCTCTGTCCAGCATTGACCTTTGCCCCTGTGTCCAGCACTGACCTTTGCCCTGTGTCCAGCACCGACCATTGCTCCTGTGTCCAGAACTGACCATTTCCCATGTCCAACACTGACCTTTGCCCGTGTCCAGCACTGACCATTGCCCTGTGTCCAGCACTGACCATTGCCCCCAGTGTCCAGCACTGACCATTGCCCCTGTGTCCAGCAATGACCATTGCCCTCTGTCCAGCACTGACTTTTGCCCCGTGTGTCCAGAATTGACCATTGCCCTGTGTCCAGCACTGACCATTGCCCCTCTGTCCAGCACTGACCTTTGCCCGTGTCCAGCACTGACATTTGACCTGCGACCAGCACTGACCATTTCCCTTGTGTCCAGCACTGACCATTGCCCCTGTCTCCAATGCCGACCATTGCCCCTGTGATCAGCACTGACCATTGCCCCTGTGTCCAGCACTGACCTTTGCCCTGTGCCCAGCACTGACCTTTGCCTGCCCCCTGTGTCCAGCACTGACCATTACACCTGAGTCCAGCACTGACCATTGCCCCCTGTGGCCAGCACTGACCATTGCCCCTGTGTCCAGCACTGACCATTACCCCTGTGTCCAGCACTGACCATTGCCCTCGATCCAGCACTGACCATTGCCCTCTGTGTCCAGCACTGACCATTGCCCTGTGTCCAGCACTGACCATTGCCCCCAGTGTCCAGCACTGACCATTGCCCCTGTGTCCAGCAATGACCATTGTCCTCTGTCCAGCACTGACTTTTGCCCCGTGTGTCCTGAATTGACCATTGCCCTGTGTCCAACACTGACCATTGCCGCTCTGTCCAGCACTGACCTTTGCACCTGTGTCCAGCACTGTCATTTGCCGATGTGTCCAGCACTGACCTTTGTCCCTGCGTCCAGCACTGACCATTGCCCCTGTGTCCAGCAATGACCATTGCCCTCTGTCCAGCACTGACTTTTGCCCCGTGTGTCCAGAATTGACCATTGCCCTGTGTCTAGCATTTACCATTGCCCCTCTGTCCAGCACTGACCTTTGCCACTGTGTCCAGCACTGTCCTTTGCCCCTGTGTCCAGCACTGACCTTTGCCCCTGTGTTCAGCAATGACCATTGCCCTCTGTCCAGCACTGACTTTTGCCCCGTGAGTCCAGAATTGACCATTGACCCTCTGTCCAGCATTGACCTTTGCCCCTGTGTCCAGCACTGACCATTGCGTCTGTGTCCAGCACGACCATTGCCCCCTGTGTCCAGTACTGACCATTGCCCTTGTGTCCAACGCCAACCATTGCCCCTGTGATCAGCACTGACAATTGCCCCTGTCTCCAGCACTGATCTTTGGCCTGTGTCCAGCACTGACCTTTGCCCCCTGTGTCCAGCACTGACCATTGCCCCTGAGTCCAGCACTGACTATTGCCCCTGTGTCCAGCACTGACTATTGCCCGTGTCCAGCACTGACCATTGCCCTCAGTCCAGCACTGACCTTTGCCCTAGTGTCCAGCACTGACCATAGCTCTGTGTCCAGCACTGACCATTGCCCCTGTGTCCAGAACTGACCATTGCCCCTGTGTCCAGCATTGACCTTTTCCCCGTGTGTCCAGAATTGACCATTGCCCTGTGTCCAGCACTGACCATTGCCCCTCTGTCCAGCACTGACCATTTCCCAGTGTCCAGCACTGACCATTGCCCCTGTGTCCAGCACTGACCTTTTCCCCGTGTGTCCAGAATTGACCATTGCCATGTGTCCAGCACTGACCATTGCCCCTCTGTCCAGCACTGACCATTGCCCCTGCGTCCAAAACTGACCTTTGCCCCTGTGTCCAACACTGAACTTTGCTACTGTGTCCAGCACAGACCATTGCCCTGTGTCCAGCACTGACCATTGCCCCTGTGTCCAGCGCTGACCATTGCCCCTGTGTCCAGCACTTATCTTTTCCCGGTGTTCAGCACTGACCTTTGCCCCGTGTCCAGCACTGACCATTGCCCATGTGTGCAGCACTGACCATTGCCCCAGTGGCCAGCACTGACCTTTGCCCCCTGTGTCCAGAACTGACCATTGCCCCTGTGTCCAGCACTGACCTTTACCCCGTGTGTCCTGAATTGACCATTGCCCTGTGTCCAGCACTGACCATTGCCCCTCTGTCCAGCACTGATCTTTGCCCTGTGTCCAGCACTGAGCATTTCCCATGTCCAACACTGACCTTTGCCCGTGTTCAGCACTGACCTTTGACCTGTGACCAGCACTGACCATTTCCCCTGTGTTCAGCACTGACCATTGCCCTGTGTCCAGCACTGACCATTGCCCCTGTGTCCAATGCCGACCAATGCCCCTGTGATCAGCACTGACCATTGCCCCTGTGTCCAGCACTGACCATTACCCCTGTGTCCAGCACTGACCATTGCCCCCTGTGTCCAGCACTGACCATTGCCCTCTGTGTCCAGCACTGACCATTGCCCTGTGTCCAGCACTGACCATTGCTGCCAGTGTCCAGCACTGACCATTGCCCCTGTGTCCAGCAATGACCATTGCCCTCTGTCCAGCACTGACATTTGCCCCGTGTGTCCAGAATTGACCATTGCCCTGTGTCCAGCACTGACCATTGCCCCTCTGTCCAGCACTGACCTTTGCCCCTGTGTCCAGTACTGACCATTGCCCCTGTGTCCAGCACTGACCATTACCCCTGTGTCCAGCACTGACCATTGCCCTCTGTCCAGCACTGACCTTTGCCCCTGTGTCCATCACTGACTTTTGCCCTGTGCCCAGCACTGACCATTGCCCCCTGTGTCCAGCACTGACCATTTTCCTGTCTCCAGCACAGACCATTTCCCATGTCCAACACTGACCTTTGCCCGTGTCCAGCACTGACCTTTGACCTGTGACCAGCACTGACCATTGCCCCTGTCTCCAATGCCGACCATTGCCCCTGTAATCAGCACTGACCATTTCCCCTGTGTCCAGCACTGACCTTTGCCCTCTGCCCAGCACTGACCTTTGCCTGCCCCCTGTGTCCAGCACTGACCATTTCCTACGAGTCGAGCACTGACCATTGCACCCTGTGTCCAGCACTGACCATTGCCCATGTGTCCTGCACTGACCATTACCCCTGTGTCCAGCACTGACCATTGCCCTCGGTCCAGCACTGACCATTGCCCTCTGTGTCCAGCACTGACCATTGCCCTGTTTCCAGCACTGACCATTGCCCCCAGTGTCCAGCACTGACCATTGCCCCTGTGTCCAGCAATGACCATTGCCCTCTGTCCAGCACTGACTTTTGCCCCGTGTGTCCTGAATTGACCATTGCCCTGTGTCCAGCACTGACCATTGCCCCTCTGTTCAGCACTGACCTTTGCACCTGTGTCCAGCACTGTCCTTTGCCGATGTGTCCAGCACTGACCTTTGCCCCTGCGTCCAGCACTGACCATTGCCCCTGTGTCCAGCAATGACCATTGCCCTCTGTCCAGCACTGACTTTTGACCCGTGTGTCCAGAATTGACCATTGCCCTGTGTCCAGCATTGATCATTGCCCCTCTGTCCAGCACTGACCTATGCCACTGTGTCCAGCACTGTCCTTTGCCCCTGTGTCCAGCACTGACCTTTGCCCCTGTGTCCAGCAATGACCATTGCCCTCTGTCCAGCACTGACTTTTGCCCCGTGAGTCCAGAATTGACCATTGACCCTCTTTCCAGCATTGACTTTTGCCCCTGTGTCCAGCACTGACCTTTGCCCTGTGTCCAGCACTGACCATTGCTCCTGTGTCCAGCACTGACCATTGCCCCCAGGGTCCAGCACTGACCATTGCCCCTGTGTCCAGCAATGACCATTGCCCTCTGTCCAGCACTGACTTTTGCCCCGTGTGTCCAGAATTGACCATTGCCCTGTGTCCAGCAGTGACCATTGCCCCTCTGTCCAGCACTGTCCTTTGCCCCTGTGTCCAGCACTGACCTTTGCCCCTGCGTCCAGCACTGACCATTGCCCATGTGTCCAGCTGTGACCTTTGCCCCCAGTGTCCAGCACTGACCTTTGCCCGTGTGTCCAGCACTGACCATTGCATCTGTATCCAGCACTGACCATTGCGCCTGTGTCCAGCACTACCATTGCCCCCTGTTTCCAGCACTGACCATTGCCCTTGTGTCCAACGCCAACCATTGCCCCTGTGATCAGCACTGACAATTGCCCCTGTCTCCAGCACTGATTTTTGGCCTGTGTCCAGCACTGCCCTTTGCCCCCTGTGTCCAGCACTGACAATTGCCCCTGAGTCCAGCACTGACTATTGCCCCTGTGTCCAGCACTGACCATTGCCCGTGTCCAGCACTGACCATTGGCTTCAGTCCAGCACTGACCTTTGCCCTAGTGTCCAGCACTGACCATAGCTCTGTGTCCAGCACTGACCATTGCCCCTGTGTCCAGAACTGACCATTGCCCCTGTGTCCAGCATTGACCTTTTCCCCGTGTGTCCAGAATTGACCATTGCCCTGTGTCCAGCACTGACCATTGCCCCTCTGTCCAGCACTGACCATTTCCCAGTGTCCAGCACTGACCATTGCCCCTGTGTCCAAAACTGACCTTTGCCCCTGTGTGCAGCACTGACCTTTTATCCTGTGTCCAGCACTGACCATTGCCTGTGTCCAGCACTGACCATTGCCCCTGTGTCCAGCGCTGACCATTGCCCCTGTGTCCAGCACTTATCTTTTCCCGGTGTTCAGCACTGACCTTTGCCCCGTGTCCAGCACTGACCATTGCCCATGTGTGCAGCACTGGCCATTGCCCCAGTGTCCACCATTGGCCTTTCCCCCCTGTGTCCAGAACTGACCATTGCCCCTGTGTCCAGCACTGACCATTACTCATGTGTCCAGCACTGATCTTTGTCCTGTGTCCAGCACTGAGCATTTCCCATGTCCAACACTGACCTTTGCCCGTGTTCAGCACTGACCTTTGACCTGTGACCAGCACTGACCATTTCCCCTGTGTTCAGCACTGACCATTGCCCTGTGTCCAGCACTGACCATTGCCCCTGTGTCCAATCCCGACCAATGCCCCTGTGATCAGCACTGACCATTGCCCCTGTGTCCAGCACTGACCATTACCTCTGTGTCCAGCACTGACCATTGCCCCCTGTGTCCAGCACTGACCATTGCCCTCTGTGTCCAGCACTGACCATTGCCCTGTGTCCAGCACTGACCATTGCTGCCAGTGTCCAGCACTGACCATTGCCCCTGTGTCCAGCAATGACCATTGCCCTCTGTCCAGCACTGACATTTGCCCCGTGTGTCCAGAATTGACCATTGCCCTGTGTCCAGCACTGACCATTACCCCTCTGGCCAGCACTGACCTTTGCCCCTGTGTCCAGTACTGACCATTGCCCCTGTGTCCAGCACTGACCATTACCCCTGTGTCCAGCACTGACCATTGCCCTCTGTCCAGCACTGACCTTTGCCCCTGTGTCCATCACTGACTTTTGCCCTGTGTCCAGCACTGACCATTGCCCCCTGTGTCCAGCACTGACCATTTTCCTGTCTCCAGCACTGACCATTGCCCTCGGTCCAGCACTGACCATTGCCCTCTGTGTCCAGCACTGACCATTGCCCTGTGTCCAGCACTGACCATTGCCCCCAGTGTCCAGCACTGACCATTGCCCCTGTGTCCAGCAATGACCATTGCCCTCTGTCCAGCACTGACTTTTGCGCCGTGTGTCCAGAATTGACCATTGCCCTGTGTCCAGCACTGATCATTGCCCCTCTGTCCAGCACTGACCATTACCCCTGAGTCCAGCACTGACCATTGCCCCCTGTGTCCAGCACTGACCATTGCCCATGTGTCCAGCACTGACCATTACCCCTGTGTCCAGCACTGACCATTGCCCTCTGTCCAGCACTGACCTTTGCCCCTGTGTCCATCACTGACTTTTGCCCTGTGTCCAGCACTGACCATTGCCCCCTGTGTCCATCACTGACCATTCTCCTGTCTCCAGCACTGACCATTGCCCTCGGTCCAGCACTGGCCATTGCCCTCTGTTTCCAGCACTGACCATTGCCCTGTGTCCAGCACTGACCATTGCCCCCAGTGTCCAGCACTGACCATTGCCCCTGTGTCCAGCAATGACCATTGCCCTCTGTCCAGCACTGACTTTTGCCCCGTGTGTCCAGAATTGACCATTGCCCTGTGTCCAGCACTGATCATTGCCCCTCTGTCCAGCACTGACCTTTGCCCCTGTGTCCAGTACTGACCATTGCCCCTGAGTCCAGCACTGACCATTACCCCTGTGTCCAGCACTGACCATTGCCCTCTGTCCAGCACTGACCTTTGCCCCTGTGTCCATCACTGACTTTTGCCCCTGTGTCCAGCACTGACCATTGCCCCAGTGTCCAGCATTGACCATTTTCCTGTCTCCAGCACTGACCATTTCCCATGTGTCCAGCACTGACCATTGCCCCTGTGTCCAATGCCGACCATTGCCCCTGTAACCAGCACTGACCATTGCCCCTGTGTCCAGCACTGACCTTTGCCCTGTGCCCAGCACTGACCTTTGCCTGCCCCCTCTGTCCAGCACTGACCATTACCCCTGAGTCCAGCACTGACCATTGCCCCCTGTGTCCAGCACTGACCATTGCCCATGTGTCCAGCACTGACCATTACCCCTGTGTCCAGCACTGACCATTGCCCTCGGTCCAGCACTGACCATTGCCCTCTGTGTCCAGCACTGACCATTGCCCTGTGTCCAGCACTGACCATTGCCCTGTGTCCAGCACTGACCATTGCCCCTCTGTTCAGCACTGACCTTTGCACCTGTGTCCAGCACTGTCCTTTGCCGATGTGTCCAGCACTGACCTTTGCCCCTGCGTCCAGCACTGACCATTGCCCCTGTGTCCAGCAATGACCATTGCCCTCTGTCCAGCACTGACTTTTGACCCGTGTGTCCAGAATTGACCATTGCCCTGTGTCCAGCATTGATCATTGCCCCTCTGTCCAGCACTGACCTATGCCACTGTGTCCAGCACTGTCCTTTGCCCCTGTGTCCAGCACTGACCTTTGCCCCTGTGTCCAGCAATGAATTGCCCTCTGTCCAGCACTGACTTTTGCCCCGTGAGTCCAGAATTGACCATTGACCCTCTGTCCAGCATTGACTTTTGCCCCTGTGTCCAGCACTGACCTTTGCCCTGTGTCCAGCACTGACCATTGCTCCTGTGTCCAGCACTGACCATTGCCCCCAGGGTCCAGCACTGACCATTGCCCCTGTGTCCAGCAATGACCATTGCCCTCTGTCCAGCACTGACTTTTGACCCGTGTGTCCAGAATTGACCATTGCCCTGTGTCCAGCACTGACCATTGCCCCTCTGTCCAGCACTGTCCTTTGCCCCTGTGTCCAGCACTGACCTTTGCCCCTGCGTCCAGCACTGACCATTGCCAATGTGTCCAGCTGTGACCTTTGCCCCCAGTGTCCAGCACTGACCTTTGCCCGTGTGTCCAGCACTGACCATTGCCTCTGTGTCCAGCACTGACCATTGCGCCTGTGTCCAGCACTACCATTGCCCCCTGTTTCCAGCACTGACCATTGCCCTTGTGTCCAACGCCAACCATTGCCCCTGTGATCAGCACTGACAATTGCCCCTGTCTCCAGCACTGATTTTTGGCCTGTGTCCAGCACTGACCTTTGCCCCCTGTGTCCAGTACTGACAATTGCCCCTGAGTCCAGCACTGACTATTGCCCCTGTGTCCAGCACTGACCATTGCCCGTGTCCAGCACTGACCATTGGCCTCAGTCCAGCACTGACCTTTGCCCTAGTGTCCAGCACTGACCATAGCTCTGTGTCCAGCACTGACCATTGCCCCTGTGTCCAGAACTGACCATTGCCCCTGTGTCCAGCATTGACCTTTTCCCCGTGTGTCCAGAATTGACCATTGCCCTGTGTCCAGCACTGACCATTGCCCCTCTGTCCAGCACTGACCATTTCCCAGTGTCCAGCACTGACCATTGCCCCTGTGTCCAAAACTGACCTTTGCCCCTTTGTCCAGCACTGACCTTTTATCCTGTGTCCAGCACTGACCATTGCCTGTGTCCAGCACTGACCATTGCCCCTGTGTCCAGCGCTGACCATTGCCCCTGTGTCCAGCACTTATCTTTTCCCGGTGTTCAGCACTGACCTTTGCCCCGTGTCCAACACTGACCATTGCCCATGTGTGCAGCACTGGCCATTGCCCCAGTGTCCACCACTGACCTTTTCCCCCTGTGTCCAGAACTGACCATTGCCCCTGTGTCCAGCACTGACCTTTACCCCGTGTGTCCTGAATTGACCATTGCCCTGTGTCCAGCACTGACCATTGCCCCTCTGTCCAGCACTGACCTTTGGCCTGTGTCCAGCACTGACCTTTGCCCCCTGTGTCCAGCACTGAAAATTGCCGCTGAGTCCAGCACTGACTATTGCCACTGTGTCCAGCACTGACCATTGCCCCTGTGTCCAGCACTGACCATTGCCCTCAGTCCAGCACTGACCATTGCCCTCAGTCCAGCACTGACCATAGCTCTGTGTCCAGCACTGACCATTGCCCCATGTCCAGAACTGACCATTGCCCCTGTGTCCAGCACTGACCTTTACCCCATGTGTCCTGAACTGACCATTGCCCTGTGTCCAGCACTGACCATTGCCACTCTGTCCAGCACTGACGATTGCCCCTGTGTCCAGCACTGACCTTTGCCCCTGTATCCAGCACTGTCCTTTGCCCCTGTGTCCAGCACTGACCTTTTCCCTGTGTCCAGCACTGACCATTGCCCCTGTGTCCAATGCCAACCATTGCCCCCGAGATCAGCACTGACCATTGCTCCTGTGTCCAGCACTGACCTTTACCCCCTGTGTCCAGCACTGAACATTGCCCCTGAGTCCGGCACTGACCATTCCCTCCTGTGTCCAGCACTGACCATTGCCCCTGTGTCCAGCACTGACCATTACTCATGTGTCCAGCACTGACCATTTCCCTCTGTGTCCAGCACTGACCATTGCCCCCTGTGTCCAGCAATGACCATTGCCCCCAGTGTTCAGCACTGACCATTGCCCCTGTCTCCAGCACTGACCTTTGACCTGTGTCCAGCACTGACCTTTGCCCCCTGTGTCCAGCACTGAAAATTACCGCTGAGTCCAGCACTGACTATTGCCACTGTGTCCAGCACTGACCATTGCCCCTGTGTCCAGCACTGACCATTGCCCTCAGTCCAGCACTGACCATTGCCCCCTGTGTCCAGCACTGACCATAGCTCTGTGTCCAGCACTGACCATTGCCCTGTGTCCAGAACTGACCATTGCCCCTGTGTCCAGCACTGACCATTGCCCCTGTGTCCAACACTGATCTTTGCCCCTGTGTCCAGCACTGACCTTTGACCTGTGACCAGCACTGATCATTGCCCCTGTGTCCAGCACTGACCATTGCCCTTGTCCAGCACTGACCATTGCCCCTGTGTCCAATGCCGACCATTGCCCCTGAGATCAGCACTGACCATTGCTCCTGTGTCCAGCACTGACCTTTGCCCCCTGTGTCCAGCACTGAACATTGCCCCTGAGTCCGGCACTGACCATTCCCTCCTGGGTCCAGCACTGACCATTGCCCCTGTGTCCAGCACTGACCATTACTCATGTGTCCAGCACTGACCATTTCCCTCTGTGTCCAGCACTGACCATTGCCCTGTGTCCAGCAATGACCATTGCCCCCAGTGTCCAGCACTGACCATTGCCCCTGTCTCCAGCACTGACCTTTGGCCTGTGTCCAGCACTGACCTTTGCCCCCTGTGTCCAGCACTGAAAATTGCCACTGTGTCCAGCACTGACCATTGCCCTCAGTCCAGCACTGACCATTGCCCCCTGTGTCCAGCACTGACCATAGCTCTGTGTCCAGCACTGACCATTGCCCCTGTGTCCGGGACTGACCATTGCCCCTGTGTCCAGCACTGACCTTTACCCCGTGTGTCCTGAATTGACCATTGCCCTGTGTCCAGCACTGACCATTGCCCCTGTGTCCAGCACTGACCTTTGCCCCTGTGTCCAGCACTGTCCTTTGCCCCTGTGTCCAGCACTGACCTTTGCCCTGTGTCCAGCACTGACCATTGCCCTGTGTCCAGCACTGACCATTGCCCCTGTGTCCAATGCCGACCATTGCCCCTGAGATCAGCACTGACCATTGCTCCTGTGTCCAGCACTGACCTTTTCCCCCTGTGTCCAGCACTGAACATTGCCCCTGAGTCCGGCACTGACCATTCCCTCCTGTGTCCAGCACTGACCATTGCCCCTGTGTCCAGCACTGACCATTACTCATGTGTCCAGCACTGACCATTTCCCTCTGTGTCCAGCACTGACCATTGCCCCCTGTGTCCAGCAATGACCATTGCCCCCAGTGTCCAGCACTGACCATTGCCCCTGTCTCCAGCACTGACCTTTGGCCTGTGTCTAGCACTGACCTTTGCCCCCTGTGTCCAGCACTGAAAATTGCCGCTGAGTCCAGCACTGACTATTGCCACTGTGTCCAGCACTGACCATTGCACCTGTGTCCAGCACTGACCATTGCCCTCAGTCCAGCACTGACCATTGCCCCCTGTGTCCAGCACTGACCATAGCTCTGTGTCCAGCACTGACCATTGCCCCTGTGTCCAGAACTGACCATTGCCCCTGTGTCCAGCACTGACCTTTACCCCGTGTGTCCTGAATTGATCATTGCCCTGTGTCCAGCACTGACCATTGCCACTCTGTCCAGCACTGACCATTGCCCCTGTGTCCAGCACTGACCTTTGCCCCTGTGTCCAGCACTGACCTTTGCCCCTGTTTCCAGCACTGACCTTTGCTCCTGTGTCCAGCACTGACCATTGCCCCTGTGTCCAGCACTGATCATTGCCCCTGTGTCCAGCACTTATCTTTTCCCTGTGTTCAGCACTGACCATTGCCCCTTGTGTCCAGCACTGACCATTGCCACTGTGTCCAGCACTGACCTTTGCCCCTGTTGCCAGCACTGACCAGTGCGCTGTGTCCAGCACTGACCATTTCCCTGTGTCCAGCACTGATCATTTCCCGTGTCCAAAACTGACTTTTGCCCGTGTCCAGCACTGACCTTTGACCTGTGACCAGCACTGACCTTTTCCCCTGTGTCCATCACTGACCTTTGCCTCTGTGTCCAGCACTGACCAGTGCCCTTGTGTCCAGCACTGACCATTTCCCTGTGTCCAGCACTGACCATTTCCCCTGTGTCCAACACTGATCTTTGCCCCTGTGTCCAGCACTGACCTTTGACCTGTGACCAGCACTGATCATTGCCCCTGTGTCCAGCACTGACCATTGCCCTGTGTCCAGCACTGACCATTGCCCCTGTGTCCAATGCCGACCATTGCCCCTGAGATCAGCACTGACCATTGCTCCTGTGTCCAGCACTGACATTTGCCCCCTGTGTCCAGGACTGATCATTGCCCCTGAGTCCGGCACTGACCATTCCCTCCTGTGTCCAGCACTGACCATTGCCCCTGTGTCCAGCACTGACCATTACTCATGTGTCCAGCACTGACCATTTCCCTCTGTGTCCAGCACTAACCATTGCCCTGTGTCCAGCAATGACCATTGCCCCCAGTGTCCAGCACTGACCATTTCCCTCTGTGTCCAGCACTAACCATTGCCCTGTGTCCAGCAATGACCATTGCCCCCAGTGTCCAGCACTGACCATTGCCCCTGTCTCCAGCACTGACCTTTGGCCTGTGTCCAGCACTGACCTTTGCCCCCTGTGTCCAGCACTGTCCTTTGCCCTAGTGTCCAACACTGACCTTTGCCCCTGTGTCCAGCACTGACCATTGCCCCTGTGTCCAGTACTTATCTTTTCCCTGTGTTCAGCCCTGACCTTTGCCCCCGTGTCCAGCACTGACCATTTCCCTAGTGTCCAACACTGACCTTTGCCCCTGTGTCCAGCACTGACCATTGCCCCTGTGTCCAGCACTTATCTTTTCCCTGTGTTCAGCACTGACCATTGCCCCTTGTGTCCAGCACTGACCATTGCCACTGTGTCCAGCACTGACCTTTGCCCCTGTTGCCAGCACTGACCAGTGCCCTGTGTCCAGCACTGACCATTTCCCTGTGTCCAGCACTGATCATTTCCCGTGTCCAAAACTGACCTTTGCCCGTGTCCAGCACTGACCTTTGACCTGTGACCAGCACTGACCTTTTCCCCTGTGTCCATCACTGACCTTTGCCTCTGTGTCCAGCACTGACCAGTGCCCCTGTGTCCAGCACTGACCATTTCCCTTTTCTCCAGCACTGACCATTGCCCCTGTGTCCAACACTGATCTTTGCCCCTGTGTCCAGCACTGACCTTTGACCTGTGACCAGCACTGATCATTGCCCCTGTGTCCAGCACTGACCATTGCCCCTGTGTCCAATGCCGACCATTGCCCATGAGATCAGCACTGACCATTGCTCCTGTGTCCAGCACTGACATTTGCCCCCTGTGTCCAGCACTGAACATTGCCCCTGAGTCCGGCACTGACCATTCCCTCCTGTGTCCAGCACTGACCATTGCCCCTGTGTCCAGCACTGACCATTAATCATGTGTCCAGCACTGACCATTCCCTCCTGTGTCCAGCACTGACCATTGCCCTCAGTCTAGCACTGACCATTGCACCCTGTGTCCAGCACTGACCATAGCTCTGTGTCCAGCACTGACCATTGCCCCGTGTGTCCTGAATTGACCATTGCCCCCGTGTCCAGCACTGACCATTGCCCCAGTGTCCAACACTGACCTTTGCCCCTGTGTCCAGCACTGTCCTTTGCCCCTGTGTCCAGCACTGACTTTTGCCCTGTGTCCAGCACTGACCATTGCCCCTGTGTCCAGCACTGACCATTGCCCTAGTGTCCAACACTGACCTTTGCCCCTGTGTCCAGCACTGACCATTGCCCCTGTGTCCAGCACTTATCTTTTCCCTGTGTTCAGCCCTGACCTTTGCCCCAGTGTCCAGCACTGACCATTGCCCTAGTGTCCAACACTGACCTTTGCCCCTGTGTCCAGCACTGACCATTGCCCCTGTGTCCAGCACTTAACTTTTCCCTGTGTTCAGCACTGACCATTGCCCCCTGTGTCCAGCACTGACCATTGCCACTGTGTCCAGCACTTACCTTTGCCCCTGTTGCCAGCACTGACCAGTGCCCTGTGTCCAGCACTGACCATTTCCCTGTGTCCAGCACTGATCATTTCCCGTGTCCAAAACTGACCTTTGCCCGTGTCCAGCACTGACCTTTGACCTGTGACCAGCACTGACCATTGCCCCTGCGTCCAGCACTGACCATTGCCCTGTGTCCAGCACTGACCATTGCCCCTGTGTCCAATGCCGACCATTGCCTCTGTGATCAGCACTGACCATTGCCCCTGTGTCCAGCACTGACCTTTGCCCTGTGCCCAGCACTGACCTTTGTCCCCTGTGTCCAGCACTGACCATTACCCCTGAGTCCATCACTGACCATTGCCCCCTGTGTCCAGCACTGACCATTGCCCCTGTGTCCAGCACAGACCATTACCCCTGTGTCCAGCACTGAACATTGCCCCTGTGTCTGGGACTGACCATTGCCCCTCTGTCCAGCACTGACCTTTACCCCGTGTGTCCTGAATTGACCATTGCCCTGTGTCCAGCACTGACCATTGCCCCTGTGTCCAGCACTGACCTTTGCCCCTGTGTCCAGCACTGTCCTTTGCCCCTGTGTCCAGCACTGACCTTTGCCCTGTGTCCAGCACTGACCATTGCCCTGTGTCCAGCACTGACCATTGCCCCTGTGTCCAATGCCGACCATTGCCCCTGAGATCAGCACTGACCATTGTTCCTGTGTCCAGCACTGACCTTTTCCCCCTGTGTCCAGCACTGAACATTGCCCCTGAGTCCGGCACTGACCATTCCCTCCTGTGTCCAGCACTGACCATTGCCCCTGTGTCCAGCACTGACCATTACTCATGTGTCCAGCACTGACCATTTCCCTCTGTGTCCAGCACTGACCATTGCCCCCTGTGTCCAGCAATGACCATTGCCCCCAGTGTCCAGCACTGACCATTGCCCCTGTCTCCAGCACTGACCTTTGGCCTGTGTCTAGCACTGACCTTTGCCCCCTGTGTCCAGCACTGAAAATTGCCGCTGAGTCCAGCACTGACTATTGCCACTGTGTCCAGCACTGACCATTGCACCTGTGTCCAGCACTGACCATTGCCCTCAGTCCAGCACTGACCATTGCCCCCTGTGTCCAGCACTGACCATAGCTCTGTGTCCAGCACTGACCATTGCCCCTGTGTCCAGAACTGACCATTGCCCCTGTGTCCAGCACTGACCTTTACCCCGTGTGTCCTGAATTGATCATTGCCCTGTGTCCAGCACTGACCATTGCCACTCTGTCCAGCACTGACCATTGCCCCTGTGTCCAGCACTGACCTTTGCCCCTGTGTCCAGCACTGACCTTTGCCCCTGTTTCCAGCACTGACCTTTGCTCCTGTGTCCTGCACTGACCATTGCCGCTGTGTCCAGCACTGACCATTGCCCCTGTGTCCAGCACTGATCATTTCCCGTGTCCAAAACTGACTTTTGCCCGTGTCCAGCACTGACCTTTGACCTGTGACCAGCACTGACCTTTTCCCCTGTGTTCATCACTGACCTTTGCCTCTGTGTCCAGCACTGACCAGTGCCCTTGTGTCCAGCACTGACCATTTCCCTGTGTCCAGCACTGACCATTTCCCCTGTGTCCAACACTGATCTTTGCCCCTGTGTCCAGCACTGACCTTTGACCTGTGACCAGCACTGATCATTGCCCCTGTGTCCAGCACTGACCATTGCCCTGTGTCCAGCACTGACCATTGCCCCTGTGTCCAATGCCGACCATTGCCCCTGAGATCAGCACTGACCATTGCTCCTGTGTCCAGCACTGACATTTGCCCCCTGTGTCCAGCACTGAACATTGCCCCTGAGTCCGGCACTGACCATTCCCTCCTGTGTCCAGCACTGACCATTGCCCCTGTGTCCAGCACTGACCATTACTCATGTGTCCAGCACTGACCATTTCCCTCTGTGTCCAGCACTAACCATTGCCCTGTGTCCAGCAATGACCATTGCCCCCAGTGTCCAGCACTGACCATTTCCCTCTGTGTCCAGCACTAACCATTGCCCTGTGTCCAGCAATGACCATTGCCCCCAGTGTCCAGCACTGACCATTGCCCCTGTCTCCAGCACTGACCTTTGGCCTCTGTCCAGCACTGACCTTTGCCCCCTGTGTCCAGCACTGTCCTTTGCCCTAGTGTCCAACACTGACCTTTGCCCCTGTGTCCAGCACTGACCATTGCCCCTGTGTCCAGTACTTATCTTTTCCCTGTGTTCAGCCCTGACCTTTGCCCCCGTGTCCAGCACTGACCATTTCCCTAGTGTCCAACACTGACCTTTGCCCCTGTGTCCAGCACTGACCATTGCCCCTGTGTCCAGCACTTATCTTTTCCCTGTGTTCAGCACTGACCATTGCCCCTTGTGTCCAGCACTGACCATTGCCACTGTGTCCAGCACTGACCTTTGCCCCTGTTGCCAGCACTGACCAGTGCCCTGTGTCCAGCACTGACCATTTCCCTGTGTCCAGCACTGATCATTTCCCGTGTCCAAAACTGACCTTTGCCCGTGTCCAGCACTGACCTTTGACCTGTGACCAGCACTGACCTTTTCCCCTGTGTCCATCACTGACCTTTGCCTCTGTGTCCAGCACTGACCAGTGCCCCTGTGTCCAGCACTGACCATTTCCCTTTTCTCCAGCACTGACCATTGCCCCTGTGTCCAACACTGATCTTTGCCCCTGTGTCCAGCACTGACCTTTGACCTGTGACCAGCACTGATCATTGCCCCTGTGTCCAGCACTGACCATTGCCCCTGTGTCCAATGCCGACCATTGCCCCTGAGATCAGCACTGACCATTGCTCCTGTGTCCAGCACTGACCTTTGCCCCCTGTGTCCAGCACTGAACATTGCCCCTGAGTCCGGCACTGACCATTCCCTCCTGTGTCCAGCACTGACCATTGCCCCTGTGTCCAGCACTGACCATTACTCATGTGTCCAGCACTGACCATTTCCCTCTGTGTCCAGCACTGACCATTGCCCTGTGTCCAGCAATGACCATTGCCCCCAGTGTCCAGCACTGACCATTGCCCCTGTCCCCAGCACTGACCTTTGGCCTGTGTCCAGCACTAACCTTTGCCCCCTGTGCCCAGCACTGAAAATTGCCGCTGAGTCCAGCACTGACTATTGCCACTGTGTCCAGCACTGACCATAGCTCTGTGTCCAGCACTGACCATTGCCCCTGTGTCCAGCACTGACCTTTGCCCCTGTGTCCAGCACTGTCCTTTGCCCCTGTGTCCAGCACTGACCTTTGCCCTGTGTCCAGCACTGACCATTGCCCTGTGTCCAGCACTGACCATTGACCCTGTGTCCAATGCCGACCATTGCCCCTGAGATCAGCACTGACCATTGCTCCTGTGTCCAGCACTGACCTTTGCCCCCTGTGTCCAGCACTGAACATTGCCCCTGAGTCCGGCACTGACCATTCCCTCCTGTGTCCAGCACTGACCATTGCCCCTGTGTCCAGCACTGACCATTACTCATGTGCCCAGCACTGACCATTTCCCTCTGTGTCCAGCACTGACCATTGCCCTGTGCCCAGCAATGCCCATTGCCCCCAGTGTCCAGCACTGACCATTGCCCCTGTCTCCAGCACTGACCTTTGGCCTGTGTCCAGCACTGACCTTTGCCCCCTGTGTCCAGCACTGAAAATTGCCGCTGAGTCCAGCACTGACTATTGCCACTGTGTCCAGCACTGACCATTGCCCCTGTGTCCAGCACTGACCATTGCCCTCAGTCTAGCACTGACCATTGCACCCTGTGTCCAGCACTGACCATAGCTCTGTGTCCAGCACTGACCATTGCCCCGTGTGTCCTGAATTGACCATTGCCCCCGTGTCCAGCACTGACCATTGCCCCAGTGTCCAACACTGACCTTTGCCCCTGTGTCCAGCACTGTCCTTTGCCCCTGTGTCCAGCACTGACCTTTGCCCTGTGTCCAGCACTGACCATTGCCCCTGTGTCCAGCACTGACCATTGCCCTAGTGTCCAACACTGACCTTTGCCCCTGTGTCCAGCACTGACCATTGCCCCTGTGTCCAGCACTTATCTTTTCCCTGTGTTCAGCCCTGACCTTTGCCCCAGTGTCCAGCACTGACCATTGCCCTAGTGTCCAACACTGACCTTTGCCCCTGTGTCCAGCACTGACCATTGCCACTGTGTCCAGCACTTACCTTTGCCCCTGTTGCCAGCACTGACCAGTGCCCTGTGTCCAGCACTGACCATTTCCCTGTGTCCAGCACTGATCATTTCCCGTGTCCAAAACTGACCTTTGCCCGTGTCCAGCACTGACCTTTGACCTGTGACCAGCACTGACCATTGCCCCTGCGTCCAGCACTGACCATTGCCCTGTGTCCAGCACTGACGATTGCCCCTGTGTCCAATGCCGACCATTGCCTCTGTGATCAGCACTGACCATTGCCCCTGTGTCCAGCACTGACCTTTGCCCTGTGCCCAGCACTGACCTTTGTCCCCTGTGTCCAGCACTGACCATTACCCCTGAGTCCATCACTGACCATTGCCCCCTGTGTCCAGCACTGACCATTGCCCCTGTGTCCAGCACAGACCATTACCCCTGTGTCCAGCACTGAACATTGCCCCTGTGTCCGGGACTGACCATTGCCCTCTGTCCAGCACTGACCTTTACCCCGTGTGTCCTGAATTGACCATTGCCCTGTGTCCAGCACTGACCATTGCCCCTGTGTCCAGCACTGACCTTTGCCCCTGTGTCCAGCACTGTCCTTTGCCTCTGTGTCCAGCACTGACCTTTGCCCTGTGTCCAGCACTGACCATTGCCCTGTGTCCAGCACTGACCATTGCCCCTGTGTCCAATGCCGACCATTGCCCCTGAGATCAGCACTGATCATTGCTCCTGTGTCCAGCACTGACCTTTTCCCCCTGTGTCCAGCACTGAACATTGCCCCTGAGTCCGGCACTGACCATTCCCTCCTGTGTCCAGCACTGACCATTGCCCCTGTGTCCAGCACTGACCATTACTCATGTGTCCAGCACTGACCATTTCCCTCTGTGTCCAGCACTGACCATTGCCCCCTGTGTCCAGCAATGACCATTGCCCCCAGTGTCCAGCACTGACCATTGCCCCTGTCTCCAGCACTGACCTTTGGCCTGTGTCTAGCACTGACCTTTGCCCCCTGTGTCCAGCACTGAAAATTGCCGCTGAGTCCAGCACTGACTATTGCCACTGTGTCCAGCACTGACCATTGCACCTGTGTCCAGCACTGACCATTGCCCTCAGTCCAGCACTGACCATTGCCCCCTGTGTCCAGCACTGACCATAGCTCTGTGTCCAGCACTGACCATTGCCCCTGTGTCCAGAACTGACCATTGCCCCTGTGTCCAGCACTGACCTTTACCCCGTGTGTCCTGAATTGATCATTGCCCTGTGTCCAGCACTGACCATTGCCACTCTGTCCAGCACTGACCATTGCCCCTGTGTCCAGCACTGACCTTTGCCCCTGTGTCCAGCACTGACCTTTGCCCCTGTTTCCAGCACTGACCTTTGCTCCTGTGTCCAGCACTGACCATTGCCCCTGTGTCCAGCACTGACCATTGCCCCTGTGTCCAGCACTTATCTTTTCCCTGTGTTCAGCACTGACCATTGCCCCTTGTGTCCAGCACTGACCATTGCCACTGTGTCCAGCACTGACCTTTGCCCCTGTTGCCAGCACTGACCAGTGCGCTGTGTCCAGCACTGACCATTTCCCTGTGTCCAACACTGATCATTTCCCGTGTCCAAAACTGACTTTTGCCCGTGTCCAGCACTGACCTTTGACCTGTGACCAGCACTGACCTTTTCCCCTGTGTTCATCACTGACCTTTGCCTCTGTGTCCAGCACTGACCAGTGCCCTTGTGTCCAGCACTGACCATTTCCCTGTGTCCAGCACTGACCATTTCCCCTGTGTCCAACACTGATCTTTGCCCCTGTGTCCAGCACTGACCTTTGACCTGTGACCAGCACTGATCATTGCCCCTGTGTCCAGCACTGACCATTGCCCTGTGTCCAGCACTGACCATTTCCCTGTGTCCAGCACTGACCATTTCCCCTGTGTCCAACACTGATCTTTGCCCCTGTGTCCAGCACTGACCTTTGACCTGTGACCAGCACTGATCATTGCCCCTGTGTCCAGCACTGACCATTGCCCTGTGTCCAGCACTGACCATTGCCCCTGTGTCCAATGCCGACCATTGCCCCTGAGATCAGCACTGACCATTGCTCCTGTGTCCAGCACTGACATTTGCCCCCTGTGTCCAGCACTGAACATTGCCCCTGAGTCCGGCACTGACCATTCCCTCCTGTGTCCAGCACTGACCATTGCCCCTGTGTCCAGCACTGACCATTACTCATGTGTCCAGCACTGACCATTTCCCTCTGTGTCCAGCACTAACCATTGCCCTGTGTCCAGCAATGACCATTGCCCCCAGTGTCCAGCACTGACCATTTCCCTCTGTGTCCAGCACTAACCATTGCCCTGTGTCCAGCAATGACCATTGCCCCCAGTGTCCAGCACTGACCATTGCCCCTGTCTCCAGCACTGACCTTTGGCCTGTGTCCAGCACTGACCTTTGCCCCCTGTGTCCAGCACTGTCCTTTGCCCTAGTGTCCAACACTGACCTTTGCCCCTGTGTCCAGCACTGACCATTGCCCCTGTGTCCAGTACTTATCTTTTCCCTGTGTTCAGCCCTGACCTTTGCCCCCGTGTCCAGCACTGACCATTTCCCTAGTGTCCAACACTGACCTTTGCCCCTGTGTCCAGCACTGACCATTGCCCCTGTGTCCAGCACTTATCTTTTCCCTGTGTTCAGCACTGACCATTGCCCCTTGTGTCCAGCACTGACCATTGCCACTGTGTCCAGCACTGACCTTTGCCCCTGTTGCCAGCACTGACCAGTGCCCTGTGTCCAGCACTGACCATTTCCCTGTGTCCAGCACTGATCATTTCCCGTGTCCAAAACTGACCTTTGCCCGTGTCCAGCACTGACCTTTGACCTGTGACCAGCACTGACCTTTTCCCCTGTGTCCATCACTGACCTTTGCCTCTGTGTCCAGCACTGACCAGTGCCCCTGTGTCCAGCACTGACCATTTCCCTTTTCTCCAGCACTGACCATTGCCCCTGTGTCCAACACTGATCTTTGCCCCTGTGTCCAGCACTGACCTTTGACCTGTGACCAGCACTGATCATTGCCCCTGTGTCCAGCACTGACCATTGCCCCTGTGTCCAATGCCGACCATTGCCCATGAGATCAGCACTGACCATTGCTCCTGTGTCCAGCACTGACATTTGCCCCCTGTGTCCAGCACTGAACATTGCCCCTGAGTCCGGCACTGACCATTCCCTCCTGTGTCCAGCACTGACCATTGCCCCTGTGTCCAGCACTGACCATTAATCATGTGTCCAGCACTGACCATTCCCTCCTGTGTCCAGCACTGACCATTGCCCCTGTGTCCAGCACTGACCATTAATCATGTGTCCAGCACTGACCATTTCCCTCTGTGTCCAGCACTAACCATTGCCCTGTGTCCAGCAATGACCATTGCCCCCAGTGTCCAGCACTGACCATTTCCCTCTGTGTCCAGCACTAACCATTGCCCTGTGTCCAGCAATGACCATTGCCCCCAGTGTCCAGCACTGACCATTGCCCCTGTCTCCAGCACTGACCTTTGGCCTGTGTCCAGCACTGACCTTTGCCCCCTGTGTCCAGCACTGTCCTTTGCCCTAGTGTCCAACACTGACCTTTGCCCCTGTGTCCAGCACTGACCATTGCCCCTGTGTCCAGTACTTATCTTTTCCCTGTGTTCAGCCCTGACCTTTGCCCCCGTGTCCAGCACTGACCATTTCCCTAGTGTCCAACACTGACCTTTGCCCCTGTGTCCAGCACTGACCATTGCCCCTGTGTCCAGCACTTATCTTTTCCCTGTGTTCAGCACTGACCATTGCCCCTTGTGTCCAGCACTGACCATTGCCACTGTGTCCAGCACTGACCTTTGCCCCTGTTGCCAGCACTGACCAGTGCCCTGTGTCCAGCACTGACCATTTCCCTGTGTCCAGCACTGACCATTTCCCGTGTCCAAAACTGACCTTTGCCCGTGTCCAGCACTGACCTTTGACCTGTGACCAGCACTGACCTTTTCCCCTGTGTCCATCACTGACCTTTGCCTCTGTGTCCAGCACTGACCAGTGCCCCTGTGTCCAGCACTGACCATTTCCCTTTTCTCCAGCACTGATCATTGCCCCTGTGTCCAGCACTGACCATTGCCCCTGTGTCCAATGCCGACCATTGCCCCTGAGATCAGCACTGACCATTGCTCCTGTGTCCAGCACTGACATTTGCCCCCTGTGTCCAGCACTGAACATTGCCCCTGAGTCCGGCACTGACCATTCCCTCCTGTGTCCAGCACTGACCATTGCCCCTGTGTCCAGCACTGACCATTACTCATGTGTCCAGCACTGACCATTTCCCTCTGTGTCCAGCACTAACCATTGCCCTGTGTCCAGCAATGACCATTGCCCCCAGTGTCCAGCACTGACCATTTCCCTCTGTGTCCAGCACTAACCATTGCCCTGTGTCCAGCAATGACCATTGCCCCCAGTGTCCAGCACTGACCATTGCCCCTGTCTCCAGCACTGACCTTTGGCCTGTGTCCAGCACTGACCTTTGCCCCCTGTGTCCAGCACTGTCCTTTGCCCTAGTGTCCAACACTGACCTTTGCCCCTGTGTCCAGCACTGACCATTGCCCCTGTGTCCAGTACTTATCTTTTCCCTGTGTTCAGCCCTGACCTTTGCCCCCGTGTCCAGCACTGACCATTTCCCTAGTGTCCAACACTGACCTTTGCCCCTGTGTCCAGCACTGACCATTGCCCCTGTGTCCAGCACTTATCTTTTCCCTGTGTTCAGCACTGACCATTGCCCCTTGTGTCCAGCACTGACCATTGCCACTGTGTCCAGCACTGACCTTTGCCCCTGTTGCCAGCACTGACCAGTGCCCTGTGTCCAGCACTGACCATTTCCCTGTGTCCAGCACTGATCATTTCCCGTGTCCAAAACTGACCTATGCCCGTGTCCAGCACTGACCTTTGACCTGTGACCAGCACTGACCTTTTCCCCTGTGTCCATCACTGACCTTTGCCTCTGTGTCCAGCACTGACCAGTGCCCCTGTGTCCAGCACTGACCATTTCCCTTTTCTCCAGCACTGACCATTGCCCCTGTGTCCAACACTGATCTTTGCCCCTGTGTCCAGCACTGACCTTTGACCTGTGACCAGCACTGATCATTGCCCCTGTGTCCAGCACTGACCATTGCCCCTGTGTCCAATGCCGACCATTGCCCCTGAGATCAGCACTGACCATTGCTCCTGTGTCCAGCACTGACCTTTGCCCCCTGTGTCCAGCACTGAACATTGCCCCTGAGTCCGGCACTGACCATTCCCTCCTGTGTCCAGCACTGACCATTGCCCCTGTGTCCAGCACTGACCATTACTCATGTGTCCAGCACTGACCATTTCCCTCTGTGTCCAGCACTGACCATTGCCCTGTGTCCAGCAATGACCATTGCCCCCAGTGTCCAGCACTGACCATTGCCCCTGTCCCCAGCACTGACCTTTGGCCTGTGTCCAGCACTGACCTTTGCCCCCTGTGCCCAGCACTGAAAATTGCCGCTGAGTCCAGCACTGACTATTGCCACTGTGTCCAGCACTGACCATAGCTCTGTGTCCAGCACTGACCATTGCCCCTGTGTCCAGAACTGACCATTGCCCCTGTGTCCAGCACTGACCTTTACCCCATGTGTCCTGAATTGACCATTGCCCTGTGTCCAGCACTGACCATTGCCACTCTGTCCAGCACTGACCATTGCCCCTGTGTCCAGCACTGACCTTTGCCCCTGTGTCCAGCACTGTCCTTTGCCCCTGTGTCCAGCACTGACCTTTGCCCTGTGTCCAGCACTGACCATTGCCCTGTGTCCAGCACTGACCATTGACCCTGTGTCCAATGCCGACCATTGCCCCTGAGATCAGCACTGACCATTGCTCCTGTGTCCAGCACTGACCTTTGCCCCCTGTGTCCAGCACTGAACATTGCCCCTGAGTCCGGCACTGACCATTCCCTCCTGTGTCCAGCACTGACCATTGCCCCTGTGTCCAGCACTGACCATTACTCATGTGCCCAGCACTGACCATTTCCCTCTGTGTCCAGCACTGACCATTGCCCTGTGTCCAGCAATGCCCATTGCCCCCAGTGTCCAGCACTGACCATTGCCCCTGTCTCCAGCACTGACCTTTGGCCTGTGTCCAGCACTGACCTTTGCCCCCTGTGTCCAGCACTGAAAATTGCCGCTGAGTCCAGCACTGACTATTGCCACTGTGTCCAGCACTGACCATTGCCCCTGTGTCCAGCACTGACCATTGCCCTCAGTCTAGCACTGACCATTGCACCCTGTGTCCAGCACTGACCATAGCTCTGTGTCCAGCACTGACCATTGCCCCGTGTGTCCTGAATTGACCATTGCCCCCGTGTCCAGCACTGACCATTGCCCCAGTGTCCAACACTGACCTTTGCCCCTGTGTCCAGCACTGTCCTTTGCCCCTGTGTCCAGCACTGACCTTTGCCCTGTGTCCAGCACTGACCATTGCCCCTGTGTCCAGCACTGACCATTGCCCTAGTGTCCAACACTGACCTTTGCCCCTGTGTCCAGCACTGACCATTGCCCCTGTGTCCAGCACTTATCTTTTCCCTGTGTTCAGCCCTGACCTTTGCCCCAGTGTCCAGCACTGACCATTGCCCTAGTGTCCAACACTGACCTTTGCCCCTGTGTCCAGCACTGACCATTGCCCCTGTGTCCAGCACTTAACTTTTCCCTGTGTTCAGCACTGACCATTGCCCCCTGTGTCCAGCACTGACCATTGCCACTGTGTCCAGCACTTACCTTTGCCCCTGTTGCCAGCACTGACCAGTGCCCTGTGTCCAGCACTGACCATTTCCCTGTGTCCAGCACTGATCATTTCCCGTGTCCAAAACTGACCTTTGCCCGTGTCCAGCACTGACCTTTGACCTGTGACCAGCACTGACCATTGCCCCTGCGTCCAGCACTGACCATTGCCCTGTGTCCAGCACTGACCATTGCCCCTGTGTCCAATGCCGACCATTGCCTCTGTGATCAGCACTGACCATTGCCCCTGTGTCCAGCACTGACCTTTGCCCTGTGCCCAGCACTGACCTTTGTCCCCTGTGTCCAGCACTGACCATTACCCCTGAGTCCATCACTGACCATTGCCCCCTGTGTCCAGCACTGACCATTGCCCCTGTGTCCAGCACAGACCATTACCCCTGTGTCCAGCACTGAACATTGCCCCTGTGTCTGGGACTGACCATTGCCCCTCTGTCCAGCACTGACCTTTACCCCGTGTGTCCTG
Organism: Pristiophorus japonicus; assembly: GCF_044704955.1. Lineage (NCBI taxonomy): Eukaryota > Metazoa > Chordata > Chondrichthyes > Pristiophoridae > Pristiophorus > Pristiophorus japonicus. Next base: position 166,141,531 of record NC_091987.1, read on the forward strand.
AATTGACCATTGCCCTGTGTCCAGCACTGACCATTGCCCCTGTGTCCAGCACTGACCTTTGCCCCTGTGTCCAGCACTGTCCTTTGCCCCTGTGTCCAGCACTGACCTTTGCCCTGTGTCCAGCACTGACCATTGCCCTGTGTCCAGCACTGACCATTGCCCCTGTGTCCAATGCCGACCATTGCCCCTGAGATCAGCACTGACCATTGCTCCTGTGTCCAGCACTGACATTTGCCCCCTGTGTCCAGCACTGAACATTGCCCCTGTGTCCAATGCCGACCATTGCCCCTGAGATCAGCACTGACCATTGCCCCTCTGTCCAGCACTGACCTTTACCCCGTGTGTCCTGAATTGACCATTGCCCTCTGTCCAGCACTGACTTTTGCCTCGTGTGTCCAGAATTGACCATTGCCCTGTGTCCAGCACTGATCATTGCCCCTCTGTCCAGCACTGACCTTTGCCCCTGTGTCCAGTAATGACCATTGCCCCTGTGTCCAGCACTGACCATTACCCCTGTGTCCAGCACTGACCATTGCCCTCTGTCCAGCACTGACCTTTGCCCCTATGTTCATCACTGACTTTTGCCCTGTGTCCAGCACTGACCATTGCCCCTGTGTCCAGCACTGACCATTTTCCTGTCTCCAGCACTGAGCTTTGCCCATGTCCAACAGTGACCTTTGCCCGTGTCCAGCACTGACCTTTGACCTGTGACCAGCACTGACCATTCCCCCTGTGTCCAGCACTGACCATTGCCCTGTGTCCAGCACTGACCATTGCCCCTGTGTCCAATGCCGACCATTGCCCCTGTGATCAGCACTGACCATTGCCCCTGTGACCAACTCTGACCTTTGCCCTGTGCCCAACACTGACCTTTGCCTGCCCCCTGTGTCCAGCACTGACCATTACCCCTGTGTCCAGCACTGACCATTACCCCTGTGTCCAGCAATGACCATTGCACTCTGTCCAGCACTGACTTTTGCCCCGTGTGTCCTGAATTGACCATTGCCCTGTGTCCAGCACTGAGCATTGCCCCTCTGTCCAGCACTGACCTTTGCACCTGTGTCCAGCACTGTCCTTTGCCGCTGTGTCCAGCACTGACCTTTGCCCCTGCGCCCAGCACTGACCATTGCCCCTGTTTCCAGCAATGACCATTGCCCTCTGTCCAGCACTGACTTTTGCCCCGTGTGTCCAGAATTGATCATTTCCCTGTGTCCAGCACTGACCATTGCCCCTCTGTCCAGCACTGACCTTTGCCACTGTGTCCAGCACTGTCCTTTGCCCCTGTGTCCAGCACTGACCTTTGCCCCTGTGTCCAGCAATGACAATTGCCCTCTGTCCAGCACTGACTTTTGCCCCGTGATTCCAGAATTGACCATTGACCCTTTGTCCATCATTGACCTTTGCCCCTGTGTCCAGCACTGACCTTTGCCCCTGTGTCCAGCACTGACCATTGCTCCTGTGTCCAGCACTGACAATTTCCCATGTCCAACACTGACCTTTGCCCGTGTCCAGCACTGACCATTGCCCTGTGTCCAGCACTGACCATTGACCCAGTGTCCAGCACTGACCATTGCCCCTGTGTCCAGCAATGACCATTGCCCTCTGTCCAGCACTGACTTTTGCCCCGTGTGTCCAGAATTGACCATTGCCCTGTGTCCAGCACTGACCATTGCCCCTCTGTCCAGCGCTGTCCTTTGCCCCTGTGTCCAGCACTGACCTTTGCCCCTGCGTCCAGCACTGACCATTGCCCCTGTGTCCAGCTGTGACCTTTGCCCCCAGTGTCCAGCACTGACCTTTGCCCGTGTGTCCAGCACTGACCATTGCCTCTGTGTCCAGCACTGACCATTGCACCTGTGTCCAGCACGACCATTGCCCCCTGTGTCCAGCACTGACCATTGCCCTTGTGTCCAACGCCAACCATTCGCCCTGTGATCAGCACTGACAATTGCCCCTTTCTCCAGCACTGATCTTTGGCCTGTGTCCAGCACTGACCTTTGCCCCCTGTGTCCAGCACTGACCATTGCCCCTGAGTCCAGCACTGACTATTGCCCCTGTGTCCAGCACTGACCATTGCCCGTGTCCAGCACTGACCATTGCCCTCAGTCCAGCACTGACCTTTGCCCTAGTGTCCAGCACTGACCATAGCTCTGTGTCCAGCACTGACCATTGCCCCTGTGTCCAGAACTGACCATTGCCCCTGTGTCCAACACTGACCTTTTCCCCGTATGTCCAGAATTGACCATTGCCCTGTGTCCAGCACTGACCATTGCCCCTCTGTCCAGAACTGACCTTTACCCCTATGTCTAGCACTGACCTTTGCCCTGTGTCCAGCACTGACCAATGCCCCTGTGATCAGCACTGACCATTTACCAGTGTCCAGCATTGACCATTGCCCCTGTGTCCAACACTGACCTTTGGCCCTGTGTCCAGCACTGACCTTTGCTCCTGTGTCCAGCACTGACCATTTCCCTGTGTCCAGCACTGACCATTGCCCCTGTGTCCAGCGCTGACCATTGCCCCTGTGTCCAGCCCTTATCTTTTCCCGGTGTTCAGCACTGACCTTTGCCCCGTGTCCAGCACTGACCATTGCCCATGTGTGCAGCACTGACCATTGCCCCAGTGTCCAGCACTGACCTTTACCCCGTGTGTCCTGAATTGACCATTGCCCTGTGTCCAGCACTGACCATTGCCCCTGTCCAGCACTGATCTTTGCCCCTGTGTCCAGCACTGACCTTTGCCCCTTGGGTCCAGAACTGACCTTTGCCCTGTGTCCAGCACTGACCATTGCCCTCTGTCCAGCACTGAACACTACCACTGTATCGAGCACTGACCATTGCCCCCTGTGTCCAGCACTGACCACTACCACTGTATCCAGCACTGACCATTGCCCCCTGTGTCCAGCACTGACCATTGCCACTGTGTCCAGCACTGACCTTTGCTCCTGTTGCCAACACTGACCATTGCCCTGTGTCTAGCACTGATCATTGCCCCGGTGTCCAGCACTGACCTTTGCCTCTGTGTCCAGCACTGACCAGTGCCTTGTGTCCAGCACTGACCATTTCCCTGTGTCCAGCACTGACCATTTCCAATGTCCAACACTGACCTTTGCTCGTGTCCAGCACTGACATTTGACCTGTGACCAGCACTGACCATTTCCCCTGTGTCCAGCACTGACCATTGCCCTGTGTCCAGCACTGACCATTGCCCCTGTGTCAAATGCCGACCAATGCCCCTGTGATCAGCACTGACCATTGCCCCTGTGTCCAGCACTGACCTTTGCCCTGTGCCCAGCACTGACCTCTTCCCCCTGTGTCCAGCACTGACCATTACCCCTGAGTCCAGCACTGACCATTGCCCCCTGTGTCCAGCACTGACCATTGCCCCTGTGTTCAGCACTGACCATTACCCCTGTGTCCAGCACTGACCATTGCCCTCGGTCCTGCGCTGGCCATTGCCCTCTGTGTCCAGCACTGACCATTGCCTGTGTCCAGCACTGACCATTGCCCCCAGTGTCCAGCACTGACCATTGCCCCTGTGTCCAGCAATGACCATTGCCCTCTGTCCAGCACTGACTTTTGCCCCGTGTGTCCATAATTGACCATTGCCCTGTGTCCAGCACTGACCATTGCCCCTCTGTCCAGCACTGACCTTTGCCCCTGTGTCCATCACTGACCTTTGCCCTGTATCTAGCACTGACCATTGCCCCTGTGTCCAGCACTGACCATTGCCCCTGTGTCCAGCACTGACCATTGCCCTTGTGTCCAGCACTGCCCATTACTCCTGTGTCCAGCACTGACCATTTCCCTCTGTGTCCAGCACTGACCATTGCCCTGTGTCCAGCAATGACCATTGGCCCCAGTGTCCAGCACTGACCATTGCCCCTGTCTCCAGCACTGACCTTTGGCCTGTGTCCAGCACTGACCTTTGCCCCCTGTGTCCAGTACTGAAAATTGTCGCTGAGTCCAGCACTGACCATTGCCCCTGTGTCCAGCACTAACCATTGCCCTCAGTCCAGCACTGACCATTGCCCCCTGTGTCCAGCACTGACCATAGCTCTGTGTCCAGCACTGACCATTGCCCCTGTGTCCAGAACTGACCATTGACACTGTGTCCAGCAATGACCTTTACCCCGTGTGTCCTGAATTGACCATTGCCCTGTGTCCAGCACTGACCATTGCCACTCTGTCCAGCACTAACCATTGCCCCTGTGTCCAGCACTGACCATTTCCACTGTGTCAAATGCCGACCAATGCCCCTGTGATCAGCACTGACCATTGCCCCTGTGACCAGCACTGACCATTGCCCTGTGTCCAGCACTGACCATTGCCCCTGTGTCAAATGCCGACCAATGCCCCTGTGATCAGCACTGACCATTGCCCCTGTGTCCAGCACTGACCTTTGCCCTGTGCCCAGCACTGATCTTTTCCCCCTGTGTCCAGCACTGACCATTACCCCTGAGTCCAGCACTGACCATTGCCCCCTGTGTGCAGCACTGACCATTGCCCCTGTGTCCAGCACTGACCATTACCCCTGTGTCCAGCACTGACCATTGCCCTCGGTCCAGCACTGGCCATTGCCCTCTGTGTCCAGCACTAACCATTGCCTGTGTCCAGCACTGACCATTGCCCCCAGTGTCCAGCACTGACCATTGCCCCTGTGTCCAGCAATGACCATTGCCCTCTGTCCAGCACTGACTTTTGCCCCGTGTGTCCATAATTGACCATTGCCCTGTGTCCAGCACTGACCATTGCCCCTCTGTCCAGCACTGACCTTTGCCCGTGTGTCCATCACTGACCTTTGCCCTGTGTCCAGCACTGACCATTGCCCCTGTGTCCAGCACTGACCATTTACCTGTGTCCAGCACTGACCATTGGCCCTGTGTCCAACACTGATCTTTGCCCCTGTGTCCAGCACTGAACTTTGAACTGTGACCAGCACTGATCATTGCCCTTGTGTCCAGCACTGAAAATTGCCGCTGAGTCCAGCACTGACCATTGCCCCTGTGTCCAGCACTGACCATTGCCCTCAGTCCAGCACTGACCATTGCCCCCTGTGTCCAGCTCTGACCATAGCTCTGTGTCCAGCACTGACCATTGCCCCTGTGTCCAGAACTGACCATTGACACTGTGTCCAGCACTGACCTTTACCCCGTGTGTCCTGAATTGACCATTGCCCTGTGTCCAGCACTGACCATTGCCACTCTGTCCAGCACTGACCATTGCCCCTGTGTCCAGCACTGACCTTTGCCCCTGTGTCCAGCACTGTCCTTTGCCCCTGTGTCCAGCACTGACCATTGCCCCTGTGTCAAATGCCGACCAATGCCCCTGTGATCAGCACTGACCATTGCCCCTGTGTCCAGCACTGACCTTTGCCCTGTGCCCAGCACTGATCTTTTCCCCCTGTGTCCAGCACTGACCATTACCCCTGAGTCCAGCACTGACCATTGCCCCCTGTGTGCAGCACTGACCATTGCCCCTGTGTCCAGCACTGACCATTACCCCTGTGTCCAGCACTGACCATTGCCCTCGGTCCAGCACTGGCCATTGCCCTCTGTGTCCAGCACTAACCATTGCCTGTGTCCAGCACTGACCATTGCCCCCAGTGTCCAGCACTGACCATTGCCCCTGTGTCCAGCAATGACCATTGCCCTCTGTCCAGCACTGACTTTTGCCCCGTGTGTCCATAATTGACCATTGCCCTGTGTCCAGCACTGACCATTGCCCCTCTGTCCAGCACTGACCTTTGCCCGTGTGTCCATCACTGACCTTTGCCCTGTGTCCAGCACTGACCATTGCCCCTGTGTCCAGCACTGACCATTTACCTGTGTCCAGCACTGACCATTGGCCCTGTGTCCAACACTGATCTTTGCCCCTGTGTCCAGCACTGAACTTTGAACTGTGACCAGCACTGATCATTGCCCTTGTGTCCAGCACTGAAAATTGCCGCTGAGTCCAGCACTGACCATTGCCCCTGTGTCCAGCACTGACCATTGCCCTCAGTCCAGCACTGACCATTGCCCCCTGTGTCCAGCTCTGACCATAGCTCTGTGTCCAGCGCTGACCATTGCCCCTGTGTCCAGAACTGACCATTGACACTGTGTCCAGCACTGACCTTTACCCCGTGTGTCCTGAATTGACCATTGCCCTGTGTCCAGCACTGACCATTGCCACTCTGTCCAGCACTGACCATTGCCCCTGTGTCCAGCACTGACCTTTGCCCCTGTGTCCAGCACTGTCCTTTGCCCCTGTGTCCAGCACTGACCTTTGGCCTGTGTCCAGCACTGACCATTGCCCCTGTGTCCAGCACTGACCATTGCCCTAGTGTCCAACGCTGACTTTTAGCCCTGTGTCCAGCACTGACCATTGCCCCTGTGTCCAGCACTTATCTTTTCCCTGTGTTCAGCACTGACCTTTGCCCCTGTGTCCAGCACTGACCATTGCCCTAGTGTCCAACACTGACCGTTGCCCCTTTGTCCAGCACTGACCATTGCCCTCTGTGTCCAGCACTGACCATTGCCCTGTATCCAGCACTGACCATTGCCCCCAGTGTTCAGCACTGACCATTGCCCCTGTGTCCAGCAATGACCATTGTCCTCTGTCCAGCACTGACTTTTGCCCCGTGTGTCCAGAATTGACCTTTGCCCTGTGTCTAGCACTGACCATTACCCCTCTGTCCAGCACTGACCTTTGCCGCTGTGTCCATCACTGACCTTTGCCCTGTGTCCAGCACTGACCATTGCCCCTGTGTCCAGCACTGACCATTTCCCTGTGTCGTGCACTGACCATTGCCCTTGTGTCCAACACTGATCTTTGCCCCTGTGTCCAGCACTGACCTTTGACCTGTAACCAGCACTGACCATTGCCCCTGAGTCCAGCACTGACTATTGCCCCTGTGTCCAGCACTGACCATTGCCCCTCTGTCCAGCACTGACCATTGCCCCTGTCTCCAGCACTGACCTTTGGCCTGTGTCCAGCACTGGCCTTTGCCCCCTGTGTCCAGCACTGACAATTGCCGCTGAGTCCAGCACTGACTATTGCCCCTGTGTCCAGCACTGACCATTGCGCTGTGTCCAGCACTGACCATTGCCCTGTGTCCAGCACTGACCATTGCCCCCTGTGTCCAGCACTAAACATAGCTCTGTGTCCAGCACTGACCATTGCCCCTGTGTCCAGAACTGACCATTGCCCCTGTGTCCAGCACTGACCTTTACCCCATGTGTCCTGAATTGACCATTGCCCTGTGTCCGGCACTGACCATTGCCCCTCTGTCCAGCACTGACCATTGCCCCTGTGTCCAGCACTGACCTTTGCCCCTATGTCCAGCACTGTCCTTTGCCCCTGTGTCCAGCACTGACCTTTGCCCTGTGTCCAGCACTGACCATTGCCCCTGTGTCCAGCACTGACCATTGCCCTAGTGTCCAACACTGACCTTTGCCCCTGTGTCCAGCACTGACCATTGCCCATGTGTCCAGCACTTACCATTGCCCTGTGTCCAGCACTGACCTATGCCCCCTGTGTCCAGCACTGACCATTGCCCCTGAGTCCAGCACTGACTATTGCCACTGTGTCCAGCACTGACCATTGCCCGTGTCTAGCACTGACCATTGCCCTCAGTCCAGCACTGACTATTGCCACTGTGTCCAGCACTGACCTTTGCCCTAGTGTCCAGCACTGACCATTGCCCCTGTGTCCAGAACTGACCATTGCCCCTGTGTCCAGCACTGACCATTGCCCGTGTCTAGCACTGACCATTGCCCCTATGTCCAGCACTGTCCTTTGCCCCTGTGTCCAGCACTGACCTTTGCCCTGTGTCCAGCACTGACCATTGCCCCTGTGTCCAGCACTGACCATTGCCCTAGTGTCCAACACTGACCTTTGCCCCTGTGTCCAGCACTGACCATTGCCCATGTGTCCAGCACTTAACATTGCCCTGTGTCCAGCACTGACCTATGCCCCCTGTGTCCAGCACTGACCATTGCCCCTGAGTCCAGCACTGACTATTGCCCCTGTGTCCAGCACTGACCATTTCCCGTGTCTAGCACTGACCATTGCCCTCAGTCCAGCACTGACCTTTGCCCTAGTGTCCAGCACTGACCATTGCCCCTGTGTCCAGAACTGACCATTGCCCCTGTGTCCAACACTGACCTTTGCCCCGTGTGTCCAGAATTGACCATTGCCCTGTGTACAGCACTGACCATTGCCCCTCTGTCCAGCACTGACCTTTACCCCTGTGTCCAGCACTGACCTTTGGCTGTGTCCAGCACTGACCATTGCCCCTGTGATCAGCACTGACCATTTCCCAGTGTCCAGCACTGACCATTGCCCCTGTGTCCAACACTGACCTTTGCCCCTGTGTCCAGCACTGACCTTTGCTCCTGTGTCCAGCACTGACCGTTGCACCTGTGTCCAGCACTTATCTTTTCCCGGTGTTCAGCACTGACCTTTGCCCCCTGTGTCCAGAACTGACCATTGCCCCTGTTTCCAGCACTGACCTTTACCCCGTGTGTCCTGAATTGACCATTGCCCTGTGTCCAGCACTAACCATTGCCCCTCTGTCCACCACAGACCTTTGCCCCTTGTGTCCAGAACTGACCTTTGCCCTGTATCCTGCACTGACCATTGCACTCTGTCCAGCACTGACCACTACCACTGTATCCAGCACTGACCATTGTCCCCTGTGTCCAGCACTGACCATTGCCACTGTGTCCAGCAGTGACCTTTGCTCCTGTTGTAAACACTGACCATTGCCCTGTGTCTAGCACTGATCATTGCCCCTATGTCCAGCACTGACCTTTGCCTCTGTGTCCAGCACTGACCAGTGCCTTGTGTCCAGCACTGACCATTTCCCTGTGTCCAGCACTGACCATTTCCCATGCCCAACACTGACCTTTGCCCGTGTCCAGCACTGACCTTTGACCTGTGACCAGCACTGACCATTGCCCTGAGTCCAGCACTGACCATTGCCCCTGTTTCCAATGCCGAACATTGCCCCTGTGATCAGCACTGACCAGTGCCCCTGTGTCCAGCACTGACCTTTGCCCTGTGCCCAGCACTGACCTTTTCCCCCTGTGTCCAGCACTGACCATTACCCCTGAGTCCAGCACTGACCATTGCCCCCTGTGTCCAACACTGATCATTGCCCCTGTGTCCAGCACTGACCATTGCCCCTGTGTCCAGCACTGACCATTGCCCTCGGTCCAGCACTGACCATTGCCCTCTGTGTCCAGCACTGACCATTGCTCTGTGTCCAACACTGACCATTGGCCCCAGTGTCGAGCACTGACCATTGCCCCTGTGTCCAGCAATGACCATTGCGCTCTGTCCAGCACTGACTTTTTCCCCATGTGTCCAGAATTGACCATTGCCCTGTGTCCAGCACTGACATTTGCCCCTCTGTCCAGCACTGACCATTGCCCCTGTGTCCATCACTGACCTTTGCCCTGTGTCCAGCACTGACCATTTCCCCTGTGTCCAATGCCGACCATTGCCCCTGAGATCAGCACTGACCATTGCTCCTGTGTCCAGCACTGACCTTTGCCTCCTGTGTCCAGCACTGAACATTGTCCCTGAGTCCGGCACTGACTATTGCCTCCTGTGTCCAGCACTGACCATTGCCCCTGTGTCCAGCACTGCCCATTACTCCTGTGTCCAGCACTGACCATTTCCCTCTGTGTCCAGCACTGACCATTGCCCTGTGTCCAGCAATGACCATTGGCCCCAGTGTCCAGCACTGACCATTGCCCCTGTCTCCAGCACTGACCTTTGGCCTGTGTCCAGCACTGACCTTTGCCCCCTGTGTCCAGTACTGAAAATTGTCGCTGAGTCCAGCACTGACCATTGCCCCTGTGTCCAGCACTAACCATTGCCCTCAGTCCAGCACTGACCATTGCCCCCTGTGTCCAGCACTGACCATAGCTCTGTGTCCAGCACTGACCATTGCCCCTGTGTCCAGAACTGACCATTGACACTGTGTCCAGCAATGACCTTTACCCCGTGTGTCCTGAATTGACCATTGCCCTGTGTCCAGCACTGACCATTGCCACTCTGTCCAGCACTAACCATTGCCCCTGTGTCCAGCACTGACCATTTCCACTGTGTCAAATGCCGACCAATGCCCCTGTGATCAGCACTGACCATTGCCCCTGTGACCAGCACTGACCATTGCCCTGTGTCCAGCACTGACCATTGCCCCTGTCTCCAGCACTGACCTTTGGCCTGTGTCCAGCACTGACCTTTGCCCCCTGTGTCCAGTACTGAAAATTGTCGCTGAGTCCAGCACTGACCATTGCCCCTGTGTCCAGCACTAACCATTGCCCTCAGTCCAGCACTGACCATTGCCCCCTGTGTCCAGCACTGACCATAGCTCTGTGTCCAGCACTGACCATTGCCCCTGTGTCCAGAACTGACCATTGACACTGTGTCCAGCAATGACCTTTACCCCGTGTGTCCTGAATTGACCATTGCCCTGTGTCCAGCACTGACCATTGCCACTCTGTCCAGCACTAACCATTGCCCCTGTGTCCAGCACTGACCATTTCCACTGTGTCAAATGCCGACCAATGCCCCTGTGATCAGCACTGACCATTGCCCCTGTGACCAGCACTGACCATTGCCCTGTGTCCAGCACTGACCATTGCCCCTGTGTCAAATGCCGACCAATGCCCCTGTGATCAGCACTGACCATTGCCCCTGTGTCCAGCACTGACCTTTGCCCTGTGCCCAGCACTGATCTTTTCCCCCTGTGTCCAGCACTGACCATTACCCCTGAGTCCAGCACTGACCATTGCCCCCTGTGTGCAGCACTGACCATTGCCCCTGTGTCCAGCACTGACCATTACCCCTGTGTCCAGCACTGACCATTGCCCTCGGTCCAGCACTGGCCATTGCCCTCTGTGTCCAGCACTGACCATTGCCTGTGTCCAGCACTGACCATTGCCCCCAGTGTCCAGCACTGACCATTGCCCCTGTGTCCAGCAATGACCATTGCCCTCTGTCCAGCACTGACTTTTGCCCCGTGTGTCCATAATTGACCATTGCCCTGTGTCCAGCACTGACCATTGCCCCTCTGTCCAGCACTGACCTTTGCCCGTGTGTCCATCACTGACCTTTGCCCTGTGTCCAGCACTGACCATTGCCCCTGTGTCCAGCACTGACCATTTACCTGTGTCCAGCACTGACCATTGGCCCTGTGTCCAACACTGATCTTTGCCCCTGTGTCCAGCACTGAACTTTGACCTGTGACCAGCACTGATCATTGCCCCTGTGTCCAGCACTGAAAATTGCCGCTGAGTCCAGCACTGACCATTGCCCCTGTGTCCAGCACTGACCATTGCCCTCAGTCCAGCACTGACCATTGCCCCCTGTGTCCAGCTCTGACCATAGCTCTGTGTCCAGCGCTGACCATTGCCCCTGTGTCCAGAACTGACCATTGACACTGTGTCCAGCACTGACCTTTACCCCGTGTGTCCTGAATTGACCATTGCCCTGTGTCCAGCACTGACCATTGCCACTCTGTCCAGCACTGACCATTGCCCCTGTGTCCAGCACTGACCTTTGCCCCTGTGTCCAGCACTGTCCTTTGCCCCTGTGTCCAGCACTGACCTTTGGCCTGTGTCCAGCACTGACCATTGCCCCTGTGTCCAGCACTGACCATTGCCCTAGTGTCCAACGCTGACTTTTAGCCCTGTGTCCAGCACTGACCATTGCCCCTGTGTCCAGCACTTATCTTTTCCCTGTGTTCAGCACTGACCTTTGCCCCTGTGTCCAGCACTGACCATTGCCCTAGTGTCCAACACTGACCGTTGCCCCTGTGTCCAGCACTGACCATTGCCCCTGAGCCCGGCACTGACCATTGCCCCCTGTGTCCAGCACTGACCATTGCCCCTGTGTCCAGCACTGACCATTACCCCTGTGTCCAGCACTGACCATTGCCCTCGGTCCAGCACTGACCATTGCCCTCTGTGTCCAGCACTGACCATTGCCCTGTATCCAGCACTGACCATTGCCCCCAGTGTTCAGCACTGACCATTGCCCCTGTGTCCAGCAATGACCATTGTCCTCTGTCCAGCACTGACCTTTGCCGCTGTGTCCATCACTGACCTTTGCCCTGTGTCCAGCACTGACCATTTCCCTGTGTCGTGCACTGACCATTTCCCTGTGTCATGCACTGACCATTGCCCTTGTGTCCAACACTGATCTTTGCCCCTGTGTCCAGCACTGACCTTTGACCTGTAACCAGCACTGACCATTGCCCCTGAGTCCAGCACTGACTATTGCCCCTGTGTCCAGCACTGACCATTGCCCCTCTGTCCAGCACTGACCATTGCCCCTGTCTCCAGCACTGACCATTGCCCTAGTGTCCAACACTGACCGTTGCCCCTGTGTCCAGCACTGACCATTGCCCCTGAGCCCGGCACTGACCATTGCCCCCTGTGTCCAGCACTGACCATTGCCCCTGTGTCCAGCACTGACCATTACCCCTGTGTCCAGCACTGACCATTGCCCTCGGTCCAGCACTGACCATTGCCCTCTGTGTCCAGCACTGACCATTGCCCTGTATCCAGCACTGACCATTGCCCCCAGTGTTCAGCACTGACCATTGCCCCTGTGTCCAGCAATGACCATTGTCCTCTGTCCAGCACTGACTTTTGCCCCGTGTGTCCAGAATTGACCTTTGCCCTGTGTCTAGCACTGACCATTACCCCTCTGTCCAGCACTGACCTTTGCCGCTGTGTCCATCACTGACCTTTGCCCTGTGTCCAGCACTGACCATTGCCCCTGTGTCCAGCACTGACCATTTCCCTGTGTCGTGCACTGACCATTGCCCTTGTGTCCAACACTGATCTTTGCCCCTGTGTCCAGCACTGACCTTTGACCTGTAACCAGCACTGACCATTGCCCCTGAGTCCAGCACTGACTATTGCCCCTGTGTAAAGCACTGACCATTGCCCCTCTGTCCAGCACTGACCATTGCCCCTGTCTCCAGCACTGACCTTTGGCCTGTGTCCAGCACTGGCCTTTGCCCTGTGTCCAGCACTGACCATTGCCCCCTGTGTCCAGCACTAAACATAGCTCTGTGTCCAGCACTGACCATTGCCCCTGTGTCCAGAACTGAGCATTGCCCCTGTGTCCAGCACTGACCTTTACCCCATGTGTCCTGAATTGACCATTGCCCTGTGTCCGGCACTGACCATTGCCCCTCTGTCCAGCACTGACCATTGCCCCTGTGTCCAGCACTGACCTTTGCCCCTATGTCCAGCACTGTCCTTTGCCCCTGTGTCCAGCACTGACCTTTGCCCTGTGTCCAGCACTGACCATTGCCCCTGTGTCCAGCACTGACCATTGCCCTAGTGTCCAACACTGACCTTTGCCCCTGTGTCCAGCACTGACCATTGCCCATGTGTCCAGCACTTACCATTGCCCTGTGTCCAGCACTGACCTATGCCCCCTGTGTCCAGCACTGACCATTGCCCCTGAGTCCAGCACTGACTATTGCCCCTGTGTCCAGCACTGACCATTGCCCGTGTCTAGCACTGACCATTGCCCTCAGTCCAGCACTGACCTTTGCCCTAGTGTCCAGCACTGACCTTTGCCCTGTGTCCAGCACTGACCATTGCCCCTGTGTCCAGCACTGACCATTGCCCTCGTGTCCAACACTGACCTTTGCCCCTGTGTCCAGCACTGACCATTGCCCATGTGTCCAGCACTTAACATTGCCCTGTGTCCAGCACTGACCTATGCCCCCTGTGTCCAGCACTGACCATTGCCCCTGAGTCCAGCACTGACTATTGCCCCTGTGTCCAGCACTGACCATTTCCCGTGTCTAGCACTGACCATTGCCCTCAGTCCAGCACTGACCTTTGCCCTAGTGTCCAGCACTGACCATTGCCCCTGTGTCCAGAACTGACCATTGCCCCTGTGTCCAACACTGACCTTTGCCCCGTGTGTCCAGAATTGACCATTGCCCTGTGTACAGCACTGACCATTGCCCCTCTGTCCAGCACTGACCTTTACCCCTGTGTCCAGCACTGACCTTTGGCTGTGTCCAGCACTGACCATTGCCCCTGTGATCAGCACTGACCATTTCCCAGTGTCCAGCACTGACCATTGCCCCTGTGTCCAACACTGACCTTTGCCCCTGTGTCCAGCACTGACCTTTGCTCCTGTGTCCAGCACTGACCGTTGCACCTGTGTCCAGCACTTATCTTTTCCCGGTGTTCAGCACTGACCTTTGCCCCCTGTGTCCAGAACTGACCATTGCCCCTGTTTCCAGCACTGACCTTTACCCCGTGTGTCCTGAATTGACCATTGCCCTGTGTCCAGCACTAACCATTGCCCCTCTGTCCACCACAGACCTTTGCCCCTTGTGTCCAGAACTGACCTTTGCCCTGTATCCTGCACTGACCATTGCACTCTGTCCAGCACTGACCACTACCACTGTATCCAGCACTGACCATTGTCCCCTGTGTCCAGCACTGACCATTGCCACTGTGTCCAGCAGTGACCTTTGCTCCTGTTGTAAACACTGACCATTGCCCTGTGTCTAGCACTGATCATTGCCCCTATGTCCAGCACTGACCTTTGCCTCTGTGTCCAGCACTGACCAGTGCCTTGTGTCCAGCACTGACCATTTCCCTGTGTCCAGCACTGACCATTTCCCATGCCCAACACTGACCTTTGCCCGTGTCCAGCACTGACCTTTGACCTGTGACCAGCACTGACCATTGCCCTGAGTCCAGCACTGACCATTGCCCCTGTTTCCAATGCCGAACATTGCCCCTGTGATCAGCACTGACCAGTGCCCCTGTGTCCAGCACTGACCTTTGCCCTGTGCCCAGCACTGACCTTTTCCCCCTGTGTCCAGCACTGACCATTACCCCTGAGTCCAGCACTGACCATTGCCCCCTGTGTCCAACACTGATCATTGCCCCTGTGTCCAGCACTGACCATTGCCCCTGTGTCCAGCACTGACCATTGCCCTCGGTCCAGCACTGACCATTGCCCTCTGTGTCCAGCACTGACCATTGCTCTGTGTCCAACACTGACCATTGGCCCCAGTGTCGAGCACTGACCATTGCCCCTGTGTCCAGCAATGACCATTGCGCTCTGTCCAGCACTGACTTTTTCCCCATGTGTCCAGAATTGACCATTGCCCTGTGTCCAGCACTGACCATTGCCCCTCTGTCCAGCACTGACCATTGCCCCTGTGTCCATCACTGACCTTTGCCCTGTGTCCAGCACTGACCATTGCCCCTGTGTCCAGCACTGACCATTTCCACTGTGTCAAATGCCGACCAATGCCCCTGTGATCAGCACTGACCATTGCCCCTGTGACCAGCACTGACCATTGCCCTGTGTCCAGCACTGACCATTGCCCCTGTGTCCAATGCCGACCATTGCCCCTGAGATCAGCACTGACCATTGCTCCTGTGTCCAGCACTGACCTTTGCCCTGTGCCCAGCACTGACCTCTTCCCCCTGTGTCCAGCACTGACCATTAACCCTGAGTCCAGCACTGACCATTGCCCCCTGTGTCCAGCACTGACCATTGCCCCTGTGTTCAGCACTGACCATTACCACTGTGTCCAGCACTGACCATTGCCCTCGGTCCTGCGCTGGCCATTGCCCTCTGTGTCCAGCACTGACCATTGCCAGTGTCCAGCACTGACCATTGCCCCCAGTGTCCAGCACTGACCATTGCCCCTGTGTCCAGCAATGACCATTGCCCTCTGTCCAGCACTGACTTTTGCCCCGTGTGTCCATAATTGACCATTGCCCTGTGTCCAGCACTGACCATTGCCCCTTTGTCCAGCACTGACCTTTGCCCCTGTGTCCATCACTGACCTTTGCCCTGTATCCAGCACTGACCATTGCCCCTGTGTCCAGCACTGACCATTGCCCCTGTGTCCAGCACTGACCATTGCCCCTGTGTCCAACACTGATCTTTGCCCCTGTGTCCAGCACTGACCTTTGACCTGTGACCAGCACTGATCATTGCCCCTGTGTCCAGCACTGACCATTGCCCTGTGTCCAGCACTGAACATTACCCCTGAGTCCGGCACTGACCATTCCCTCCTGTGTCCAGCACTGACCATTGCCCCTGTGTCCAGCACTGCCCATTACTCCTGTGTCCAGCACTGACCTTTGCCCCCTGTGACCAGCACTGAACATTGCCCCTGAGTCCGGCACTGACCATTCCCTCCTGTGTCCAGCACTGACCATTGCCCCTGTGTCCAGCACTGCCCATTACTCCTGTGTCCAGCACTGACCATTTCCCTCTGTGACCAGCACTGACCATTGCCCTGTGTCCAGCAATGACCATTGGCCCCAGTGTCCAGCACTGACCATTGCCCCTGTCTCCAGCACTGACCTTTGGCCTGTGTCCAGCACTGACCTTTGCCCCCTGTGTCCAGTACTGAAAATTGCCGCTGAGTCCAGCACTGACCATTGCCCCTGTGTCCAGCACTGACCATTGCCCTCAGTCCAGCACTGACCATTGCCCCCTGTGTCCAGCACTGACCATAGCTCTGTGTCCAGCACTGACCATTGCCCCTATGTCCAGAACTGACCATTGGCACTGTGTCCAGCACTGACCTTTACCCCGTGTGTCCTGAATTGACCATTGCCCTGTGTCCAGCACTGACCATTGCCACTCTGTCCAGCACTGACCATTGCCCCTGTGTCCAGCACTGACCATTGCCACTGTGTCCAGCACTGACCTTTGCTCCTGTTGCCAACACTGACCATTGCCCTGTGTCTAGCACTGATCATTGCCCCGGTGTCCAGCACTGACCTTTGCCTCTGTGTCCAGCACTGACCAGTGCCTTGTGTCCAGCACTGACCATTTCCCTGTGTCCAGCACTGACCATTTCCAATGTCCAACACTGACCTTTGCTCGTGTCCAGCACTGACATTTGACCTGTGACCAGCACTGACCATTTCCCCTGTGTCCAGCACTGACCATTGCCCTGTGTCCAGCACTGACCATTGCCCCTGTGTCAAATGCCGACCAATGCCCCTGTGATCAGCACTGACCATTGCCCCTGTGTCCAGCACTGACCTTTGCCCTGTGCCCAGCACTGACCTCTTCCCCCTGTGTCCAGCACTGACCATTACCCCTGAGTCCAGCACTGACCATTGCCCCCTGTGTCCAGCACTGACCATTGCCCCTGTGTTCAGCACTGACCATTACCCCTGTGTCCAGCACTGACCATTGCCCTCGGTCCTGCGCTGGCCATTGCCCTCTGTGTCCAGCACTGACCTTTGACCTGTGACCAGCACTGATCATTGCCCCTGTGTCCAGCACTGACCATTGCCCTGTGTCCAGCACTGACCATTTCCCCTGTGTCCAATGCCGACCATTGCCCCTGAGATCAGCACTGACCATTGCTCCTGTGTCCAGCACTGACCTTTGCCTCCTGTGTCCAGCACTGAACATTGTCCCTGAGTCCGGCACTGACTATTGCCTCCTGTGTCCAGCACTGACCATTGCCCCTGTGTCCAGCACTGCCCATTACTCCTGTGTCCAGCACTGACCATTTCCCTCTGTGTCCAGCACTGACCATTGCCCTGTGTCCAGCAATGACCATTGGCCCCAGTGTCCAGCACTGACCATTGCCCCTGTCTCCAGCACTGACCTTTGGCCTGTGTCCAGCACTGACCTTTGCCCCCTGTGTCCAGTACTGAAAATTGTCGCTGAGTCCAGCACTGACCATTGCCCCTGTGTCCAGCACTAACCATTGCCCTCAGTCCAGCACTGACCATTGCCCCCTGTGTCCAGCACTGACCATAGCTCTGTGTCCAGCACTGACCATTGCCCCTGTGTCCAGAACTGACCATTGACACTGTGTCCAGCAATGACCTTTACCCCGTGTGTCCTGAATTGACCATTGCCCTGTGTCCAGCACTGACCATTGCCACTCTGTCCAGCACTAACCATTGCCCCTGTGTCCAGCATTGACCATTTCCACTGTGTCAAATGCTGACCAATGCCCCTGTGATCAGCACTGACCATTGCCCCTGTGACCAGCACTGACCATTGCCCTGTGTCCAGCACTGACCATTGCCCCTGTGTCAAATGCCGACCAATGCCCCTGTGATCAGCACTGACCATTGCCCCTGTGTCCAGCACTGACCTTTGCCCTGTGCCCAGCACTGATCTTTTCCCCCTGTGTCCAGCACTGACCATTACCCCTGAGTCCAGCACTGACCATTGCCCCCTGTGTGCAGCACTGACCATTGCCCCTGTGTCCAGCACTGACCATTACCCCTGTGTCCAGCACTGACCATTGCCCTCGGTCCAGCACTGGCCATTGCCCTCTGTGTCCAGCACTGACCATTGCCTGTCCAGCACTGACCATTGCCCCCAGTGTCCAGCACTGACCATTGCCCCTGTGTCCAGCAATGACCATTGCCCTCTGTCCAGCACTGACTTTTGCCCCGTGTGTCCATAATTGACCATTGCCCTGTGTCCAGCACTGACCATTGCCCCTCTGTCCAGCACTGACCTTTGCCCGTGTGTCCATCACTGACCTTTGCCCTGTGTCCAGCACTGACCATTGCCCCTGTGTCCAGCACTGACCATTTACCTGTGTCCAGCACTGACCATTGGCCCTGTGTCCAACACTGATCTTTGCCCCTGTGTCCAGCACTGAACTTTGACCTGTGACCAGCACTGATCATTGCCCCTGTGTCCAGCACTGAAAATTGCCGCTGAGTCCAGCACTGACCATTGCCCCTGTGTCCAGCACTGACCATTGCCCTCAGTCCAGCACTGACCATTGCCCCCTGTGTCCAGCTCTGACCATAGCTCTGTGTCCAGCGCTGACCATTGCCCCTGTGTCCAGAACTGACCATTGACACTGTGTCCAGCACTGACCTTTACCCCGTGTGTCCTGAATTGACCATTGCCCTGTGTCCAGCACTGACCATTGCCACTCTGTCCAGCACTGACCATTGCCCCTGTGCCCAGCACTGACCTTTGCCCCTGTGTCCAGCACTGTCCTTTGCCCCTGTGTCCAGCACTGACCTTTGGCCTGTGTCCAGCACTGACCATTGCCCCTGTGTCCAGCACTGACCATTGCCCTAGTGTCCAACGCTGACTTTTAGCCCTGTGTCCAGCACTGACCATTGCCCCTGTGTCCAGCACTTATCTTTTCCCTGTGTTCAGCACTGACCTTTGCCCCTGTGTCCAGCACTGACCATTGCCCTAGTGTCCAACACTGACCGTTGCCCCTGTGTCCAGCACTGACCATTGCCCCTGAGCCCGGCACTGACCATTGCCCCCTGTGTCCAGCACTGACCATTGCCCCTGTGTCCAGCACTGACCATTACCCCTGTGTCCAGCACTGACCATTGCCCTCGGTCCAGCACTGACCATTGCCCTCTGTGTCCAGCACTGACCATTGCCCTGTATCCAGCACTGACCATTGCCCCCAGTGTTCAGCACTGACCATTGCCCCTGTGTCCAGCAATGACCATTGTCCTCTGTCCAGCACTGACTTTTGCCCCGTGTGTCCAGAATTGACCTTTGCCCTGTGTCTAGCACTGACCATTACCCCTCTGTCCAGCGCTGACCTTTGCCGCTGTGTCCATCACTGAACTTTGCCCTGTGTCCAGCACTGACCATTTCCCTGTGTCGTGCACTGACCATTTCCCTGTGTCATGCACTGACCATTGCCCTTGTGTCCAACACTGATCTTTGCCCCTGTGTCCAGCACTGACCTTTGACCTGTAACCAGCACTGACCATTGCCCCTGAGTCCAGCACTGATTATTGCCCCTGTGTCCAGCACTGACCATTGCCCCTCTGTCCAGCACTGACCATTGCCCCTGTCTCCAGCACTGACCTTTGGCCTGTGTCCAGCACTGGCCTTTGCCCCCTGTGTCCAGCACTGACAATTGCCGCTGAGTCCAGCACTGACTATTGCCCCTGTGTCCAGCACTGACCATTGCCCCTGAGATCAGCACTGACCATTGCTCCTGTGTCCAGCACTGACCTTTGGCCCTGTGTCCAGCACTGACCATTGCCCCTGAGTCCAGCACTGACCATTGCCTCCTGTGTCCAGCACTGACCATTGCCCCTGTGTCCAGCACTGACCATTACCCCTGTGTCCAGCACTGACCATTTCCCTCTGTGTCCAGCACTGACCATTGCCCTGTGTCCAGCAATGACCATTGCCCCCAGTGTCCAGCACTGACCATTGCCCCTGTGTCCAGCAATGACCATTGCCCTCTATCCAGCACTGACTTTTGCCCCGTGAGTCCAGAATTGACCATTGCCCCTCTGTCCAGCATTGATCTTTGCCCCTGTGTCCAGCACTGACCTTTGTCCTGTGTCCAGCACTGACCATTGCCCCTGTGTCCAGAACTGACCATTGCCCCTGTGTCCAGCACTGACCTTTACCCCGTGTGTCCTGAATTGACCATTGCCCTGTGTCCAGCACTGACCATTGCCCCTCTGTCCAGCACTGACCTTTGACCCTGTGTCCAGCACTGACCATTGCCCCTGTGTCCAGCGCTGTCCTTTGCCCCTGTGTCCAGCACTGACCTTTGCCCTGTGTCCAGCACTGACCATTGCCCCTGTGTCCAGCACTGACCATTGCCCTAGTGTCCAACACTGACCTTTGCCCCTGTGTCCAGCACTGACCATTGCCCCTGTGTCCAGCACTTATCTTTTCCCTGTGTTCAGCACTGACCTTTGCCCTGTGCCCAGCACTGACCTTTGCACCCTGTGTCCAGCACTGACCATTGCCCCTGAGTCCGGCACTGACCATTGCCCCCTGTGTCCAGCACTGACCATTGCCCCTGTGTCCAGCACTGACCATTACCCCTGTGTCCAGCACTGACCATTGCCCTGTGTCCAGCACTGACCATTGACCCCTGTGTCCAGCACTAAACATAGCTCTGTGTCCAGCACTGACCATTGCCCCTGTGTCCAGAACTGACCATTGCCCCTGTGTCCAGCACTGACCTTTACCCCGTGTGTCCTGAATTGACCATTGCCCTGTGTCCGGCACTGACCATTGCCCCTCTGTCCAGCACTGATCATTACCACTGTGTCCAGCACTGACCTTTGCCCCTATGTCCAGCACTGTCCTTTGCCCCTGTGTCCAGCACTGACCTTTGCCCTGTGTCCAGCACTGACCATTGCCCCTGTGTCCAGCACTGACCATTGCCCTAGTGTCCAACACTGACCTTTGCCCCTGTGTCCAGCACTGACCATTGCCCATGTGTCCAGCACTTACCATTGCCCTGTGTCCAGCACTGACCTATGCCCCCTGTGTCCAGCACTGACCATTGCCCCTGAGTCCAGCACTGACTATTGCCCCTGTGTCCAGCACTGACCATTGCCCGTGTCTAGCACTGACCATTGCCCTCAGTCCAGCACTGACCTTTGCCCTAGTGTCCAGCACTGACCATTGCCCCTGTGTCCAGAACTGACCATTGCCCCTGTGTCCAGCACTGACCATTGCCCGTGTCTAGCACTGACCATTGCCCCATGTCCAGCACTGTCCTTTGCCCCTGTGTCCAGCACTGACCTTTGCCCTGTGTCCAGCACTGACCATTGCCCCTGTGTCCAGCACTGACCATTGCCCTAGTGTCCAACACTGACCTTTGCCCCTGTGTCCAGCACTGACCATTGCCCATGTGTCCAGCACTTAACATTGCCCTGTGTCCAGCACTGACCTATGCCCCCTGTGTCCAGCACTGACCATTGCCCCTGAGTCCAGCACTGACTATTGCCCCTGTGTCCAGCACTGACCATTTCCCGTGTCTAGCACTGACCATTGCCCTCAGTCCAGCACTGACCTTTGCCCTAGTGTCCAGCACTGACCATTGCCCCTGTGTCCAGAACTGACCATTGCCCCTGTGTCCAACACTGACCTTTGCCCCGTGTGTCCAGAATTGACCATTGCCCTGTGTACAGCACTGACCATTGCCCCTCTGTCCAGCACTGACCTTTACCCCTGTGTCCAGCACTGACCTTTGGCTGTGTCCAGCACTGACCATTGCCCCTGTGATCAGCACTGACCATTTCCCAGTGTCCAGCACTGACCATTGCCCCTGTGTCCAACACTGACCTTTGCCCCTGTGTCCAGCACTGAACTTTGCTCCTGTGTCCAGCACTGACCGTTGCACCTGTGTCCAGCACTTATCTTTTCCCGGTGTTCAGCACTGACCTTTGCCCCTTGTGTCCAGAACTGACCATTGCCCCTGTGTCCAGCACTGACCTTTACCCCGTGTGTCCTGAATTGACCATTGCCCTGTGTCCAGCACTAACCATTGCCCCTCTGTCCACCACAGACCTTTGCCCCTTGTGTCCAGAACTGACCTTTGCCCTGTATCCTGCACTGACCATTGCACTCTGTCCAGCACTGACCACTACCACTGTATCCAGCACTGACCATTGTCCCCTGTGTCCAGCACTGACCATTGCCACTGTGTCCAGCAGTGACCTTTGCTCCTGTTGCCAACACTGACCATTGCCCTGTGTCTAGCACTGATCATTGCCCCTATGTCCAGCACTGACCTTTGCCTCTGTGTCCAGCACTGACCAGTGCCTTGTGTCCAGCACTGACCATTTCCCTGTGTCCAGCACTGACCATTTCCCATGCCCAACACTGACCTTTGCCCGTGTCCAGCACTGACCTTTGACCTGTGACCGGCACTGACCATTGCCCTGAGTCCAGCACTGACCATTGCCCCTGTTTCCAATGCCGAACATTGCCCCTGTGATCAGCACTGACCATTGCCCCTGTGTCCAGCACTGACCTTTGCCCTGTGCCCAGCACTGACCTTTTCCCCCTGTGTCCAGCACTGACCATTACCCCTGAGTCCAGCACTGACCATTGCCCCCTGTGTCCAGCACTGGCCATTGCCCTCGGTCCAGCACTGACCATTGCCCTCTGTGTCCAGCACTGACCATTGCTCTGTGTCCAACACTGACCATTGGCCCCAGTGTCGAGCACTGACCATTGCCCCTGTGTCCAGCAATGACCATTGCGCTCTGTCCAGCACTGACTTTTTCCCCATGTGTCCAGAATTGACCATTGCCCTGTGTCCAGCACTGACCATTGCCCCTCTGTCCAGCACTGACCATTGCCCCTGTGTCCATCACTGACCTTTGCCCTGTGTCCAGCACTGACCATTGCCCCTGTGTCCAGCACTGACCATTTCCCTGTGTCCAGCACTGACCATTGACCTGTGACCAGCACTGATCATTGCCCCTGTGTCCAGCACTGACCATTGCCCTGTGTCCAGCACTGACCATTGCCCCTGTGTCCAATGCCGACCATTGCCCCTGAGATCAGCACTGACCATTGCTCCTGTGTCCAGCACTGACCTTTGGCCCTGTGTCCAGCACTGACCATTGCCCCTGAGTCCAGCACTGACCATTGCCTCCTGTGTCCAGCACTGACCATTGCCCCTGTGTCCAGCACTGACCATTACCCCTGTGTCCAGCACTGACCATTTCCCTCTGTGTCCAGCACTGACCATTGCCCTGTGTCCAGCAATGACCATTGCCCCCAGTGTCCAGCACTGACCATTGCCCCTGTGTCCAGCAATGACCATTGCCCTCTATCCAGCACTGACTTTTGCCCCGTGAGTCCAGAATTGACCATTGCCCCTCTGTCCAGCATTGATCTTTGCCCCTGTGTCCAGCACTGACCTTTGTCCTGTGTCCAGCACTGACCATTGCCCCTGTGTCCAGAACTGACCATTGCCCCTGTGTCCAGCACTGACCTTTACCCCGTGTGTCCTGAATTGACCATTGCCCTGTGTCCAGCACTGACCATTGCCCCTCTGTCCAGCACTGACCTTTGACCCTGTGTCCAGCACTGACCATTGCCCCTGTGTCCAGCGCTGTCCTTTGCCCCTGTGTCCAGCACTGACCTTTGCCCTGTGTCCAGCACTGACCATTGCCCCTGTGTCCAGCACTGACCATTGCCCTAGTGTCCAACACTGACCTTTGCTCCTGTGTCCAGCACTGACCATTGCCCCTGTGTCCAGCACTTATCTTTTCCCTGTGTTCAGCACTGACCTTTGCCCCTGTGTCCAGCACTGACCTTTGCCCTAGTGTCCAACACTGACCTTTGCCCCTGTGTCCAGCACTGACCATTGCCCCTGTGTCCAGCTCTTATCTTTTCCCTGTATTCTGCACTGACCATTGCCCCCTGTGTCCAGCACTGACCATTGCCACTGTGTCCAGCACTGACCTTTGTCCCTGTTGCCAGCACTGACCAGTGCCCTGTGTCCAGCACTGACCATTTCCCTGTGTCCAGCACTGACCATTTCCCGTGTCCAACACTGACCATTGCCCCTGTGTCCAGCAATGACCATTGCGCTCTGTCCAGCACTGACTTTTTCCCCATGTGTCCAGAATTGACCATTGCCCTGTGTCCAGCACTGACCAATGCCCCTGTGATCAGCACTGACCATTTACCAGTGTCCAGCATTGACCATTGCCCCTGTGTCCAACACTGACCTTTGGCCCTGTGTCCAGCACTGACCTTTGCTCCTGTGTCCAGCACTGACCATTTCCCTGTGTCCAGCACTGACCATTGCCCCTGTGTCCAGCGCTGACCATTGCCCCTGTGTCCAGCCCTTATCTTTTCCCGGTGTTCAGCACTGACCTTTGCCCCGTGTCCAGCACTGACCATTGCCCATGTGTGCAGCACTGACCATTGCCCCAGTGTCCAGCACTGACCTTTACCCCGTGTGTCCTGAATTGACCATTGCCCTGTGTCCAGCACTGACCATTGCCCCTGTCCAGCACTGATCTTTGCCCCTGTGTCCAGCACTGACCTTTGCCCCTTGGGTCCAGAACTGACCTTTGCCCTGTGTCCAGCACTGACCATTGCCCTCTGTCCAGCACTGAACACTACCACTGTATCGAGCACTGACCATTGCCCCCTGTGTCCAGCACTGACCACTACCACTGTATCCAGCACTGACCATTGCCCCCTGTGTCCAGCACTGACCATTGCCACTGTGTCCAGCACTGACCTTTGCTCCTGTTGCCAACACTGACCATTGCCCTGTGTCTAGCACTGATCATTGCCCCGGTGTCCAGCACTGACCTTTGCCTCTGTGTCCAGCACTGACCAGTGCCTTGTGTCCAGCACTGACCATTTCCCTGTGTCCAGCACTGACCATTTCCAATGTCCAACACTGACCTTTGCTCGTGTCCAGCACTGACATTTGACCTGTGACCAGCACTGACCATTTCCCCTGTGTCCAGCACTGACCATTGCCCTGTGTCCAGCACTGACCATTGCCCCTGTGTCAAATGCCGACCAATGCCCCTGTGATCAGCACTGACCATTGCCCCTGTGTCCAGCACTGACCTTTGCCCTGTGCCCAGCACTGACCTCTTCCCCCTGTGTCCAGCACTGACCATTACCCCTGAGTCCAGCACTGACCATTGCCCCCTGTGTCCAGCACTGACCATTGCCCCTGTGTTCAGCACTGACCATTACCCCTGTGTCCAGCACTGACCATTGCCCTCGGTCCTGCGCTGGCCATTGCCCTCTGTGTCCAGCACTGACCATTGCCTGTGTCCAGCACTGACCATTGCCCCCAGTGTCCAGCACTGACCATTGCCCCTGTGTCCAGCAATGACCATTGCCCTCTGTCCAGCACTGACTTTTGCCCCGTGTGTCCATAATTGACCATTGCCCTGTGTCCAGCACTGACCATTGCCCCTCTGTCCAGCACTGACCTTTGCCCCTGTGTCCATCACTGACCTTTGCCCTGTATCTAGCACTGACCATTGCCCCTGTGTCCAGCACTGACCATTGCCCCTGTGTCCAGCACTGACCATTGCCCTTGTGTCCAGCACTGCCCATTACTCCTGTGTCCAGCACTGACCATTTCCCTCTGTGTCCAGCACTGACCATTGCCCTGTGTCCAGCAATGACCATTGGCCCCAGTGTCCAGCACTGACCATTGCCCCTGTCTCCAGCACTGACCTTTGGCCTGTGTCCAGCACTGACCTTTGCCCCCTGTGTCCAGTACTGAAAATTGTCGCTGAGTCCAGCACTGACCATTGCCCCTGTGTCCAGCACTAACCATTGCCCTCAGTCCAGCACTGACCATTGCCCCCTGTGTCCAGCACTGACCATAGCTCTGTGTCCAGCACTGACCATTGCCCCTGTGTCCAGAACTGACCATTGACACTGTGTCCAGCAATGACCTTTACCCCGTGTGTCCTGAATTGACCATTGCCCTGTGTCCAGCACTGACCATTGCCACTCTGTCCAGCACTAACCATTGCCCCTGTGTCCAGCACTGACCATTTCCACTGTGTCAAATGCCGACCAATGCCCCTGTGATCAGCACTGACCATTGCCCCTGTGACCAGCACTGACCATTGCCCTGTGTCCAGCACTGACCATTGCCCCTGTGTCAAATGCCGACCAATGCCCCTGTGATCAGCACTGACCATTGCCCCTGTGTCCAGCACTGACCTTTGCCCTGTGCCCAGCACTGATCTTTTCCCCCTGTGTCCAGCACTGACCATTACCCCTGAGTCCAGCACTGACCATTGCCCCCTGTGTGCAGCACTGACCATTGCCCCTGTGTCCAGCACTGACCATTACCCCTGAGTCCAGCACTGACCATTGCCCTCGGTCCAGCACTGGCCATTGCCCTCTGTGTCCAGCACTAACCATTGCCTGTGTCCAGCACTGACCATTGCCCCCAGTGTCCAGCACTGACCATTGCCCCTGTGTCCAGCAATGACCATTGCCCTCTGTCCAGCACTGACTTTTGCCCCGTGTGTCCATAATTGACCATTGCCCTGTGTTCAGCACTGACCATTGCCCCTCTGTCCAGCACTGACCTTTGCCCGTGTGTCCATCACTGACCTTTGCCCTGTGTCCAGCACTGACCATTGCCCCTGTGTCCAGCACTGACCATTGCCCTAGTGTCCAACACTGACCTTTGCCCCTGTGTCCAGCACTGACCATTGCCCATGTGTCCAGCACTTAACATTGCCCTGTGTCCAGCACTGACCTATGCCCCCTGTGTCCAGCACTGACCATTGCCCCTGAGTCCAGCACTGACTATTGCCCCTGTGTCCAGCACTGACCATTTCCCGTGTCTAGCACTGACCATTGCCCTCAGTCCAGCACTGACCTTTGCCCTAGTGTCCAGCACTGACCATTGCCCCTGTGTCCAGAACTGACCATTGCCCCTGTGTCCAACACTGACCTTTGCCCCGTGTGTCCAGAATTGACCATTGCCCTGTGTACAGCACTGACCATTGCCCCTCTGTCCAGCACTGACCTTTACCCCTGTGTCCAGCACTGACCTTTGGCTGTGTCCAGCACTGACCATTGCCCCTGTGATCAGCACTGACCATTTCCCAGTGTCCAGCACTGACCATTGCCCCTGTGTCCAACACTGACCTTTGCCCCTGTGTCCAGCACTGACCTTTGCTCCTGTGTCCAGCACTGACCGTTGCACCTGTGTCCAGCACTTATCTTTTCCCGGTGTTCAGCACTGACCTTTGCCCCTTGTGTCCAGAACTGACCATTGCCCCTGTGTCCAGCACTGACCTTTACCCCGTGTGTCCTGAATTGACCATTGCCCTGTGTCCAGCACTAACCATTGCCCCTCTGTCCACCACAGACCTTTGCCCCTTGTGTCCAGAACTGACCTTTGCCCTGTATCCTGCACTGACCATTGCACTCTGTCCAGCACTGACCACTACCACTGTATCCAGCACTGACCATTGTCCCCTGTGTCCAGCACTGACCATTGCCACTGTGTCCAGCAGTGACCTTTGCTCCTGTTGCCAACACTGACCATTGCCCTGTGTCTAGCACTGATCATTGCCCCTATGTCCAGCACTGACCTTTGCCTCTGTGTCCAGCACTGACCAGTGCCTTGTGTCCAGCACTGACCATTTCCCTGTGTCCAGCACTGACCATTTCCCATGCCCAACACTGACCTTTGCCCGTGTCCAGCACTGACCTTTGACCTGTGATCGGCACTGACCATTGCCCTGAGTCCAGCACTGACCATTGCCCCTGTTTCCAATGCCGAACATTGCCCCTGTGATCAGCACTGACCATTGCCCCTGTGTCCAGCACTGACCTTTGCCCTGTGCCCAGCACTGACCTTTTCCCCCTGTGTCCAGCACTGACCATTACCCCTGAGTCCAGCACTGACCATTGCCCCCTGTGTCCAGCACTGGCCATTGCCCTCGGTCCAGCACTGACCATTGCCCTCTGTGTCCAGCACTGACCATTGCTCTGTGTCCAACACTGACCATTGGCCCCAGTGTCGAGCACTGACCATTGCCCCTGTGTCCAGCAATGACCATTGCGCTCTGTCCAGCACTGACTTTTTCCCCATGTGTCCAGAATTGACCATTGCCCTGTGTCCAGCACTGACCATTGCCCCTCTGTCCAGCACTGACCATTGCCCCTGTGTCCATCACTGACCTTTGCCCTGTGTCCAGCACTGACCATTGCCCCTGTGTCCAGCACTGACCATTTCCCTGTGTCCAGCACTGACCATTGACCTGTGACCAGCACTGATCATTGCCCCTGTGTCCAGCACTGACCATTGCCCTGTGTCCAGCACTGACCATTGCCCCTGTGTCCAATGCCGACCATTGCCCCTGAGATCAGCACTGACCATTGCTCCTGTGTCCAGCACTGACCTTTGGCCCTGTGTCCAGCACTGACCATTGCCCCTGAGTCCAGCACTGACCATTGCCTCCTGTGTCCAGCACTGACCATTGCCCCTGTGTCCAGCACTGACCATTACCCCTGTGTCCAGCACTGACCATTTCCCTCTGTGTCCAGCACTGACCATTGCCCTGTGTCCAGCAATGACCATTGCCCCCAGTGTCCAGCACTGACCATTGCCCCTGTGTCCAGCAATGACCATTGCCCTCTATCCAGCACTGACTTTTGCCCCGTGAGTCCAGAATTGACCATTGCCCCTCTGTCCAGCATTGATCTTTGCCCCTGTGTCCAGAACTGACCATTGCCCCTGTGTCCAGCACTGACCTTTACCCCGTGTGTCCTGAATTGACCATTGCCCTGTGTCCAGCACTGACCATTGCCCCTCTGTCCAGCACTGACCTTTGACCCTGTGTCCAGCACTGACCATTGCCCCTGTGTCCAGCGCTGTCCTTTGCCCCTGTGTCCAGCACTGACCTTTGCCCTGTGTCCAGCACTGACCATTGCCCCTGTGTCCAGCACTGACCATTGCCCTAGTGTCCAACACTGACCTTTGCCCCTGTGTCCAGCACTGACCATTGCCCCTGTGTCCAGCACTTATCTTTTCCCTGTGTTCAGCACTGACCTTTGCCCCTGTGTCCAGCACTGACCATTGCCCTAGTGTCCAACACTGACCTTTGCCCCTGTGTCCAGCACTGACCATTGCCCCTGTGTCCAGCTCTTATCTTTTCCCTGTATTCTGCACTGACCATTGCCCCCTGTGTCCAGCACTGACCATTGCCACTGTGTCCAGCACTGACCTTTGCCCCTGTTGCCAGCACTGACCAGTGCCCTGTGTCCAGCACTGACCATTTCCCTGTGTCCAGCACTGACCATTTCCCGTGTCCAACACTGACCATTGCCCCTGTGTCCAGCAATGACCATTGCGCTCTGTCCAGCACTGACTTTTTCCCCATGTGTCCAGAATTGACCATTGCCCTGTGTCCAGCACTGACCAATGCCCCTGTGATCAGCACTGACCATTTACCAGTGTCCAGCATTGACCATTGCCCCTGTGTCCAACACTGACCTTTGGCCCTGTGTCCAGCACTGACCTTTGCTCCTGTGTCCAGCACTGACCATTTCCCTGTGTCCAGCACTGACCATTGCCCCTGTGTCCAGCGCTGACCATTGCCCCTGTGTCCAGCCCTTATCTTTTCCCGGTGTTCAGCACTGACCTTTGCCCCGTGTCCAGCACTGACCATTGCCCATGTGTGCAGCACTGACCATTGCCCCAGTGTCCAGCACTGACCTTTACCCCGTGTGTCCTGAATTGACCATTGCCCTGTGTCCAGCACTGACCATTGCCCCTGTCCAGCACTGATCTTTGCCCCTGTGTCCAGCACTGACCTTTGCCCCTTGGGTCCAGAACTGACCTTTGCCCTGTGTCCAGCACTGACCATTGCCCTCTGTCCAGCACTGAACACTACCACTGTATCGAGCACTGACCTTTGCCCCCTGTGTCCAGCACTGACCACTACCACTGTATCCAGCACTGACCATTGCCCCCTGTGTCCAGCACTGACCATTGCCACTGTGTCCAGCACTGACCTTTGCTCCTGTTGCCAACACTGACCATTGCCCTGTGTCTAGCACTGATCATTGCCCCGGTGTCCAGCACTGACCTTTGCCTCTGTGTCCAGCACTGACCAGTGCCTTGTGTCCAGCACTGACCATTTCCCTGTGTCCAGCACTGACCATTTCCAATGTCCAACACTGACCTTTGCTCGTGTCCAGCACTGACATTTGACCTGTGACCAGCACTGACCATTTCCCCTGTGTCCAGCACTGACCATTGCCCTGTGTCCAGCACTGACCATTGCCCCTGTGTCAAATGCCGACCAATGCCCCTGTGATCAGCACTGACCATTGCCCCTGTGTCCAGCACTGACCTTTGCCCTGTGCCCAGCACTGACCTCTTCCCCCTGTGTCCAGCACTGACCATTACCCCTGAGTCCAGCACTGACCATTGCCCCCTGTGTCCAGCACTGACCATTGCCCCTGTGTTCAGCACTGACCATTACCCCTGTGTCCAGCACTGACCATTGCCCTCGGTCCTGCGCTGGCCATTGCCCTCTGTGTCCAGCACTGACCATTGCCTGTGTCCAGCACTGACCATTGCCCCCAGTGTCCAGCACTGACCATTGCCCCTGTGTCCAGCAATGACCATTGCCCTCTGTCCAGCACTGACTTTTGCCCCGTGTGTCCATAATTGACCATTGCCCTGTGTCCAGCACTGACCATTGCCCCTCTGTCCAGCACTGACCTTTGCCCCTGTGTCCATCACTGACCTTTGCCCTGTATCTAGCACTGACCATTGCCCCTGTGTCCAGCACTGACCATTGCCCCTGTGTCCAGCACTGACCATTGCCCTTGTGTCCAGCACTGCCCATTACTCCTGTGTCCAGCACTGACCATTTCCCTCTGTGTCCAGCACTGACCATTGCCCTGTGTCCAGCAATGACCATTGGCCCCAGTGTCCAGCACTGACCATTGCCCCTGTCTCCAGCACTGACCTTTGGCCTGTGTCCAGCACTGACCTTTGCCCCCTGTGTCCAGTACTGAAAATTGTCGCTGAGTCCAGCACTGACCATTGCCCCTGTGTCCAGCACTAACCATTGCCCTCAGTCCAGCACTGACCATTGCCCCCTGTGTCCAGCACTGACCATAGCTCTGTGTCCAGCACTGACCATTGCCCCTGTGTCCAGAACTGACCATTGACACTGTGTCCAGCAATGACCTTTACCCCGTGTGTCCTGAATTGACCATTGCCCTGTGTCCAGCACTGACCATTGCCACTCTGTCCAGCACTAACCATTGCCCCTGTGTCCAGCACTGACCATTTCCACTGTGTCAAATGCCGACCAATGCCCCTGTGATCAGCACTGACCATTGCCCCTGTGACCAGCACTGACCATTGCCCTGTGTCCAGCACTGACCATTGCCCCTGTGTCAAATGCCGACCAATGCCCCTGTGATCAGCACTGACCATTGCCCCTGTGTCCAGCACTGACCTTTGCCCTGTGCCCAGCACTGATCTTTTCCCCCTGTGTCCAGCACTGACCATTACCCCTGAGTCCAGCACTGACCATTGCCCCCTGTGTGCAGCACTGACCATTGCCCCTGTGTCCAGCACTGACCATTACCCCTGAGTCCAGCACTGACCATTGCCCTCGGTCCAGCACTGGCCATTGCCCTCTGTGTCCAGCACTAACCATTGCCTGTGTCCAGCACTGACCATTGCCCCCAGTGTCCAGCACTGACCATTGCCCCTGTGTCCAGCAATGACCATTGCCCTCTGTCCAGCACTGACTTTTGCCCCGTGTGTCCATAATTGACCATTGCCCTGTGTCCAGCACTGACCATTGCCCCTCTGTCCAGCACTGACCTTTGCCCGTGTGTCCATCACTGACCTTTGCCCTGTGTCCAGCACTGACCATTGCCCCTGTGTCCAGCACTGACCATTTACCTGTGTCCAGCACTGACCATTGGCCCTGTGTCCAACACTGATCTTTGCCCCTGTGTCCAGCACTGAACTTTGAACTGTGACCAGCACTGATCATTGCCCTTGTGTCCAGCACTGAAAATTGCCGCTGAGTCCAGCACTGACCATTGCCCCTGTGTCCAGCACTGACCATTGCCCTCAGTCCAGCACTGACCATTGCCCCCTGTGTCCAGCTCTGACCATAGCTCTGTGTCCAGCGCTGACCATTGCCCCTGTGTCCAGAACTGACCATTGACACTGTGTCCAGCACTGACCTTTACCCTGTGTGTCCTGAATTGACCATTGCCCTGTGTCCAGCACTGACCATTGCCACTCTGTCCAGCACTGACCATTGCCCCTGTGTCCAGCACTGACCTTTGCCCCTGTGTCCAGCACTGTCCTTTGCCCCTGTGTCCAGCACTGACCTTTGGCCTGTGTCCAGCACTGACCATTGCCCCTGTGTCCAGCACTGACCATTGCCCTAGTGTCCAACGCTGACTTTTAGCCCTGTGTCCAGCACTGACCATTGCCCCTGTGTCCAGCACTTATCTTTTCCCTGTGTTCAGCACTGACCTTTGCCCCTGTGTCCAGCACTGACCATTGCCCTAGTGTCCAACACTGACCGTTGCCCCTTTGTCCAGCACTGACCATTGCCCCTGAGCCCGGCACTGACCATTGCCCCCTGTGTCCAGCGCTGACCATTGCCCCTGTGTCCAGCACTGACCATTACCCCTGTGTCCAGCACTGACCATTGCCCTCGGTCCAGCACTGACCATTGCCCTCTGTGTCCAGCACTGACCATTGCCCTGTATCCAGCACTGACCATTGCCCCCAGTGTTCAGCACTGACCATTGCCCCTGTGTCCAGCAATGACCATTGTCCTCTGTCCAGCACTGACTTTTGCCCCGTGTGTCCAGAATTGACCTTTGCCCTGTGTCTAGCACTGACCATTACCCCTCTGTCCAGCACTGACCTTTGCCGCTGTGTCCATCACTGACCTTTGCCCTGTGTCCAGCACTGACCATTGCCCCTGTGTCCAGCACTGACCATTTCCCTGTGTCGTGCACTGACCATTGCCCTTGTGTCCAACACTGATCTTTGCCCCTGTGTCCAGCACTGACCTTTGACCTGTAACCAGCACTGACCATTGCCCCTGAGTCCAGCACTGACTATTGCCCCTGTGTCCAGCACTGACCATTGCCCCTCTGTCCAGCACTGACCATTGCCCCTGTCTCCAGCACTGACCTTTGGCCTGTGTCCAGCACTGGCCTTTGCCCCCTGTGTCCAGCACTGACAATTGCCGCTGAGTCCAGCACTGACTATTGCCCCTGTGTCCAGCACTGACCATTGCGCTGTGTCCAGCACTGACCATTGCCCTGTGTCCAGCACTGACCATTGCCCCCTGTGTCCAGCACTAAACATAGCTCTGTGTCCAGCACTGACCATTGCCCCTGTGTCCAGAACTGACCATTGCCCCTGTGTCCAGCACTGACCTTTACCCCATGTGTCCTGAATTGACCATTGCCCTGTGTCCGGCACTGACCATTGCCCCTCTGTCCAGCACTGACCATTGCCCCTGTGTCCAGCACTGACCTTTGCCCCTATGTCCAGCACTGTCCTTTGCCCCTGTGTCCAGCACTGACCTTTGCCCTGTGTCCAGCACTGACCATTGCCCCTGTGTCCAGCACTGACCATTGCCCTAGTGTCCAACACTGACCTTTGCCCCTGTGTCCAGCACTGACCATTGCCCATGTGTCCAGCACTTACCATTGCCCTGTGTCCAGCACTGACCTATGCCCCCTGTGTCCAGCACTGACCATTGCCCCTGAGTCCAGCACTGACTATTGCCACTGTGTCCAGCACTGACCATTGCCCGTGTCTAGCACTGACCATTGCCCTCAGTCCAGCACTGACCTTTGCCCTAGTGTCCAGCACTGACCATTGCCCCTGTGTCCAGAACTGACCATTGCCCCTGTGTCCAGCACTGACCATTGCCCGTGTCTAGCACTGACCATTGCCCCTATGTCCAGCACTGTCCTTTGCCCCTGTGTCCAGCACTGACCTTTGCCCTGTGTCCAGCACTGACCATTGCCCCTGTGTCCAGCACTGACCATTGCCCTAGTGTCCAACACTGACCTTTGCCCCTGTGTCCAGCACTGACCATTGCCCATGTGTCCAGCACTTAACATTGCCCTGTGTCCAGCACTGACCTATGCCCCCTGTGTCCAGCACTGACCATTGCCCCTGAGTCCAGCACTGACTATTGCCCCTGTGTCCAGCACTGACCATTGCCACTGTGTCCAGCAGTGACCTTTGCTCCTGTTGTAAACACTGACCATTGCCCTGTGTCTAGCACTGATCATTGCCCCTATGTCCAGCACTGACCTTTGCCTCTGTGTCCAGCACTGACCAGTGCCTTGTGTCCAGCACTGACCATTTCCCTGTGTCCAGCACTGACCATTTCCCATGCCCAACACTGACCTTTGCCCGTGTCCAGCACTGACCTTTGACCTGTGACCAGCACTGACCATTGCCCTGAGTCCAGCACTGACCATTGCCCCTGTTTCCAATGCCGAACATTGCCCCTGTGATCAGCACTGACCAGTGCCCCTGTGTCCAGCACTGACCTTTGCCCTGTGCCCAGCACTGACCTTTTCCCCCTGTGTCCAGCACTGACCATTACCCCTGAGTCCAGCACTGACCATTGCCCCCTGTGTCCAACACTGATCATTGCCCCTGTGTCCAGCACTGACCATTGCCCTCGGTCCAGCACTGACCATTGCCCTCTGTGTCCAGCACTGACCATTGCTCTGTGTCCAACACTGACCATTGGCCCCAGTGTCGAGCACTGACCATTGCCCCTGTGTCCAGCAATGACCATTGCGCTCTGTCCAGCACTGACTTTTTCCCCATGTGTCCAGAATTGACCATTGCCCTGTGTCCAGCACTGACATTTGCCCCTCTGTCCAGCACTGACCATTGCCCCTGTGTCCATCACTGACCTTTGCCCTGTGTCCAGCACTGACCATTTCCCCTGTGTCCAATGCCGACCATTGCCCCTGAGATCAGCACTGACCATTGCTCCTGTGTCCAGCACTGACCTTTGCCTCCTGTGTCCAGCACTGAACATTGTCCCTGAGTCCGGCACTGACTATTGCCTCCTGTGTCCAGCACTGACCATTGCCCCTGTGTCCAGCACTGCCCATTACTCCTGTGTCCAGCACTGACCATTTCCCTCTGTGTCCAGCACTGACCATTGCCCTGTGTCCAGCAATGACCATTGGCCCCAGTGTCCAGCACTGACCATTGCCCCTGTCTCCAGCACTGACCTTTGGCCTGTGTCCAGCACTGACCTTTGCCCCCTGTGTCCAGTACTGAAAATTGTCGCTGAGTCCAGCACTGACCATTGCCCCTGTGTCCAGCACTAACCATTGCCCTCAGTCCAGCACTGACCATTGCCCCCTGTGTCCAGCACTGACCATAGCTCTGTGTCCAGCACTGACCATTGCCCCTGTGTCCAGAACTGACCATTGACACTGTGTCCAGCAATGACCTTTACCCCGTGTGTCCTGAATTGACCATTGCCCTGTGTCCAGCACTGACCATTGCCACTCTGTCCAGCACTAACCATTGCCCCTGTGTCCAGCACTGACCATTTCCACTGTGTCAAATGCCGACCAATGCCCCTGTGATCAGCACTGACCATTGCCCCTGTGACCAGCACTGACCATTGCCCTGTGTCCAGCACTGACCATTGCCCCTGTGTCAAATGCCGACCAATGCCCCTGTGATCAGCACTGACCATTGCCCCTGTGTCCAGCACTGACCTTTGCCCTGTGCCCAGCACTGATCTTTTCCCCCTGTGTCCAGCACTGACCATTACCCCTGAGTCCAGCACTGACCATTGCCCCTGTGTCCAGCACTGACCATTACCCCTGTGTCCAGCACTGACCATTGCCCTCGGTCCAGCACTGGCCATTGCCCTCTGTGTCCAGCACTAACCATTGCCTGTGTCCAGCACTGACCATTGCCCCCAGTGTCCAGCACTGACCATTGCCCCTGTGTCCAGCAATGACCATTGCCCTCTGTCCAGCACTGACTTTTGCCCCGTGTGTCCATAATTGACCATTGCCCTGTGTCCAGCACTGACCATTGCCCCTCTGTCCAGCACTGACCTTTGCCCGTGTGTCCATCACTGACCTTTGCCCTGTGTCCAGCACTGACCATTGCCCCTGTGTCCAGCACTGACCATTTACCTGTGTCCAGCACTGACCATTGGCCCTGTGTCCAACACTGATCTTTGCCCCTGTGTCCAGCACTGAACTTTGACCTGTGACCAGCACTGATCATTGCCCCTGTGTCCAGCACTGAAAATTGCCGCTGAGTCCAGCACTGACCATTGCCCCTGTGTCCAGCACTGACCATTGCCCTCAGTCCAGCACTGACCATTGCCCCCTGTGTCCAGCTCTGACCATAGCTCTGTGTCCAGCGCTGACCATTGCCCCTGTGTCCAGAACTGACCATTGACACTGTGTCCAGCACTGACCTTTACCCCGTGTGTCCTGAATTGACCATTGCCCTGTGTCCAGCACTGACCATTGCCACTCTGTCCAGCACTGACCATTGCCCCTGTGTCCAGCACTGACCTTTGCCCCTGTGTCCAGCACTGTCCTTTGCCCCTGTGTCCAGCACTGACCTTTGGCCTGTGTCCAGCACTGACCATTGCCCCTGTGTCCAGCACTGACCATTGCCCTAGTGTCCAACGCTGACTTTTAGCCCTGTGTCCAGCACTGACCATTGCCCCTGTGTCCAGCACTTATCTTTTCCCTGTGTTCAGCACTGACCTTTGCCCCTGTGTCCAGCACTGACCATTGCCCTAGTGTCCAACACTGACCGTTGCCCCTGTGTCCAGCACTGACCATTGCCCCTGAGCCCGGCACTGACCATTGCCCCCTGTGTCCAGCACTGACCATTGCCCCTGTGTCCAGCACTGACCATTACCCCTGTGTCCAGCACTGACCATTGCCCTCGGTCCAGCACTGACCATTGCCCTCTGTGTCCAGCACTGACCATTGCCCTGTATCCAGCACTGACCATTGCCCCCAGTGTTCAGCACTGACCATTGCCCCTGTGTCCAGCAATGACCATTGTCCTCTGTCCAGCACTGACCTTTGCCGCTGTGTCCATCACTGACCTTTGCCCTGTGTCCAGCACTGACCATTTCCCTGTGTCGTGCACTGACCATTTCCCTGTGTCATGCACTGACCATTGCCCTTGTGTCCAACACTGATCTTTGCCCCTGTGTCCAGCACTGACCTTTGACCTGTAACCAGCACTGACCATTGCCCCTGAGTCCAGCACTGACTATTGCCCCTGTGTCCAGCACTGACCATTGCCCCTCTGTCCAGCACTGACCATTGCCCCTGTCTCCAGCACTGACCATTGCCCTAGTGTCCAACACTGACCGTTGCCCCTGTGTCCAGCACTGACCATTGCCCCTGAGCCCGGCACTGACCATTGCCCCCTGTGTCCAGCACTGACCATTGCCCCTGTGTCCAGCACTGACCATTACCCCTGTGTCCAGCACTGACCATTGCCCTCGGTCCAGCACTGACCATTGCCCTCTGTGTCCAGCACTGACCATTGCCCTGTATCCAGCACTGACCATTGCCCCCAGTGTTCAGCACTGACCATTGCCCCTGTGTCCAGCAATGACCATTGTCCTCTGTCCAGCACTGACTTTTGCCCCGTGTGTCCAGAATTGACCTTTGCCCTGTGTCTAGCACTGACCATTACCCCTCTGTCCAGCACTGACCTTTGCCGCTGTGTCCATCACTGACCTTTGCCCTGTGTCCAGCACTGACCATTTCCCTGTGTCGTGCACTGACCATTTCCCTGTGTCGTGCACTGACCATTGCCCTTGTGTCCAACACTGATCTTTGCCCCTGTGTCCAGCACTGACCTTTGACCTGTAACCAGCACTGACCATTGCCCCTGAGTCCAGCACTGACTATTGCCCCTGTGTAAAGCACTGACCATTGCCCCTCTGTCCAGCACTGACCATTGCCCCTGTCTCCAGCACTGACCTTTGGCCTGTGTCCAGCACTGGCCTTTGCCCTGTGTCCAGCACTGACCATTGCCCCCTGTGTCCAGCACTAAACATAGCTCTGTGTCCAGCACTGACCATTGCCCCTGTGTCCAGAACTGAGCATTGCCCCTGTGTCCAGCACTGACCTTTACCCCATGTGTCCTGAATTGACCATTGCCCTGTGTCCGGCACTGACCATTGCCCCTCTGTCCAGCACTGACCATTGCCCCTGTGTCCAGCACTGACCTTTGCCCCTATGTCCAGCACTGTCCTTTGCCCCTGTGTCCAGCACTGACCTTTGCCCTGTGTCCAGCACTGACCATTGCCCCTGTGTCCAGCACTGACCATTGCCCTAGTGTCCAACACTGACCTTTGCCCCTGTGTCCAGCACTGACCATTGCCCATGTGTCCAGCACTTACCATTGCCCTGTGTCCAGCACTGACCTATGCCCCCTGTGTCCAGCACTGACCATTGCCCCTGAGTCCAGCACTGACTATTGCCCCTGTGTCCAGCACTGACCATTGCCCGTGTCTAGCACTGACCATTGCCCTCAGTCCAGCACTGACCTTTGCCCTAGTGTCCAGCACTGACCATTGCCCCTGTGTCCAGAACTGACCATTGCCCCTGTGTCCAGCACTGACCATTGCCCGTGTCTAGCACTGACCATTGCCCCTATGTCCAGCACTGTCCTTTGCCCCTGTGTCCAGCACTGACCTTTGCCCTGTGTCCAGCACTGACCATTGCCCCTGTGTCCAGCACTGACCATTGCCCTCGTGTCCAACACTGACCTTTGCCCCTGTGTCCAGCACTGACCATTGCCCATGTGTCCAGCACTTAACATTGCCCTGTGTCCAGCACTGACCTATGCCCCCTGTGTCCAGCACTGACCATTGCCCCTGAGTCCAGCACTGACTATTGCCCCTGTGTCCAGCACTGACCATTTCCCGTGTCTAGCACTGACCATTGCCCTCAGTCCAGCACTGACCTTTGCCCTAGTGTCCAGCACTGACCATTGCCCCTGTGTCCAGAACTGACCATTGCCCCTGTGTCCAACACTGACCTTTGCCCCGTGTGTCCAGAATTGACCATTGCCCTGTGTACAGCACTGACCATTGCCCCTCTGTCCAGCACTGACCTTTACCCCTGTGTCCAGCACTGACCTTTGGCTGTGTCCAGCACTGACCATTGCCCCTGTGATCAGCACTGACCATTTCCCAGTGTCCAGCACTGACCATTGCCCCTGTGTCCAACACTGACCTTTGCCCCTGTGTCCAGCACTGAC
Source organism: Pristiophorus japonicus (assembly GCF_044704955.1). NCBI lineage: Eukaryota > Metazoa > Chordata > Chondrichthyes > Pristiophoridae > Pristiophorus > Pristiophorus japonicus. The sequence continues at coordinate 166,181,122 of NC_091987.1, forward strand.
CTTTGCTCCTGTGTCCAGCACTGACCGTTGCACCTGTGTCCAGCACTTATCTTTTCCCGGTGTTCAGCACTGACCTTTGCCCCTTGTGTCCAGAACTGACCATTGCCCCTGTGTCCAGCACTGACCTTTACCCCGTGTGTCCTGAATTGACCATTGCCCTGTGTCCAGCACTAACCATTGCCCCTCTGTCCACCACAGACCTTTGCCCCTTGTGTCCAGAACTGACCTTTGCCCTGTATCCTGCACTGACCATTGCACTCTGTCCAGCACTGACCACTACCACTGTATCCAGCACTGACCATTGTCCCCTGTGTCCAGCACTGACCATTGCCACTGTGTCCAGCAGTGACCTTTGCTCCTGTTGCCAACACTGACCATTGCCCTGTGTCTAGCACTGATCATTGCCCCTATGTCCAGCACTGACCTTTGCCTCTGTGTCCAGCACTGACCAGTGCCTTGTGTCCAGCACTGACCATTTCCCTGTGTCCAGCACTGACCATTTCCCATGCCCAACACTGACCTTTGCCCGTGTCCAGCACTGACCTTTGACCTGTGACCAGCACTGACCATTGCCCTGAGTCCAGCACTGACCATTGCCCCTGTTTCCAATGCCGAACATTGCCCCTGTGATCAGCACTGACCAGTGCCCCTGTGTCCAGCACTGACCTTTGCCCTGTGCCCAGCACTGACCTTTTCCCCCTGTGTCCAGCACTGACCATTACCCCTGAGTCCAGCACTGACCATTGCCCCCTGTGTCCAACACTGATCATTGCCCCTGTGTCCAGCACTGACCATTGCCCCTGTGTCCAGCACTGACCATTGCCCTCGGTCCAGCACTGACCATTGCCCTCTGTGTCCAGCACTGACCATTGCTCTGTGTCCAACACTGACCATTGGCCCCAGTGTCGAGCACTGACCATTGCCCCTGTGTCCAGCAATGACCATTGCGCTCTGTCCAGCACTGACTTTTTCCCCATGTGTCCAGAATTGACCATTGCCCTGTGTCCAGCACTGACCATTGCCCCTCTGTCCAGCACTGACCATTGCCCCTGTGTCCATCACTGACCTTTGCCCTGTGTCCAGCACTGACCATTGCCCCTGTGTCCAGCACTGACCATTTCCACTGTGTCAAATGCCGACCAATGCCCCTGTGATCAGCACTGACCATTGCCCCTGTGACCAGCACTGACCATTGCCCTGTGTCCAGCACTGACCATTGCCCCTGTGTCCAATGCCGACCATTGCCCCTGAGATCAGCACTGACCATTGCTCCTGTGTCCAGCACTGACCTTTGCCCTGAGTCCAGCACTGACCATTGCCCCCTGTGTCCAGCACTGACCATTGCCCCTGTGTTCAGCACTGACCATTGCCCCTGTGTCCGGCACTGACCATTGCCCCTCTGTCCAGCACTGACCATTGCCCCTGTGTCCAGCACTGACCTTTGCCCCTATGTCCAGCACTGTCCTTTGCCCCTGTGTCCAGCACTGACCTTTGCCCTGTGTCCAGCACTGACCATTGCCCCTGTGTCCAGCACTGACCATTGCCCTAGTGTCCAACACTGACCTTTGCCCCTGTGTCCAGCACTGACCATTGCCCATGTGTCCAGCACTTACCATTGCCCTGTGTCCAGCACTGACCTATGCCCCCTGTGTCCAGCACTGACCATTGCCCCTGAGTCCAGCACTGACTATTGCCCCTGTGTCCAGCACTGACCATTGCCCGTGTCTAGCACTGACCATTGCCCTCAGTCCAGCACTGACCTTTGCCCTAGTGTCCAGCACTGACCATTGCCCCTGTGTCCAGAACTGACCATTGCCCCTGTGTCCAGCACTGACCATTGCCCGTGTCTAGCACTGACCATTGCCCCTATGTCCAGCACTGTCCTTTGCCCCTGTGTCCAGCACTGACCTTTGCCCTGTGTCCAGCACTGACCATTGCCCCTGTGTCCAGCACTGACCATTGCCCTCGTGTCCAACACTGACCTTTGCCCCTGTGTCCAGCACTGACCATTGCCCATGTGTCCAGCACTTAACATTGCCCTGTGTCCAGCACTGACCTATGCCCCCTGTGTCCAGCACTGACCATTGCCCCTGAGTCCAGCACTGACTATTGCCCCTGTGTCCAGCACTGACCATTTCCCGTGTCTAGCACTGACCATTGCCCTCAGTCCAGCACTGACCTTTGCCCTAGTGTCCAGCACTGACCATTGCCCCTGTGTCCAGAACTGACCATTGCCCCTGTGTCCAACACTGACCTTTGCCCCGTGTGTCCAGAATTGACCATTGCCCTGTGTACAGCACTGACCATTGCCCCTCTGTCCAGCACTGACCTTTACCCCTGTGTCCAGCACTGACCTTTGGCTGTGTCCAGCACTGACCATTGCCCCTGTGATCAGCACTGACCATTTCCCAGTGTCCAGCACTGACCATTGCCCCTGTGTCCAACACTGACCTTTGCCCCTGTGTCCAGCACTGACCTTTGCTCCTGTGTCCAGCACTGACCGTTGCACCTGTGTCCAGCACTTATCTTTTCCCGGTGTTCAGCACTGACCTTTGCCCCTTGTGTCCAGAACTGACCATTGCCCCTGTGTCCAGCACTGACCTTTACCCCGTGTGTCCTGAATTGACCATTGCCCTGTGTCCAGCACTAACCATTGCCCCTCTGTCCACCACAGACCTTTGCCCCTTGTGTCCAGAACTGACCTTTGCCCTGTATCCTGCACTGACCATTGCACTCTGTCCAGCACTGACCACTACCACTGTATCCAGCACTGACCATTGTCCCCTGTGTCCAGCACTGACCATTGCCACTGTGTCCAGCAGTGACCTTTGCTCCTGTTGCCAACACTGACCATTGCCCTGTGTCTAGCACTGATCATTGCCCCTATGTCCAGCACTGACCTTTGCCTCTGTGTCCAGCACTGACCAGTGCCTTGTGTCCAGCACTGACCATTTCCCTGTGTCCAGCACTGACCATTTCCCATGCCCAACACTGACCTTTGCCCGTGTCCAGCACTGACCTTTGACCTGTGACCAGCACTGACCATTGCCCTGAGTCCAGCACTGACCATTGCCCCTGTTTCCAATGCCGAACATTGCCCCTGTGATCAGCACTGACCAGTGCCCCTGTGTCCAGCACTGACCTTTGCCCTGTGCCCAGCACTGACCTTTTCCCCCTGTGTCCAGCACTGACCATTACCCCTGAGTCCAGCACTGACCATTGCCCCCTGTGTCCAACACTGATCATTGCCCCTGTGTCCAGCACTGACCATTGCCCCTGTGTCCAGCACTGACCATTGCCCTCGGTCCAGCACTGACCATTGCCCTCTGTGTCCAGCACTGACCATTGCTCTGTGTCCAACACTGACCATTGGCCCCAGTGTCGAGCACTGACCATTGCCCCTGTGTCCAGCAATGACCATTGCGCTCTGTCCAGCACTGACTTTTTCCCCATGTGTCCAGAATTGACCATTGCCCTGTGTCCAGCACTGACCATTGCCCCTCTGTCCAGCACTGACCATTGCCCCTGTGTCCATCACTGACCTTTGCCCTGTGTCCAGCACTGACCATTGCCCCTGTGTCCAGCACTGACCATTTCCACTGTGTCAAATGCCGACCAATGCCCCTGTGATCAGCACTGACCATTGCCCCTGTGACCAGCACTGACCATTGCCCTGTGTCCAGCACTGACCATTGCCCCTGTGTCCAATGCCGACCATTGCCCCTGAGATCAGCACTGACCATTGCTCCTGTGTCCAGCACTGACCTTTGCCCTGAGTCCAGCACTGACCATTGCCCCCTGTGTCCAGCACTGACCATTGCCCCTGTGTTCAGCACTGACCATTGCCCCTGTGTCCGGCACTGACCATTGCCCCTCTGTCCAGCACTGACCATTGCCCCTGTGTCCAGCACTGACCTTTGCCCCTATGTCCAGCACTGTCCTTTGCCCCTGTGTCCAGCACTGACCTTTGCCCTGTGTCCAGCACTGACCATTGCCCCTGTGTCCAGCACTGACCATTGCCCTAGTGTCCAACACTGACCTTTGCCCCTGTGTCCAGCACTGACCATTGCCCATGTGTCCAGCACTTACCATTGCCCTGTGTCCAGCACTGACCTATGCCCCCTGTGTCCAGCACTGACCATTGCCCCTGAGTCCAGCACTGACTATTGCCCCTGTGTCCAGCACTGACCATTGCCCGTGTCTAGCACTGACCATTGCCCTCAGTCCAGCACTGACCTTTGCCCTAGTGTCCAGCACTGACCATTGCCCCTGTGTCCAGAACTGACCATTGCCCCTGTGTCCAGCACTGACCATTGCCCGTGTCTAGCACTGACCATTGCCCCTATGTCCAGCACTGTCCTTTGCCCCTGTGTCCAGCACTGACCTTTGCCCTGTGTCCAGCACTGACCATTGCCCCTGTGTCCAGCACTGACCATTGCCCTCGTGTCCAACACTGACCTTTGCCCCTGTGTCCAGCACTGACCATTGCCCATGTGTCCAGCACTTAACATTGCCCTGTGTCCAGCACTGACCTATGCCCCCTGTGTCCAGCACTGACCATTGCCCCTGAGTCCAGCACTGACTATTGCCCCTGTGTCCAGCACTGACCATTTCCCGTGTCTAGCACTGACCATTGCCCTCAGTCCAGCACTGACCTTTGCCCTAGTGTCCAGCACTGACCATTGCCCCTGTGTCCAGAACTGACCATTGCCCCTGTGTCCAACACTGACCTTTGCCCCGTGTGTCCAGAATTGACCATTGCCCTGTGTACAGCACTGACCATTGCCCCTCTGTCCAGCACTGACCTTTACCCCTGTGTCCAGCACTGACCTTTGGCTGTGTCCAGCACTGACCATTGCCCCTGTGATCAGCACTGACCATTTCCCAGTGTCCAGCACTGACCATTGCCCCTGTGTCCAACACTGACCTTTGCCCCTGTGTCCAGCACTGACCTTTGCTCCTGTGTCCAGCACTGACCGTTGCACCTGTGTCCAGCACTTATCTTTTCCCGGTGTTCAGCACTGACCTTTGCCCCTTGTGTCCAGAACTGACCATTGCCCCTGTGTCCAGCACTGACCTTTACCCCGTGTGTCCTGAATTGACCATTGCCCTGTGTCCAGCACTAACCATTGCCCCTCTGTCCACCACAGACCTTTGCCCCTTGTGTCCAGAACTGACCTTTGCCCTGTATCCTGCACTGACCATTGCACTCTGTCCAGCACTGACCACTACCACTGTATCCAGCACTGACCATTGTCCCCTGTGTCCAGCACTGACCATTGCCACTGTGTCCAGCAGTGACCTTTGCTCCTGTTGCCAACACTGACCATTGCCCTGTGTCTAGCACTGATCATTGCCCCTATGTCCAGCACTGACCTTTGCCTCTGTGTCCAGCACTGACCAGTGCCTTGTGTCCAGCACTGACCATTTCCCTGTGTCCAGCACTGACCATTTCCCATGCCCAACACTGACCTTTGCCCGTGTCCAGCACTGACCTTTGACCTGTGACCAGCACTGACCATTGCCCTGAGTCCAGCACTGACCATTGCCCCTGTTTCCAATGCCGAACATTGCCCCTGTGATCAGCACTGACCAGTGCCCCTGTGTCCAGCACTGACCTTTGCCCTGTGCCCAGCACTGACCTTTTCCCCCTGTGTCCAGCACTGACCATTACCCCTGAGTCCAGCACTGACCATTGCCCCCTGTGTCCAACACTGATCATTGCCCCTGTGTCCAGCACTGACCATTGCCCCTGTGTCCAGCACTGACCATTGCCCTCGGTCCAGCACTGACCATTGCCCTCTGTGTCCAGCACTGACCATTGCTCTGTGTCCAACACTGACCATTGGCCCCAGTGTCGAGCACTGACCATTGCCCCTGTGTCCAGCAATGACCATTGCGCTCTGTCCAGCACTGACTTTTTCCCCATGTGTCCAGAATTGACCATTGCCCTGTGTCCAGCACTGACCATTGCCCCTCTGTCCAGCACTGACCATTGCCCCTGTGTCCATCACTGACCTTTGCCCTGTGTCCAGCACTGACCATTGCCCCTGTGTCCAGCACTGACCATTTCCACTGTGTCAAATGCCGACCAATGCCCCTGTGATCAGCACTGACCATTGCCCCTGTGACCAGCACTGACCATTGCCCTGTGTCCAGCACTGACCATTGCCCCTGTGTCCAATGCCGACCATTGCCCCTGAGATCAGCACTGACCATTGCTCCTGTGTCCAGCACTGACCTTTGCCCTGTGCCCAGCACTGACCTCTTCCCCCTGTGTCCAGCACTGACCATTAACCCTGAGTCCAGCACTGACCATTGCCCCCTGTGTCCAGCACTGACCATTGCCCCTGTGTTCAGCACTGACCATTACCACTGTGTCCAGCACTGACCATTGCCCTCGGTCCTGCGCTGGCCATTGCCCTCTGTGTCCAGCACTGACCATTGCCAGTGTCCAGCACTGACCATTGCCCCCAGTGTCCAGCACTGACCATTGCCCCTGTGTCCAGCAATGACCATTGCCCTCTGTCCAGCACTGACTTTTGCCCCGTGTGTCCATAATTGACCATTGCCCTGTGTCCAGCACTGACCATTGCCCCTTTGTCCAGCACTGACCTTTGCCCCTGTGTCCATCACTGACCTTTGCCCTGTATCCAGCACTGACCATTGCCCCTGTGTCCAGCACTGACCATTGCCCCTGTGTCCAGCACTGACCATTGCCCCTGTGTCCAACACTGATCTTTGCCCCTGTGTCCAGCACTGACCTTTGACCTGTGACCAGCACTGATCATTGCCCCTGTGTCCAGCACTGACCATTGCCCTGTGTCCAGCACTGACCATTGCCCCTGTGTCCAATGCCGACCATTGCCCCTGAGATCAGCACTGACCATTGCTCCTGTGTCCAGCACTGACCTTTGCCCCCTGTGACCAGCACTGAACATTGCCCCTGAGTCCGGCACTGACCATTCCCTCCTGTGTCCAGCACTGACCATTGCCCCTGTGTCCAGCACTGCCCATTACTCCTGTGTCCAGCACTGACCATTTCCCTCTGTGACCAGCACTGACCATTGCCCTGTGTCCAGCAATGACCATTGGCCCCAGTGTCCAGCACTGACCATTGCCCCTGTCTCCAGCACTGACCTTTGGCCTGTGTCCAGCACTGACCTTTGCCCCCTGTGTCCAGTACTGAAAATTGCCGCTGAGTCCAGCACTGACCATTGCCCCTGTGTCCAGCACTGACCATTGCCCTCAGTCCAGCACTGACCATTGCCCCCTGTGTCCAGCACTGACCATAGCTCTGTGTCCAGCACTGACCATTGCCCCTATGTCCAGAACTGACCATTGGCACTGTGTCCAGCACTGACCTTTACCCCGTGTGTCCTGAATTGACCATTGCCCTGTGTCCAGCACTGACCATTGCCACTCTGTCCAGCACTGACCATTGCCCCTGTGTCCAGCACTGACCATTGCCACTGTGTCCAGCACTGACCTTTGCTCCTGTTGCCAACACTGACCATTGCCCTGTGTCTAGCACTGATCATTGCCCCTGTGTCCAGCACTGACCTTTGCCTCTGTGTCCAGCACTGACCAGTGCCTTGTGTCCAGCACTGACCATTTCTCTGTGTCCAGCACTGACCATTTCCCATGTCCAACACTGACCTTTGCTCGTGTCCAGCACTGACATTTGACCTGTGACCAGCACTGACCATTTCCCCTGTGTCCAGCACTGACCATTGCCCTGTGTCCAGCACTGACCATTGCCCCTGTGTCAAATGCCGACCAATGCCCCTGTGATCAGCACTGACCATTGCCCCTGTGTCCAGCACTGACCTTTGCCCTCTGCTCAGCACTGACCTTTTCCCCCTGTGTCCAGCACTGACCATTATCTCTGAGTCCAGCACTGACCATTGCCCCCTGTGTCCAGCACTGACCATTGCCCCTGTGTCCAGCACTGACCATTTACCTGTGTCCAGCACTGACCATTGGCCCTGTGTCCAACACTGATCTTTGCCCCTGTGTCCAGCACTGACCTTTGACCTGTGACCAGCACTGATCATTGCCCCTGTGTCCAGCACTGACCATTGCCCTGTGTCCAGCACTGACCATTTCCCCTGTGTCCAATGCCGACCATTGCCCCTGAGATCAGCACTGACCATTGCTCCTGTGTCCAGCACTGACCTTTGCCTCCTGTGTCCAGCACTGAACATTGTCCCTGAGTCCGGCACTGACTATTGCCTCCTGTGTCCAGCACTGACCATTGCCCCTGTGTCCAGCACTGCCCATTACTCCTGTGTCCAGCACTGACCATTTCCCTCTGTGTCCAGCACTGACCATTGCCCTGTGTCCAGCAATGACCATTGGCCCCAGTGTCCAGCACTGACCATTGCCCCTGTCTCCAGCACTGACCTTTGGCCTGTGTCCAGCACTGACCTTTGCCCCCTGTGTCCAGTACTGAAAATTGTCGCTGAGTCCAGCACTGACCATTGCCCCTGTGTCCAGCACTAACCATTGCCCTCAGTCCAGCACTGACCATTGCCCCCTGTGTCCAGCACTGACCATAGCTCTGTGTCCAGCACTGACCATTGCCCTGTGTCCAGCACTGACCATTGCCACTGTGTCCAGCACTAACCATTGCCCCTGTGTCCAGCATTGACCATTTCCACTGTGTCAAATGCCGACCAATGCCCCTGTGATCAGCACTGACCATTGCCCCTGTGACCAGCACTGACCATTGCCCTGTGTCCAGCACTGACCATTGCCCCTGTGTCAAATGCCGACCAATGCCCCTGTGATCAGCACTGACCATTGCCCCTGTGTCCAGCACTGACCTTTGCCCTGTGCCCAGCACTGATCTTTTCCCCCTGTGTCCAGCACTGACCATTACCCCTGAGTCCAGCACTGACCATTGCCCCCTGTGTGCAGCACTGACCATTGCCCCTGTGTCCAGCACTGACCATTACCCCTGTGTCCAGCACTGACCATTGCCCTCGGTCCAGCACTGGCCATTGCCCTCTGTGTCCAGCACTGACCATTGCCTGTGTCCAGCACTGACCATTGCCCCCAGTGTCCAGCACTGACCATTGCCCCTGTGTCCAGCAATGACCATTGCCCTCTGTCCAGCACTGACTTTTGCCCCGTGTGTCCATAATTGACCATTGCCCTGTGTCCAGCACTGACCATTGCCCCTCTGTCCAGCACTGACCTTTGCCCGTGTGACCATCACTGACCTTTGCCCTGTGTCCAGCACTGACCATTGCCCCTGTGTCCAGCACTGACAATTTACCTGTGTCCAGCACTGACCATTGGCCCTGTGTCCAACACTGATCTTTGCCCCTGTGTCCAGCACTGAACTTTGACCTGTGACCAGCACTGATCATTGCCCCTGTGTCCAGCACTGAAAATTGCCGCTGAGTCCAGCACTGACCATTGCCCCTGTGTCCAGCACTGACCATTGCCCTCAGTCCAGCACTGACCATTGCCCCCTGTGTCCAGCTCTGACCATAGCTCTGTGTCCAGCGCTGACCATTGCCCCTGTGTCCAGAACTGACCATTGACACTGTGTCCAGCACTGACCTTTACCCCGTGTGTCCTGAATTGACCATTGCCCTGTGTCCAGCACTGACCATTGCCACTCTGTCCAGCACTGACCATTGCCCCTGTGCCCAGCACTGACCTTTGCCCCTGTGTCCAGCACTGTCCTTTGCCCCTGTGTCCAGCACTGACCTTTGGCCTGTGTCCAGCACTGACCATTGCCCCTGTGTCCAGCACTGACCATTGCCCTAGTGTCCAATGCTGACTTTTAGCCCTGTGTCCAGCACTGACCATTGCCCCTGTGTCCAGCACTTATCTTTTCCCTGTGTTCAGCACTGACCTTTGCCCCTGTGTCCAGCACTGACCATTGCCCTAGTGTCCAACACTGACCGTTGCCCCTGTGTCCAGCACTGACCATTGCCCCTGAGCCCGGCACTGACCATTGCCCCCTGTGTCCAGCACTGACCATTGCCCCTGTGTCCAGCACTGACCATTACCCCTGTGTCCAGCACTGACCATTGCCCTCGGTCCAGCACTGACCATTGCCCTCTGTGTCCAGCACTGACCATTGCCCTGTATCCAGCACTGACCATTGCCCCCAGTGTTCAGCACTGACCATTGCCCCTGTGTCCAGCAATGACCATTGTCCTCTGTCCAGCACTGACTTTTGCCCCGTGTGTCCAGAATTGACCTTTGCCCTGTGTCTAGCACTGACCATTACCCCTCTGTCCAGCACTGACCTTTGCCGCTGTGTCCATCACTGACCTTTGCCCTGTGTCCAGCACTGACCATTTCCCTGTGTCGTGCACTGACCATTTCCCTGTGTCATGCACTGACCATTGCCCTTGTGTCCAACACTGATCTTTGCCCCTGTGTCCAGCACTGACCTTTGACCTGTAACCAGCACTGACCATTGCCCCTGAGTCCAGCACTGACTATTGCCCCTGTGTCCAGCACTGACCATTGCCCCTCTGTCCAGCACTGACCATTGCCCCTGTCTCCAGCACTGACCTTTGGCCTGTGTCCAGCACTGGCCTTTGCCCCCTGTGTCCAGCACTGACAATTGCCGCTGAGTCCAGCACTGACTATTGCCCCTGTGTCCAGCACTGACCATTGCCCCTGAGATCAGCACTGACCATTGCTCCTGTGTCCAGCACTGACCTTTGGCCCTGTGTCCAGCACTGACCATTGCCCCTGAGTCCAGCACTGACCATTGCCTCCTGTGTCCAGCACTGACCATTGCCCCTGTGTCCAGCACTGACCATTACCCCTGTGTCCAGCACTGACCATTTCCCTCTGTGTCCAGCACTGACCATTGCCCTGTGTCCAGCAATGACCATTGCCCCCAGTGTCCAGCACTGACCATTGCCCCTGTGTCCAGCAATGACCATTGCCCTCTATCCAGCACTGACTTTTGCCCCGTGAGTCCAGAATTGACCATTGCCCCTCTGTCCAGCATTGATCTTTGCCCTTGTGTCCAGCACTGACCTTTGTCCTGTGTCCAGCACTGACCATTGCCCCTGTGTCCAGAACTGACCATTGCCCCTGTGTCCAGCACTGACCTTTACCCCGTGTGTCCTGAATTGACCATTGCCCTGTGTCCAGCACTGACCATTGCCCCTCTGTCCAGCACTGACCTTTGACCCTGTGTCCAGCACTGACCATTGCCCCTGTGTCCAGCGCTGTCCTTTGCCCCTGTGTCCAGCACTGACCTTTGCCCTGTGTCCAGCACTGACCATTGCCCCTGTGTCCAGCACTGACCATTGCCCTAGTGTCCAACACTGACCTTTGCCCCTGTGTCCAGCACTGACCATTGCCCCTGTGTCCAGCACTTATCTTTTCCCTGTGTTCAGCACTGACCTTTGCCCTGTGCCCAGCACTGACCTTTGCACCCTGTGTCCAGCTCTGACCATTGCCCCTGAGTCCGGCACTGACCATTGCCCCCTGTGTCCAGCACTGACCATTGCCCCTGTGTCCAGCACTGACCATTACCCCTGTGTCCAGCACTGACCATTGCCCTGTGTCCAGCACTGACCATTGACCCCTGTGTCCAGCACTAAACATAGCTCTGTGTCCAGCACTGACCATTGCCCCTGTGTCCAGAACTGACCATTGCCCCGTGTGTCCTGAATTGACCATTGCCCTGTGTCCGGCACTGACCATTGCCCCTCTGTCCAGCACTGATCATTACCACTGTGTCCAGCACTGACCTTTGCCCCTATGTCCAGCACTGTCCTTTGCCCCTGTGTCCAGCACTGACCTTTGCCCTGTGTCCAGCACTGACCATTGCCCCTGTGTCCAGCACTGACCATTGCCCTAGTGTCCAACACTGACCTTTGCCCCTGTGTCCAGCACTGACCATTGCCCATGTGTCCAGCACTTACCATTGCCCTGTGTCCAGCACTGACCTATGCCCCCTGTGTCCAGCACTGACCATTGCCCCTGAGTCCAGCACTGACTATTGCCCCTGTGTCCAGCACTGACCATTGCCCGTGTCTAGCACTGACCATTGCCCTCAGTCCAGCACTGACCTTTGCCCTAGTGTCCAGCACTGACCATTGCCCCTGTGTCCAGAACTGACCATTGCCCCTGTGTCCAGCACTGACCATTGCCCGTGTCTAGCACTGACCATTGCCCCTATGTCCAGCACTGTCCTTTGCCCCTGTGTCCAGCACTGACCTTTGCCCTGTGTCCAGCACTGACCATTACCCCTGTGTCCAGCACTAACCATTGCCCTAGTGTCCAACACTGACCTTTGCCCCTGTGTCCAGCACTGACCATTGCCCATGTGTCCAGCACTTAACATTGCCCTGTGTCCAGCACTGACCTATGCCCCCTGTGTCCAGCACTGACCATTGCCCCTGAGTCCAGCACTGACTATTGCCCCTGTGTCCAGCACTGACCATTTCCCGTGTCTAGCACTGACCATTGCCCTCAGTCCAGCACTGACCTTTGCCCTAGTGTCCAGCACTGACCATTGCCCCTGTGTCCAGAACTGACCATTGCCCCTGTGTCCAACACTGACCTTTGCCCCGTGTGTCCAGAATTGACCATTGCCCTGTGTACAGCACTGACCATTGCCCCTCTGTCCAGCACTGACCTTTACCCCTGTGTCCAGCACTGACCTTTGGCTGTGTCCAGCACTGACCATTGCCCCTGTGATCAGCACTGACCATTTCCCAGTGTCCAGCACTGACCATTGCCCCTGTGTCCAACACTGACCTTTGCCCCTGTGTCCAGCACTGACCTTTGCTCCTGTGTCCAGCACTGACCGTTGCACCTGTGTCCAGCACTTATCTTTTCCCGGTGTTCAGCACTGACCTTTGCCCCTTGTGTCCAGAACTGACCATTGCCCCTGTGTCCAGCACTGACCTTTACCCCGTGTGTCCTGAATTGACCATTGCCCTGTGTCCAGCGCTAACCATTGCCCCTCTGTCCACCACAGACCTTTGCCCCTTGTGTCCAGAACTGACCTTTGCCCTGTATCCTGCACTGACCATTGCACTCTGTCCAGCACTGACCACTACCACTGTATCCAGCACTGACCATTGTCCCCTGTGTCCAGCACTGACCATTGCCACTGTGTCCAGCAGTGACCTTTGCTCCTGTTGCCAACACTGACCATTGCCCTGTGTCTAGCACTGATCATTGCCCCTATGTCCAGCACTGACCTTTGCCTCTGTGTCCAGCACTGACCAGTGCCTTGTGTCCAGCACTGACCATTTCCCTGTGTCCAGCACTGACCATTTCCCATGCCCAACACTGACCTTTGCCCGTGTCCAGCACTGACCTTTGACCTGTGACCGGCACTGACCATTGCCCTGAGTCCAGCACTGACCATTGCCCCTGTTTCCAATGCCGAACATTGCCCCTGTGATCAGCACTGACCATTGCCCCTGTGTCCAGCACTGACCTTTGCCCTGTGCCCAGCACTGACCTTTTCCCCCTGTGTCCAGCACTGACCATTACCCCTGAGTCCAGCACTGACCATTGCCCCCTGTGTCCAGCACTGGCCAAAGCCCTCGGTCCAGCACTGACCATTGCCCTCTGTGTCCAGCACTGACCATTGCTCTGTGTCCAACACTGACCATTGGCCCCAGTGTCGAGCACTGACCATTGCCCCTGTGTCCAGCAATGACCATTGCGCTCTGTCCAGCACTGACTTTTTCCCCATGTGTCCAGAATTGACCATTGCCCTGTGTCCAGCACTGACCATTGCCCCTCTGTCCAGCACTGACCATTGCCCCTGTGTCCATCACTGACCTTTGCCCTGTGTCCAGCACTGACCATTGCCCCTGTGTCCAGCACTGACCATTTCCCTGTGTCCAGCACTGACCATTGACCTGTGACCAGCACTGATCATTGCCCCTGTGTCCAGCACTGACCATTGCCCTGTGTCCAGCACTGACCATTGCCCCTGTGTCCAATGCCGACCATTGCCCCTGAGATCAGCACTGACCATTGCTCCTGTGTCCAGCACTGACCTTTGGCCCTGTGTCCAGCACTGACCATTGCCCCTGAGTCCAGCACTGACCATTGCCTCCTGTGTCCAGCACTGACCATTGCCCCTGTGTCCAGCACTGACCATTACCCCTGTGTCCAGCACTGACCATTTCCCTCTGTGTCCAGCACTGACCATTGCCCCTGTGTCCAGCAATGACCATTGCCCTCTATCCAGCACTGACTTTTGCCCCGTGAGTCCAGAATTGACCATTGCCCCTCTGTCCAGCATTGATCTTTGCCCCTGTGTCCAGCACTGAGCTTTGTCCTGTGTCCAGCACTGACCATTGCCCCTGTGTCCAGAACTGACCATTGCCCCTGTGTCCAGCACTGACCTTTACCCCGTGTGTCCTGAATTGACCATTGCCCTGTGTCCAGCACTGACCATTGCCCCTCTGTCCAGCACTGACCTTTGACCCTGTGTCCAGCACTGACCATTGCCCCTGTGTCCAGCGCTGTCCTTTGCCCCTGTGTCCAGCACTGACCTTTGCCCTGTGTCCAGCACTGACCATTGCCCCTGTGTCCAGCACTGACCATTGCCCTAGTGTCCAACACTGACCTTTGCCCCTGTGTCCAGCACTGACCATTGCCCCTGTGTCCAGCACTTATCTTTTCCCTGTGTTCAGCACTGACCTTTGCCCCTGTGTCCAGCACTGACCATTGCCCTAGTGTCCAACACTGACCTTTGCCCCTGTGTCCAGCACTGACCATTGCCCCTGTGTCCAGCTCTTATCTTTTCCCTGTATTCTGCACTGACCATTGCCCCCTGTGTCCAGCACTGACCATTGCCACTGTGTCCAGCACTGACCTTTGCCCCTGTTGCCAGCACTGACCAGTGCCCTGTGTCCAGCACTGACCATTTCCCTGTGTCCAGCAATGACCATTTCCCGTGTCCAACACTGACCATTGCCCCTGTGTCCAGCAATGACCATTGCGCTCTGTCCAGCACTGACTTTTTCCCCATGTGTCCAGAATTGACCATTGCCCTGTGTCCAGCACTGACCATTGCCCCTCTGTCCAGCACTGACCATTGCCCCTGTGTCCATCACTGACCTTTGCCCTGTGTCCAGCACTGACCATTGCCCCTGTGTCCAGCACTGACCATTTCCCTGTGTCCAGCACTGACCATTGACCTGTGACCAGCACTGATCATTGCCCCTGTGTCCAGCACTGACCATTGCCCTGTGTCCAGCACTGACCATTGCCCCTGTGTCCAATGCCGACCATTGCCCCTGAGATCAGCACTGACCATTGCTCCTGTGTCCAGCACTGACCTTTGGCCCTGTGTCCAGCACTGACCATTGCCCCTGAGTCCGGCACTGACCATTGCCTCCTGTGTCCAGCACTGACCATTGCCCCTGTGTCCAGCACTGACCATTACCCCTGTGTCCAGCACTGACCATTTCCCTCTGTGTCCAGCACTGACCATTGCCCTGTGTCCAGCAATGACCATTGCCCCCAGTGTCCAGCACTGACCATTGCCCCTGTGTCCAGCAATGACCATTGCCCTCTATCCAGCACTGACTTTTGCCCCGTGAGTCCAGAATTGACCATTGCCCCTCTGTCCAGCATTGATCTTTGCCCCTGTGTCCAGCACTGACCTTTGTCCTGTGTCCAGCACTGACCATTGCCCCTGTGTCCAGAACTGACCACTGCCCCTGTGTCCAGCACTGACCTTTACCCCGTGTGTCCTGAATTGACCATTGCCCTGTGTCCAGCACTGACCATTGCCCCTCTGTCCAGCACTGACCTTTGACCCTGTGTCCAGCACTGACCATTGCCCCTGTGTCCAGCGCTGTCCTTTGCCCCTGTGTCCAGCACTGACCTTTGCCCTGTGTCCAGCACTGACCATTGCCCCTGTGTCCAACACTGACCATTGCGCTAGTGTCCAACACTGACCTTTGCCCCTGTGTCCAGCACTGACCATTGCCCCTGTGTCCAGCACTTATCTTTTCCCTGTGTTCAGCACTGACCTTTGCCCCTGTGTCCAGCACTGACCATTGCCCTAGTGTCCAACACTGACCTTTGCCCCTGTGTCCAGCACTGACCATTGCCCCCTGTGTCCAGCACTGACCAATGCCACTGTGTCCAGCACTGACCTTTGCCCCTGTTGCCAGCACTGACCAGTGCCCTGTGTCCAGCACTGACCATTTCCCTGTGTCCAGCACTGACCATTTCCCGTGTCCAACACTGACCTTTGCCCGTGTCCAGCACTGACCTTTGACCTGTGACCAGCACTGACTATTGCCCCTGTGTCCAGCACTGACCATTGCCCTGTGTCCAGCACTGACCATTGCCCCTGTGTCCAGCAATGACCATTGCCCTCTATCCAGCACTGACTTTTGCCCCGTGAGTCCAGAATTGACCATTGCCCCTCTGTCCAGCATTGATCTTTGCCCCTGTGTCCAGCACTGACCTTTGTCCTGTGTCCAGCACTGACCATTGCCCCTGTGTCCAGAACTGACCATTGCCCCTGTGTCCAGCACTGACCTTTACCCCGTGTGTCCTGAATTGACCATTGCCCTGTGTCCAGCACTGACCATTGCCCCTCTGTCCAGCACTGACCTTTGACCCTGTGTCCAGCACTGACCATTGCCCCTGTGTCCAGCGCTGTCCTTTGCCCCTGTGTCCAGCACTGACCTTTGCCCTGTGTCCAGCACTGACCATTGCCCCTGTGTCCAGCACTGACCATTGCCCTAGTGTCCAACACTGACCTTTGCCCCTGTGTCCAGCACTGACCATTGCCCCTGTGTCCAGCACTTATCTTTTCCCTGTGTTCAGCACTGACCTTTGCCCCTGTGTCTAGCACTGACCATTGCCCTAGTGTCCAACACTGACCTTTGCCCCTGTGTCCAGCACTGACCATTGCCCCTGTGTCCAGCTCTTATCTTTTCCCTGTATTCTGCACTGACCATTGCCCCCTGTGTCCAGCACTGACCAATGCCACTGTGTCCAGCACTGACCTTTGCCCCTGTTGCCAGCACTGACCAGTGCCCTGTGTCCAGCACTGACCATTTCCCTGTGTCCAGCACTGACCATTTCCCGTGTCCAACACTGACCATTGCCCCTGTGTCCAGCAATGACCATTGCGCTCTGTCCAGCACTGACTTTTTCCCCATGTGTCCAGAATTGACCATTGCCCTGTGTCCAGCACTGACCATTGCCCCTCTGTCCAGCACTGACCATTGCCCCTGTGTCCATCACTGACCTTTGCCCTGTGTCCAGCACTGACCATTGCCCCTGTGTCCAGCACTGACCATTTCCCTGTGTCCAGCACTGACCATTGACCTGTGACCAGCACTGATCATTGCCCCTGTGTCCAGCACTGACCATTGCCCTGTGTCCAGCACTGACCATTGCCCCTGTGTCCAATGCCGACCATTGCCCCTGAGATCAGCACTGACCATTGCTCCTGTGTCCAGCACTGACCTTTGGCCCTGTGTCCAGCACTGACCATTGCCCCTGAGTCCGGCACTGACCATTGCCTCCTGTGTCCAGCGCTGTCCTTTGCCCCTGTGTCCAGCACTGACCTTTGCCCTGTGTCCAGCACTGACCATTGCCCCTGTGTCCAGCACTGACCTTTGACCTGTGACCAGCACTGACTATTGCCCCTGTGTCCAGCACTGACCATTGCCCCTGTGTCCAGCAATGACCATTGCCCTCTATCCAGCACTGACTTTTGCCCCGTGAGTCCAGAATTGACCATTGCCCCTCTGTCCAGCATTGATCTTTGCCCCTGTGTCCAGCACTGACCTTTGTCCTGTGTCCAGCACTGACCATTGCCCCTGTGTCCAGAACTGACCATTGCCCCTGTGTCCAGCAATGACCATTGCGCTCTGTCCAGCACTGACTTTTTCCCCATGTGTCCAGAATTGACCATTGCCCTGTGTCCAGCACTGACCATTGCCCCTCTGTCCAGCACTGACCATTGCCCCTGTGTCCATCACTGACCTTTGCCCTGTGTCCAGCACTGACCATTGCCCCTGTGTCCAGCACTGACCATTTCCCTGTGTCCAGCACTGACCATTGACCTGTGACCAGCACTGATCATTGCCCCTGTGTCCAGCACTGACCATTGCCCTGTGTCCAGCACTGACCATTGCCCCTGTGTCCAATGCCGACCATTGCCCCTGAGATCAGCACTGACCATTGCTCCTGTGTCCAGCACTGACCTTTGGCCCTGTGTCCAGCACTGACCATTGCCCCTGAGTCCGGCACTGACCATTGCCTCCTGTGTCCAGCACTGACCATTGCCCCTGTGTCCAGCACTGACCATTACCCCTGTTTCCAGCACTGACCATTTCCCTCTGTGTCCAGCACTGACCATTGCCCTGTGTCCAGCAATGACCATTGCCCCCAGTGTCCAGCACTGACCATTGCCCCTGTGTCCAGCAATGACCATTGCCCTCTATCCAGCACTGACTTTTGCCCCGTGAGTCCAGAATTGACCATTGCCCCTCTGTCCAGCATTGATCTTTGCCCCTGTGTCCAGCACTGACCTTTGTCCTGTGTCCAGCACTGACCATTGCCCCTGTGTCCAGAACTGACCATTGCCCCTGTGTCCAGCACTGACCTTTACCCCGTGTGTCCTGAATTGACCATTGCCCTGTGTCCAGCACTGACCATTGCCCCTCTGTCCAGCACTGACCTTTGACCCTGTGTCCAGCACTGACCATTGCCCCGTGTCCAGCGCTGTCCTTTGCCCCTGTGTCCAGCACTGACCTTTGCCCTGTGTCCAGCACTGACCATTGCCCCTGTGTCCAGCACTGGCCATTGCCCTAGTGTCCAACACTGACCTTTGCCCCTGTGTCCAGCACTGACCATTGCCCCTGTGTCCAGCACTTATCTTTTCCCTGTGTTCAGCACTGACCTTTGCCCCTGTGTCCAGCACTGACCATTGCCCTAGTGTCCAACACTGACCTTTGCCCCTGTGTCCAGCACTGACCATTGCTCCTGTGTCCAGCTCTTATCTTTTCCCTGTATTCTGCACTGACCATTGCCCCCTGTGTCCAGCACTGACCAATGCCACTGTGTCCAGCACTGACCTTTGCCCCTGTTGCCAGCACTGACCAGTGCCCTGTGTCCAGCACTGACCATTTCCCTGTGTCCAGCACTGACCATTTCCCGTGTCCAACACTGACCTTTGCCCGTGTCCAGCACTGACCTTTGACCTGTGACCAGCACTGACTATTGCCCCTGTGTCCAGCACTGACCATTGCCCTGTGTCCAGCACTGACCATTGCCCCTGTGTCCAATGCCGACCATTGCCCCTGTGATCAGCACTGACCATTGCCCCTGTGTCCAACACTGACCTTTGCCCTGTGCCCAGATCTCCCCTTTGCCCCCTGTGTCCAGCACTGACCATTGCCCCTAAGCCCGGCACTGACCATTGCCCCCTGTGTCCAGCACTGACCATTGCCCCTGTGTCCAGCACCGACCATTACCCCTGTGTCCAGCACTGACCATTGCCATCGGTCCAGCACTGACCATTGCCCCCAGTGTTCAGCACTGACCATTGCCCCTATGTCCAGCAATGACCATTGCCCTCTGTCCAGCACTGACTTTTGCCCCGTGTGTCCAGAATTGACCATTGCCCTGTGTCCAGCACTGACCATTACCCCTCTGTCCAGCACTGACCTTTGCCGCTGTGTCCATCACTGACCTTTGCCCTGTGTCCAGCACTGACCATTGCCCCTGTGTCCAGCACTGACCATTTCCCTGTGCATTGCCCCTGTGTCCAGCACTGACCTTTGACCTGTAACCAGCACTGATCATTGCCGATGTGTCCAGCACTGACCATTGCCCTATGTCCAGTACTGACCATTGCACTTTGTCCAATGCCGATCATTGCCACTGAGATCAGCACTGACCATTGCTCCTGTGTCCAGCACTGACCTTTGCCCCCTGTGTCCAGCACTGACCATTGCCCCTGAGTCCGGCACTGACCATTGCCTCCTGTCTCCAGCAATGACCATTGCCCTGTGTCCAGCAATGACCATTGCCCCTGTGTCCTGCAATGACCATTGCCCTCTGTCCAGCACTGACCTTTGCCCCGTGAGTCAAGAATTGACCATTGCCCTCTGTCCAACATTGACCTTTGCCCCTGTGTCCAGCACTGACTTTTGCCCTGTGTCCAGCACTGACCATTGCCCCTCTGTCCAGAACTGACCATTGCCCCTGTGTCCAGCACTGACCTTTGCCCCTATGTCCAGCACTGTCCTTTGCCCCTGTGTCCAGCACTGACCTTTGCCCTGTGTCCGGCACTGACCATTGCCCCTGTGTCCAGCACTGACCATTGCCCTGTGTCCAGCACTGACCTATGCCCCCTGTGTCCAGCACTGACCATTGCCCCTGAGTCCAGCACTGACTATTGCCCCTGTGTCCAGCACTGACCATTGCCCGTGTCTAGCACTGAACATTGCCCTCAGTCCAGCACTGACCTTTGCCCTAGTGCCCAGCACTGACCATAGCTCTGGGTCCAGCACTGACCATTGCCCCTGTGTCCAGAACTGACCATTGCCCCTGTGTCCAGCACTGACCTTTGCCCCGTGTGTCCAGAATTGACCATTGCCCTGTGTCCAGCACTGACCATTGTCCCTCTGTCCAGCACTGACCTTTACCCCTGTGTCCAGCACTGACCTTTGCCCTGTGTCCAGCACTGACCATTGCCCTGTGTCCAGCACTGATCATTGCCCCTGTGTCCAGCACTGACCATTGCCCTGTGTCCAGCACTGACCATTGCCCCTGTGTCCAATGCCGACCATTGCCCCTGAGATCAGCACTGACCATTGCTCCTGTGTCCAGCACTGACCTTTGCCCCCTGTGTCCAGCACTGACCATTGCCCCTGAGTCCGGCACTGACCATTGCCTCCTGTGTCCAGCACTGACCATTGCCCCTGTGTCCAGCACTGACCATTACCCCTGTGTCCAGCACTGACCATTTCCCTCTGTGTCCAGCACTGACCATTGCCCTGTGTCCAGCAATGACCATTGCCCCTGTGTCCAGCAATGACCATTGCCCTCTATCCAGCACTGACTTTTGCCCCGTGAGTCCAGAATTGACCATTCCCCTCTGTCCAGCATTGATCTTTGCCCCTGTGTCCAGCACTGACCTTTGTCCTGTGTCCAGCACTGACCATTGCCCCTGTGTCCAGAACTGACCATTGCCCCTGTGTCCAGCACTGACCGTTACCCCGTGTGTCCTGAATTGACCATTGCCCTGTGTCCAGCACTGACCATTGCCCCTCTGTCCAGCACTGACCTTTGACCCTGTGTCCAGCACTGTCCTTTACGCCTGTGTCCAGCACTGACCTTTGCCCCTGCGTCCAGCACTGACCATTGCCCCTGTGTCCAGCTGTGACCTTTGCCCCCAGTGTCCAGCACTGACCTTTGCCCCTGTGTCCAGCACTGACCATTTCGCTTGTGTCCAGCACTACCATTGCCCCCTGTGTCCAGCACTGACCATTGCCCTTGTGTCCAACGCCAACCATTGCCCCTGTGATCAGCACTGACAATTGCCCCTGTCTCCAGCACTGAACTTTGGCCTGTGTCCAGCACAGACCTTTGCCCCCTGTGTCCAGCACTGACCATTGCCCCTGATTCCAGCACTGACTATTGCCCCTGTGTGCAGCACTGACCATTGCCCCTCTGTCCAGCACGGACCATTGCCCCTGTCTCCAGCACTGACCTCTGGCCTGTGTCCAGCACTGACCTTTGCCCCCTGTGTCCAGCACTGATAATTGCCACTGAGTCCAGCACTGACTATTGCCCCTGTGTCCAGCACTGACCATTGCGCTGTGTCCAGCACTGACCATTGCCCTGTGTCCAGCACTGACCATTGCCCCCTATGTCCAGCACTGACCATAGATCTGTGTCCAGCACTGACCATTGCCCTTGTGTCCAGAACTGACCATTGCCCTGTGTCCAGCACTGACTTTAACCCCTGTGTCCTGAATTTACCATTGCCCTGTGTCCCGCACTGACCATTGCCCCTCTGTCCAGCACTGACCATTGCCCCTGTGTCCAGCACTGACCTTTGCCCCTATGTCCAGCACTGTCCTTTGCCCCTGTGTCCAGCACTGACTTTTGCCCTCTGTCCAGCACTGACCATTGCCCCTGTGTCCAGCACTGACCTTTGCCCCTATGTCCAGCACTGTCCTTTGCACCTGTGTCCAGCACTGACTTTTGCCCTGTGTCCAGCACTGACCATTGCACCTGTGTCCAGCACTGACCATTGCCCTAGTGTCCAACACTGACCTTTGCCCCTGTGTCCAGCACTGACCATTGCCCATGTGTCCAGCACTGACCATTGCCCTGTGTCCAGCACTGACCATTTCCCCTGTGTCCAGCACTGACCATTGCCCTTGTGTCCAGCACTTATCTTTTCCCTGTGTTCAGCACTGACCTTTGCCCCTGTGTCCAGCACTGACCTTAGCCACTGTGTCCAGCACTGACCTTTGCCCCTTGTGTCCAGCACTGACCTTTGCCCTGTGTCCAGCACTGACAATTGCCCTCTGTCCAGCACTGACCACTACCACTGTATCCAGCACTGACCATTGCCCCCTGTGTCCAGCACTGACCATTGCCACTGTGTCCAGCACTGACCTTTGCCCCTGTTGCCAACACTGACCATTGCCCTGTGTCTAGCACTGATCATTGCCCCTGTGTCCAGCACTGACCTTTGCCCGTGTGTCCAGCACTGACCAGTGCCCTGTGTCCAGCACAGATCATTTCACTGTGTCCAGCACTGACCATTTCCCGTCTCCAACACTGACCTTTGCCCGTGTCCAGCACTGACCTTTGACCTGTGACCAGCACTGACCATTGCCCTGTGTCCAGCAATGACCATTGCCCCTGTGTCCAATGCCGACCATTGCCCCTGTGATCAGCACTGACCATTGCCCATGTGTCCAGCACTGACCTTTGCCCTGTGCCCAGCAGTGACCATTGCCCCTGTGTTCAGCACTGACCATTACACCTGTGTCCAGCACTGACCATTGCCCTCGGTCTAGCACTGACCATTGCCCTCTGTGTCCAGCACTGACCATTGCCCTGTGTCCAGCACTGACCATTGGCCCCAGTGTTCAGCACTGAGCATTGCTCCTGTGTCCAGCAATGACCATTGTCCTCTGTCCAGCACTGACTTTTGCCCCGTTTGTCCAGAATTGACCATTGCCCTGTGTCCAGCACTGACCATTGCCCCTCTGTCCAGCACTGACTTTGCCCTGGTGTCCAGCACTGACCTATGGCCTGTGATCAGCACTGACCTTTGCCCCCTGTGTCCAGAACTGACCATTGCTCCTGTGTCCAGCACTGACCTTTACCCCGTGTGTCATGAATTGACCATTGCCCTGTGTCCAGCACTGACCATTACCTCTCTGTCCAACACTGACCTTTGCCCCTGTGTCCAGCACTGATCTTTGCCCCTTGTGTCCAGAACTGACCTTTGCCCTGTGTCCAGCACTGACCATTGCCCTCTGTCCAACACTGACTACTACCACTGTATCCAGCACTGACCATTGCCCCCTGTGTCCAGCACTGACCATTGCCCTGTGTCCAGCACTGACATTTGCCTCTGTGTCCAGCACTGACCAGTGCCTTGTGTCCAGCACTGACCATTTCCCTGTGTCCAGCACTGACCATTTCCCATGTCCAACACTGACCTTTGCCCGTGTCCAGCACTGACCTATCCCCTGTGTCCAGCACTGACCATTGCCCTGTGTCCAGCACTGACCATTGCCCCTGTGTCCAATGCCGCCCATTGCCCCTGTGATCAGCACTGACCATTGCCCCTGTGTCCAGCACTGATATTTGCCCTGTGTCCAGCACTGACCTTTGCCCCCTGTGTCCAGCACTGACCATTGCCCCTGAGTCCAGCACTGACCATTGCCCCCTGTGTCCAGCACTGACCATTGCCCCTGTGTCGAGCACTGACCATTACCCCTGTGTCCAGCACTGACCATTGCCCCTGTGTCCAGCAATGACCATTGCCCTCTGTCCAGCACTGACTTTTGCCCCGTGTGTCCAGAATTGACCATTGCCCTGTGTCCAGCACTGACCATTGCCTCTCTGCCCAGCACTGACCTTTGCCCCTGTGTCCATCACTGACCTTTGCCCTGTGTCCAGCACTGACCATTGCCCCTGTGTCCAGCACTGACCATTTCCCTGTGTCCAGCACTGACCGTTGCCCCTGTGTCCAACACTGATCTTTGCCCCTGTGTCCAGCACTGACCTTTGACCTGTGACCAGCACTGATCATTGCCCCTGTGTCCAGCACTGACCATTGCCCTGTGTCCAGCACTGACCATTGCCCCTGTGTCCAATGCCGACCATTGCCTCTGATATCAGCACTGACCATTGCTCCTGTGTCCAGCACTGACCTTTGCCCCCTGTGTCCAGCACTGACCATTGCCCCTGCGTCCGGCACTGACCATTCCCCCTGTGTCCAGCACTGACCATTGCCCCTGTGTCCAGCACTGACCATTACCCCTGTGTCCAGCACTGACCATTTCCCTCTGTGTCCAGCACTGACCATTGCCCTGTGTTCAGCAATGAACATTGCCCCCAGTGTCCAGCACTGACCATAGCCCCTGTGTCCAGCAATGACCACTGCCCTCTGTCCAGCACTGACTTTTGCCCCGTGAGTCCAGAATTGACCATTGGCCCTCTGTCCAGCATTGACCTTTGCCCCTGTGTCCAGCACTGATCTTTGCCCAGTGTCCAGCACTGACCATTGCTCCTCTGTCCAGCACTGACCTTTGCCCTCGTGTCCAGCACTGACCATTGCCCCTGTGTCCAGCACTGACCATTGCCCCTGTGTTCAGCACTGACCTTTGCCCCTGCGTCTAGTACTGACCATTGCCCCTGTGTCCAGCTGTGACCATTGCCCACAGTGTCCAGCACTGACCTTTGCCCCTGCGTCCAGCACTGACCATTGCCCCTGTATCCAGCACTGACCATTGCCCCTGTGTCCAGCTGTGACCATTGCCCCCAGTGTCCAACACTGACCTTTGCCCGTGTGTCCAGCACTGACCATTGCCCCTGTATCCAGCACTGACCATTGCGCCTGTGTCCAGCAATACCATTGCCCCCTGTGTCCAGCACTGACCATTGCCCTTGTGTCCAACGCCGACCATTGCCCCTGTGATCAGCATGGACAATTGCCCCTGTCTCCAGCACTGACCTTTGGCCTGTGTCCAGCACTGACCTTTGCCCCCTGTGTCCAGCACTGACCATTGCCCCTGTGTCCAGCACTGACCATTGCCCTCAGTCCAGCACGGATCATTGCCCCCTGTGTCCAGCACTGACCATAGCTCTGTGTCCAGCACTGACCATTGCCCCTGTGTCCAGAAATGACCATTGCCCCTGTGTCCAGCACTGACCTTTACCCCGTGTGTCCTGAATTGACCGTTGCCCTGTGTCCAGCACTGACCATTGCCCCTCTGTCCAGCACTGACCATTGCCCCTGTGTCCAGCACTGTCCTGTGCCCCTGTGTCCAGCACTGACCTTTGCCCTGTGTGCAGCACTGACCATTGCCCCTGTGTCCAGAACTGACCATTGCCCCTGTGTCCAACACTGACCTTTGCCCCTGTGTCCAGCACTGACCATTGCCCCTGTGTCCAGCACTGACCATTGCCCTGTGTCCAGCATTGACCATTGGCCCTGTGTTCCGCACTGACCATTGCCCTGTGTCCAGCACTGACCATTGCCCCTGTGTCCAATGCCGCCCATTGCCCCTGTGATCAGCACTGACCATTGCCCCTGTGTCCAGCACTGATATTTGCCCTGTGCCCAGCACTGACCTTTGCCCCCTGTGTCCAGCACTGACCATTGCCCCTGAGTCCAGCACTGACCATTGCCCCCTGTGTCCAGCACTGACCATTGCCCCTGTGTCGAGCACTGACCATTACCCCTGTGTCCAGCACTGACCATTGCCCCTGTGTCCAGCAATGACCATTGCCCTCTGTCCAGCACTGACTTTTGCCCCGTGTGTCCAGAATTGACCATTGCCCTGTGTCCAGCACTGACCATTGCCTCTCTGCCCAGCACTGACCTTTGCCCCTGTGTCCATCACTGACCTTTGCCCTGTGTCCAGCACTGACCATTGCCCCTGTGTCCAGCACTGACCATTTCCCTGTGTCCAGCACTGACCGTTGCCCCTGTGTCCAACACTGATCTTTGCCCCTGTGTCCAGCACTGACCTTTGACCTGTGACCAGCACTGATCATTGCCCCTGTGTCCAGCACTGACCATTGCCCTGTGTCCAGCACTGACCATTGCCCCTGTGTCCAATGCCGACCATTGCCTCTGATATCAGCACTGACCATTGCTCCTGTGTCCAGCACTGACCTTTGCCCCCTGTGTCCAGCACTGACCATTGCCCCTGCGTCCGGCACTGACCATTCCCCCTGTGTCCAGCACTGACCATTGCCCCTGTGTCCAGCACTGACCATTACCCCTGTGTCCAGCACTGACCATTTCCCTCTGTGTCCAGCACTGACCATTGCCCTGTGTTCAGCAATGAACATTGCCCCCAGTGTCCAGCACTGACCATAGCCCCTGTGTCCAGCAATGACCACTGCCCTCTGTCCAGCACTGACTTTTGCCCCGTGAGTCCAGAATTGACCATTGGCCCTCTGTCCAGCATTGACCTTTGCCCCTGTGTCCAGCACTGATCTTTGCCCAGTGTCCAGCACTGACCATTGCCCCTCTGTCCAGCACTGACCTTTGCCCTAGTGTCCAGCACTGACCATTGCCCCTGTGTCCAGCACTGACCATTGCCCCTGTGTTCAGCACTGACCTTTGCCCCTGCGTCTAGTACTGACCATTGCCCCTGTGTCCAGCTGTGACCATTGCCCACAGTGTCCAGCACTGACCTTTGCCCCTGCGTCCAGCACTGACCATTGCCCCTGTATCCAGCACTGACCATTGCCCCTGTGTCCAGCTGTGACCATTGACCCCAGTGTCCAACACTGACCTTTGCCCGTGTGTCCAGCACTGACCATTGCCCCTGTATCCAGCACTGACCATTGCGCCTGTGTCCAGCAATACCATTGCCCCCTGTGTCCAGCACTGACCATTGCCCTTTAGTCCAACGCCGACCAATGCCCCTGTGATCAGCATGGACAATTGCCCCTGTCTCCAGCACTGACCTTTGGCCTGTGTCCAGCACTGACCTTTGCCCCCTGTGTCCAGCACTGACCATTGCCCCTGTGTCCAGCACTGACCATTGCCCTCAGTCCAGCACGGATCATTGCCCCCTGTGTCCAGCACTGACCATAGCTCTGTGTCCAGCACTGACCATTGCCCCTGTGTCCAGAAATGACCATTGTCCTCTGTCCAGCCCTGACTTTTGCCCCTTGTGTCCAGAATTGACCATTGCCCTGTGTCCAGCACTGACCATTGCCCCTCTGTCCACCACTGACCTTTGCCCCTGTGTCCATCACTGACCTTTGCCCTGTGCCCAGCACTGACCTTTGCACCCTGTGTCCAGCACTGACCATTGCCCCTGAGTCCGGCACTGACCATTGCCCCCTGTGTCCAGCACTGACCATTGCCCCTGTGTCCAGCACTGACCATTACCCCTGTGTCCAGCACTGACCATTGCCCTCGGTCCAGCACTGACCATTGCCCTCTCTGTCCAGCACTGACCATTGCCCTGTGTCCAGCACTGACCATTGCCCCCAGTGTTCAGCACTGACCATTGCCCCTGTGTCCAGCAATGACCATTGTCCTCTGTCCAGAACTGACTTTTGCCCCGTGTGTCCAGAATTGACCATTGCCCTGTGTCCAGCACTGACCATTGCCCCTCTGTCCAGCACTGACTATTGCCCCTGTGTCCAGCACTGACCTTTGCCCTGTGCCCAGCACTCACCTTTGCCCCCTGTGTCCAGCACTGACCATTGCCCCTGAGTCCGGCACTGACCATTACCACCTGTGTCCAGCATTGACCATTGCCCCTGTGTCCAGCACTGACCATTACCCCTGTGTCCAGCACTGACCATTGCCCCTGTGTCCAGCAATGACCATTGTCCTCTGTCCAGCACTGACTTTTGCCCCGTGTGTCCAGCACTGACCATTGCCCTCGGTCCAGCACTGACCATTGCCCTCTGTGTCCAGCACTGACCATTGCCCTGTGTCCAGCACTGACCATTTCCCCCAGTGTTCAGCACTGACCATTGCCCCTGTGTCCAGCAATGACCATTGTCCTCTGTCCAGCACTGACTTTTGCCCCCATGTGTCCAGAATAGACCATTGCCCTGTGTCCAGCACTGACCATTGCCCCTTTGTCCAGCACTGACCTTTGTCCCTGTGTCCAGCACTGACTTTGCCCTTGTGTCCAGCACTGACCTTTGGCCTGTGATCAGCACTGACCTTTGCCCCCTGTGTCCAGCACTGACCATTGCCCCTGTGTCCAGCAATGACCATTGTCCTCTGTCCAGCACTGACTTTTGCCCCGTGTGTCCAGAATAGACCGTTGCCCTGTGTCCAGCACTGACCATTGCCCCTTTGTCCAGCACTGACCTTTATACTTGTGTCCAGCACTGACCATTGCCCCTGTGTCCAGCAGTGACCTTTGTGACTGTGTCCAGCACTGACCATTGCCCCTGTGTCCAGCAGTGACCATTGCCGCTCTGTCCAGCACTGACCATTGCCCTGTGACCAGCACTGACCATTGGCCCCAGTGTTCAGCACTGAGCATTGCTCCTGTGTCCAGCAATGACCATTGCCCCTGTGTCCATCAGTGACCATTGCCCCTGTGTCCAGCACTAACCATTGCCCTGTGTCCAGCACTGACCATTGCCCCTGTGTCCAGCAGTGACCATTGCCCGTGTGTCCAACACTGACAATTGCCCCCTTTGTCCAGAACTGACCATGGCCCCTCTGCCCAGCACTGACCTTTACCCCGTGTGTCATGAATTGACCATTGCCCTGTGTCCAGCACTGACCATTACCTCTCTGTCCAGCACTGACCTTTGCCCCTGTGTCCAGCACTGATCTTTGCCCCTTGTGTCCAGAACTGACCTTTGCCCTGTGTCCAGCACTGACCATTGCCCTCTGTCCAGCACTGACTACTACCACTGTATCCAGCACTGACCATTGCCCCCTGTGTCCAGCACTGACCATTGCCCTGTGTCCAGCACTGACATTTGCCTCTGTGTCCAGCACTGACCAGTGCCTTGTGTCCAGCACTGACCATTTCCCTGTGTCCAGCACTGACCATTTCCCATGTCCAACACTGACTTTTGCCCGTGTCCAGCACTGACCTATCCCCTGTGTCCAGCACTGACCATTGCCCTGTGTCCAGCACTGACCATTGCCCCTGTGTCCAATGCCGCCCATTGCCCCTGTGATCAGCACTGACCATTGCCCCTGTGTCCAGCACTGACATTTGCCCTGTGCCCAGCACTGACCTTTGCCCCCTGTGTCCAGCACTGACCATTGCCCCTGAGTCCAGCACTGACCATTGCCCCCTGTGTCCAGCACTGACCATTGCCCATGTGTCGAGCACTGACCATTACCCCTGTGTCCAGCACTGACCATTGCCCCTCTGTCCAGCAATGACCATTGCCCTCTGTCCAGCACTGACTTTTGCCCCGTGTGTCCAGAATTGACCATTGCCCTGTGTCCAGCATTGACCATTGCCCCTCTGTCCAGCACTGACCTTTGCCACTGTGTCCAGCACTGTCCTTTGCCCCTGTGTCCAGCACTGACCTTTGCCCCTGTGTCCAGCAATGACCATTGCCCTCTGTCCAGCATTGACTTTTGCCCTGTGAGTCCAGAATTGACCATTGACCCTCTGTCCAGCATTGACCTTTGCCCCTGTGTCCAGCACTGACCTTTGCCCTGTGTCCAGCACCGACCATTGCTCCTGTGTCCAGAACTGACCATTTCCCATGTCCAACACTGACCTTTGCCCGTGTCCAGCACTGACCATTGCCCTGTGTCCAGCACTGACCATTGCCCCCAGTGTCCAGCACTGACCATTGCCCCTGTGTCCAGCAATTACCATTGCCCTCTGTCCAGCACTGACTTTTGCCCCGTGTGTCCAGAATTGACCATTGCCCTGTGTCCAGCACTGACCATTGCCCCTCTGTCCAGCACTGACCTTTGCCCGTGTCCAGCACTGACATTTGACCTGCGACCAGCACTGACCATTTCCCTTGTGTCCAGCACTGACCATTGCCCCTGTCTCCAATGCCGACCATTGCCCCTGTGATCAGCACTGACCATTGCCCCTGTGTCCAGCACTGACCTTTGCCCTGTGCCCAGCACTGACCTTTGCCTGCCCCCTGTGTCCAGCACTGACCATTACACCTGAGTCCAGCACTGACCATTGCCCCCTGTGTCCAGCACTGACCATTACCCCTGTGTCCAGCACTGACCATTGCCCTCGATCCAGCACTGACCATTGCCCTCTGTGTCCAGCACTGACCATTGCCCTGTGTCCAGCACTGACATTTGCCTCTGTGTCCAGCACTGACCAGTGCCTTGTGTCCAGCACTGACCATTTCCCTGTGTCCAGCACTGACCATTTCCCATGTCCAACACTGACCTTTGCCCGTGTCCAGCACTGACCTATCCCCTGTGTCCAACACTGACCATTGCCCTGTGTCCAGCACTGACCATTGCCCCTGTGTCCAATGCCGCCGATTGCCGCTGTGATCAGCACTGACCATTGCCCCTGTGTCCAGCACTGACACTTGCCCTGTGCCCAGCACTGACCTTTGCCCCCTGTGTCCAGCACTGACCATTGCCCCTGAGTCCAGCACTGACCATTGCCCCCTGTGTCCAGCATTGACCATTGCCCCTGTGTCGAGCACTGACCATTACCCCTGTGTCCAGCACTGACCATTGCCCCTGTGTCCAGCAATGACCAATGCCCTCTGTCCAGCACTGACTTTTGCCCCGTGTGTCCAGAATTGACCATTGCCCTGTGTCCAGCACTGACCATTGCCTCTCTGCCCAGCACTGACCTTTGCCCCTGTGTCCATCGCTGACCTTTGCCCTGTGTCCAGCACTGACCATTGCCCCTGTGTCCAGCACTGACCATTTCCCTGTGTCCAGCACTGACCGTTGCCCCTGTGTCCAACACTGATCTTTGCCCCTGTGTCCAGCACTGACCTTTGACCTGTGACCAGCACTGATCATTGCCCCTGTGTCCAGCACTGACCATTGCCCTGTGTCCAGCACTGACCATTGCCCCTGTGTCCAATGCCGACCATTGCCCCTGATATCAGCACTGACCATTGCTCCTGTGTCCAGCACTGACCGTTGCCCCCAGTGTTCAGCACTGACCATTGCCCCTGTGTCCAGCAATGACCATTGTCCTCTGTCCAGAACTGACTTTTGCCCCGTGTGTCCAGAATTGACCATTGCCCTGTGTCCAGCACTGACCATTGCCCCTCTGTCCAGCACTGACTATTGCCCCTGTGTCCAGCACTGACCTTTGCCCTGTGCCCAGCACTCACCTTTGCCCCCTGTGTCCAGCACTGACCATTGCCCCTGAGTCCGGCACTGACCATTACCCCCTGTGTCCAGCATTGACCATTGCCCCTGTGTCCAGCACTGACCATTACCCCTGTGTCCAGCACTGACCATTGCCCTCGGTCCAGCACTGACCATTGCGCTCTGTGTCCAGCACTGACCATTGCCCTGTGTCCAGCACTGACCATTGCCCCCAGTGTTCAGCACTGACCATTGCCCCTGTGTCCAGCAATGACCATTGTCCTCTGTCCAGCACTGACTTTTTCCCCGTGTGTCCAGCACTGACCATTGCCCTCGGTCCAGCACTGACCATTGCCCTCTGTGTCCAGCACTGACCATTGCCCTGTGTCCAGCACTGACCATTGCCCCCAGTGTTCAGCACTGACCATTGCCCCTGTGTCCAGCAATGACCATTGTCCTCTGTCCAGCACTGACTTTTGCCCCGTGTGTCCAGAATTGACCATTGCCCTGTGTCCAGCACTGACCATTGCCCCTCTGTCCAGCACTGACCTTTGTCCCTGTGTCCAGCACTGACTTTGCCCTTGTGTCCAGCACTGACCTTTGGCCTGTGATCAGCACTGACCTTTGCCCCCTGTGTCCAGCAC
Organism: Pristiophorus japonicus; assembly: GCF_044704955.1. Lineage (NCBI taxonomy): Eukaryota > Metazoa > Chordata > Chondrichthyes > Pristiophoridae > Pristiophorus > Pristiophorus japonicus. The sequence goes on from NC_091987.1 coordinate 166,213,246, forward strand.
TGACCATTGCTCTGTGTCCAGCACTGATCATTGCCCCTGTGTCCAGCACTGAACATTACCCCTGTGTCCAGCACTGACCATTTCCCTCTGTGTCCAGCACTGACCATTGCCCTGTGTTCAGCAATGAACATTGCCCCCAGTGTCCAGCACTGACCATAGCCCCTGTGTCCAGCAATGACCATTGCCCTCTGTCCAGCACTGACTTTTGCCCCGTGAGTCCAGAATTGACCATTGGCCCTCTGTCCAGCATTGACCTTTGCCCCTGTGTCCAGCACTGATCTTTGCCCTGTGTCCAGCACTGACCATTGCCCCTCTGTCCAGCACTGACCTTTGCCCTAGTGTCCAGCACTGACCATTGCCCCTGTGTCCAGCACTGACCATTGCCCCTGTGTTCAGCACTGACCTTTGCCCCTGCGTCTAGTACTGACCATTGCCCCTGTGTCCAGCTGTGACCATTGCCCACAGTGTCCAGCACTGACCTTTGCCCCTGCGTCCAGCACTGACCATTGCCCCTGTATCCAGCACTGACCATTGCCCCTGTGTCCAGCTGTGACCATTGCCCCCAGTGTCCAACACTGACCTTTGCCCGTGTGTCCAGCACTGACCATTGCCCCTGTATCCAGCACTGACCATTGCGCCTGTGTCCAGCAATACCATTGCCCCCTGTGTCCAGCACTGACCATTGCCCTTGTGTCCAACGCCGACCATTGCCCCTGTGATCAGCATGGACAATTGCCCCTGTCTCCAGCACTGACCTTTGGCCTGTGTCCAGCACTGACCTTTGCCCCCTGTGTCCAGCACTGACCATTGCCCCTGTGTCCAGCACTGACCATTGCCCTCAGTCCAGCACTGACCATTGCTCCCTGTGTCCAGCACTGACCATAGCTCTGTGTCCAGCACTGACCATTGCCCCTGTGTCCAGAAATGACCATTGCCCCTGTGTCCAGCACTGACCTTTACCCCGTGTGTCCTGAATTGACCGTTGCCCTGTGTCCAGCACTGACCATTGCCCCTCTGTCCAGCACTGACCATTGCCCCTGTGCCCAGCACTGTCCTGTGCCCCTGTATCCAGCACTGACCATTGCCCCTGTGTCCAGCACTGACCATTGCCCCTGTGTCCAACACTGACATTTGCCCCTGTGTCCAGCACTGACCATTGCCCCTGTGTCCAGCACTGACCATTGCCCTGTGTCCAGCACTGACCATTGGCCCTGTGTTCCGCACTGACCATTGTCCCTGTGTCCAGCACTTATCTTTTGCCTGTGTTCAGCACTGACCTTTGCCCCTGTGTCCAGCACTGACCTTTGCCACTGTGTCCATCACTGACCTTTGCCCCTTGTGTCCAGCACTGACCTTTGCCCTGTGTCCAGCACTGACCATTGCCCTCTGTCCAGCACTGACCACTACCACTGTATCCAGCACTGACCATTGCCCCCTGTGTCCAGTTCTGACCATTGCCAATGCGTCCAGCACTGACCTTTGCCCCTGTTGCCAACACTGACCATTGCCCTGTGTCTACCACTGATCATTGCCCCTGTGTCCAGCACTGAACTTTGCCCCTGTGTACAGCACTGACCAGTGCCCTGTGTCCAGCACTGACAATTTCCCTGTGTCCAGCACTGACCATTTCCCGTGTCCAACACTGACCTTTGCCCATGTCCAGCACTGACCTTTGACCTGTGACCAGCACTGACCATTTCCCCTGTGTCCAGCACTGACCATTGCCCTGTGTCCAGCACTGACCATTGCCCCTGTGTCCAATGCCGACCATTGCCCCTGTGATCAGCACTGACCATTGCCCCTGTGTCCAGCACTGACCTTTGCCCTGTGCCCAGCACTGACCTTTGCCTTCTGTGTCCAGCACTGACCATTGTCCCTGAGTCCGGCACTGACCATTACCCCCTGTGTCCAGCACTGACCATTGCCCCTGTGTCCAGCACTGACCATTACCCCTGTGTCCAGCACTGACCATTGCCCTCAGTCCAGCACTGACCACTGCCCTCTGTGTCCAGCACTGACCATTGCCCTGTGTCCAGCACTGACCATTGCCCCCAGTGTTCAGCACTGACTATTGCCCCTGTGTCCAGCAATGACCATTGTCCTCTGTCCAGCCCTGACTTTTGCCCCTTGTGTCCAGAATTGACCATTGCCCTGTGTCCAGCACTGACCATTGCCCCTCTGTCCACCACTGACCTTTGCCCCTGTGTCCATCACTGACCTTTGCCCTGTGCCCAGTACTGACCTTTGCACCCTGTGTCCAGCACTGACCATTGCCCCTGAGTCCGGCACTGACCATTGCCCCCTGTGTCCAGCACTGACCATTGCCCCTGTGTCCAGCACTGACCATTACCCCTGTGTCCAGCACTGACCATTGCCCTCGGTCCAGCACTGACCATTGCCCTCTGTGTCCAGCACTGACCATTGCCCTGTGTCCAGCACTGACCATTGCCCCCAGTGTTCCGCACTGACCATTGACCCTGTGTCCAGCAATGACCATTGTCCTCTGTCCAGAACTGACTTTTGCCCCGTGTGTCCAGAATTGACCATTGCCCTGTGTCCAGCACTGACCATTGCCCCTCTGTCCAGCACTGACTATTGCCCCTGTGTCCAGCACTGACCTTTGCCCTGTGCCCAGCACTCACCTTTGCCCCCTGTGTCCAGCACTGACCATTGCCCCTGAGTCCGGCACTGACCATTACCCCCTGTGTCCAGCATTGACCATTGCCCCTGTGTCCAGCACTGACCATTACCCCTGTGTCCAGCACTGACCATTGCCCTCGGTCCAGCACTGACCATTGCGCTCTGTGTCCAGCACTGACCATTGCCCTGTGTCCAGCACTGACCATTGCCCCCAGTGTTCAGCACTGACCATTGCCCCTGTGTCCAGCAATGACCATTGTCCTCTGTCCAGCACTGACTTTTTCCCCGTGTGTCCAGCACTGACCATTGCCCTCGGTCCAGCACTGACCATTGCCCTCTGTGTCCAGCACTGACCATTGCCCCTCTGTCCAGCACTGACCTTTGCCCTAGTGTCCAGCACTGACCATTGCCCCTGTGTCCAGCACTGACCATTGCCCCTGTGTTCAGCACTGACCTTTGCCCCTGCGTCTAGTACTGACCATTGCCCCTGTGTCCAGCAATGACCATTGTCCTCTGTCCAGCACTGACTTTTGCCCCGTGTGTCCAGAATTGACCATTGCCCTGTGTCCAGCACTGACCATTGCCCCTCTGTCCAGCACTGACCTTTGTCCCTGTGTCCAGCACTGACTTTGCCCTTGTGTCCAGCACTGACCTTTGGCCTGTGATCAGCACTGACCTTTGCCCCCTGTGTCCAGCACTGACCATTGCTCTGTGTCCAGCACTGATCATTGCCCCTGTGTCCAGCACTGACCATTACCCCTGTGTCCAGCACTGACCATTTCCCTCTGTGTCCAGCACTGACCATTGCCCTGTGTTCAGCAATGAACATTGCCCCCAGTGTCCAGCACTGACCATAGCCCCTGTGTCCAGCAATGACCATTGCCCTCTGTCCAGCACTGACTTTTGCCCCGTGAATCCAGAATTGACCATTGGCCCTCTGTCCAGCATTGACCTTTGCCCCTGTGTCCAGCACTGATCTTTGCCCTGTGTCCAGCACTGACCCTTGCCCCTCTGTCCAGCACTGACCTTTGCCCTAGTGTCCAGCACTGACCATTGCCCCTGTGTCCAGCACTGACCATTGCCCCTGTGTTCAGCACTGACCTTTGCCCCTGCGTCTAGTACTGACCATTGCCCCTGTGTCCAGCTGTGACCATTGCCCACAGTGTCCAGCACTGACCTTTGCCCCTGCGTCCAGCACTGACCATTGCCCCTGTATCCAGCACTGACCATTGCCCCTGTGTCCAGCTGTGACCATTGCCCCCAGTGTCCAACACTGACCTTTGCCCGTGTGTCCAGCACTGACCATTGCCCCTGTATCCAGCACTGACCATTGCGCCTGTGTCCAGCAATACCATTGCCCCCTGTGTCCAGCACTGACCATTGCCCTTGTGTCCAACGCCGACCATTGCCCCTGTGATCAGCATGGACAATTGCCCCTGTCTCCAGCACTGACCTTTGGCCTGTGTCCAGCACTGACCTTTGCCCCCTGTGTCCAGCACTGACCATTGCCCCTGTGTCCAGCACTGACCATTGCCCTCAGTCCAGCACTGACCATTGCTCCCTGTGTCCAGCACTGACCATAGCTCTGTGTCCAGCACTGACCATTGCCCCTGTGTCCAGAAATGACCATTGCCCCTGTGTCCAGCACTGACCTTTACCCCGTGTGTCCTGAATTGACCGTTGCCCTGTGTCCAGCACTGACCATTGCCCCTCTGTCCAGCACTGACCATTGCCCCTGTGTCCAGCACTGTCCTGTGCCCCTGTGTCCAGCACTGACCTTTGCCCTGTGTGCAGCACTGACCATTGCCCCTGTGTCCAGCACTGACCATTGCCCCTGTGTCCAACACTGACCTTTGCCCCTGTGTCCAGCACTGACCATTGCCCCTGTGTCCAGCACTGACCATTGCCCTGTGTCCAGCACTGACCATTGGCCCTGTGTTCCGCACTGACCATTGTCCCTGTGTCCAGCACTTATCTTTTGCCTGTGTTCAGCACTGACCTTTGCCCCTGTGTCCAGCACTGACCTTTGCCACTGTGTCCATCACTGACCTTTGCCCCTTGTGTCCAGCACTGACCTTTGCCCTGTGTCCAGCACTGACCATTGTCCTCTGTCCAGCACTGACCACTACCACTGTATCCAGCACTGACCATTGCCCCCTGTGTCCAGTTCTGACCATTGCCACTGTGTCCAGCACTGACCTTTGCCCCTGTTGCCAACACTGATCATTGCCCTGTGTCTACCACTGATCATTGCCCCTGTGTCCAGCACTGAACTTTGCCCCTGTGTACAGCACTGACCAGTGCCCTGTGTCCAGCACTGACAATTTCCCTGTGTCCAGCACTGACCATTTCCCGTGTCCAACACTGACCTTTGCCCATGTCCAGCACTGACCTTTGACCTGTGACCAGCACTGACCATTGCCCCTGTGATCAGCACTGACCATTGCCCCTGTGTCCAGCACTGACCTTTGCCCTGTGCCCAGCACTGACCTTTGCCTTCTGTGTCCAGCACTGACCATTGTCCCTGAGTCCGGCACTGACCATTACCCCCTGTGTCCAGCACTGACCATTGCCCCTGTGTCCAGCACTGACCATTACACCTGTGTCCAGCACTGACCATTGCCCTCAGTCCAGCACTGACCACTGCCCTCTGTGTCCAGCACTGACCATTGCCCTGTGTCCAGCACTGACCATTGCCCCCAGTGTTCAGCACTGACTATTGCCCCTGTGTCCAGCAATGACCATTGTCCTCTGTCCAGCCCTGACTTTTGCCCCTTGTGTCCAGAATTGACCATTGCCCTGTGTCCAGCACTGACCATTGCCCCTCTGTCCACCACTGACCTTTGCCCCTGTGTCCATCACTGACCTTTGCCCTGTGCCCAGCACTGACCTTTGCACCCTGTGTCCAGCACTGACCATTGCCCCTGAGTCCGGCACTGACCATTGCCCCCTGTGTCCAGCACTGACCATTGCCCCTGTGTCCAGCACTGACCATTACCCCTGTGTCCAGCACTGACCATTGCCCTCGGTCCAGCACTGACCATTGCATTCTGTGTCCAGCACTGACCATTGCCCTGTGTCCAGCACTGACCATTGCCCCCAGTGTTCCGCACTGACCATTGCCACTGTGCCCAGCAATGACCATTGTCCTCTGTCCAGAACTGACTTTTGCCCCGTGTGTCCAGAATTGACCATTGCCCTGTGTCCAGCACTGACCATTGCCCCTCTGTCCAGCACTGACTATTGCCCCTGTGTCCAGCACTGACCTTTGCCCTGTGCCCAGCACTCACCTTTGCCCCCTGTGTCCAGCACTGACCATTGCCCCTGAGTCCGGCACTGACCATTACCCCCTGTGTCCAGCATTGACCATTGCCCCTGTGTCCAGCACTGACCATTACCCCTGTGTCCAGCACTGACCATTGCCCTCGGTCCAGCACTGACCATTGCCCCTGTGTCCAACACTGACCATTGCCCCTGTATCCAGCACTGACCATTGCCCCTGTGTCCAGCTGTGACCATTGCCCCCAGTGTCCAACACTGACCTTTGCCCGTGTGTCCAGCACTGACCATTGCCCCTGTATCCAGCACTGACCATTGCCCCTGTGTCCAACACTGACCTTTGCCCCTGTGTCCAGCACTGACCATTGCCCCTGTGTCCAGCACTGACCATTGCCCTGTGTCCAGCACTGACCATTGGCCCTGTGTTCCGCACTGACCATTGTCCCTGTGTCCAGCACTTATCTTTTGCCTGTGTCCAGCACTGACCTTTGCCCTGTGTGCAGCACTGACCATTGCCCCTGTGTCCAGCACTGACCATTGCCCCTGTGTCCAACACTGACCTTTGCCCCTGTGTCCAGCACTGACCTTTGCCCCTGCGTCTAGTACTGACCATTGCCCCTGCGTCCAGCACTGACCATTGCCCCTGTATCCAGCACTGACCATTGCCCCTGTGTCCAGCTGTGACCATTGCCCCCAGTGTCCAACACTGACCTTTGCCCGTGTGTCCAGCACTGACCATTGCCCCTGTATCCAGCACTGACCATTGCCCCTGTGTCCAGCACTGACCATTGCCCCTGTGTTCAGCACTGACCATTGCCCTGTGTCTACCACTGATCATTGCCCCCTGTGTCCAGCACTGACCATTGCCCCTGAGTCCAGCACTGACCATTGCCCCCTGTGTCCAGCACTGACCATTGCCCCTGTGTCGAGCACTGACCATTACCCCTGTGTCCAGCACTGACCATTGCCCCTGTGTCCAGCAATGACCATTGCCCTCTGTCCAGCACTGACTTTTGCCCCGTGTGTCCAGAATTGACCATTGCCCTGTGTCCAGCACTGACCATTGCCTCTCTGCCCAGCACTGACCTTTGCCCCTGTGTCCATCACTGACCTTTGCCCTGTGTCCAGCACTGACCATTGCCCCTGTGTCCAGCACTGACCATTTCCCTGTGTCCAGCACTGACCGTTGCCCCTGTGTCCAACACTGATCTTTGCCCCTGTGTCCAGCACTGACCTTTGACCTGTGACCAGCACTGATCATTGCCCCTGTGTCCAGCACTGACCATTGCCCTGTGTCCAGCACTGACCATTGCCCCTGTGTCCAATGCCGACCATTGCCTCTGATATCAGCACTGACCATTGCTCCTGTGTCCAGCACTGACCTTTGCCCCCTGTGTCCAGCACTGACCATTGCCCCTGCGTCCGGCACTGACCATTCCCCCTGTGTCCAGCACTGACCATTGCCCCTGTGTCCAGCACTGACCATTACCCCTGTGTCCAGCACTGACCATTTCCCTCTGTGTCCAGCACTGACCATTGCCCTGTGTTCAGCAATGAACATTGCCCCCAGTGTCCAGCACTGACCATAGCCCCTGTGTCCAGCAATGACCACTGCCCTCTGTCCAGCACTGACTTTTGCCCCGTGAGTCCAGAATTGACCATTGGCCCTCTGTCCAGCATTGACCTTTGCCCCTGTGTCCAGCACTGATCTTTGCCCAGTGTCCAGCACTGACCATTGCCCCTCTGTCCAGCACTGACCTTTGCCCTAGTGTCCAGCACTGACCATTGCCCCTGTGTCCAGCACTGACCATTGCCCCTGTGTTCAGCACTGACCTTTGCCCCTGCGTCTAGTACTGACCATTGCCCCTGTGTCCAGCTGTGACCATTGCCCACAGTGTCCAGCACTGACCTTTGCCCCTGCGTCCAGCACTGACCATTGCCCCTGTATCCAGCACTGACCATTGCCCCTGTGTCCAGCTGTGACCATTGCCCCCAGTGTCCAACACTGACCTTTGCCCGTGTGTCCAGCACTGACCATTGCCCCTGTATCCAGCACTGACCATTGCGCCTGTGTCCAGCAATACCATTGCCCCCTGTGTCCAGCACTGACCATTGCCCTTGTGTCCAACGCCGACCATTGCCCCTGTGATCAGCATGGACAATTGCCCCTGTCTCCAGCACTGACCTTTGGCCTGTGTCCAGCACTGACCTTTGCCCCCTGTGTCCAGCACTGACCATTGCCCCTGTGTCCAGCACTGACCATTGCCCTCAGTCCAGCACTGACCATTGCTCCCTGTGTCCAGCACTGACCATAGCTCTGTGTCCAGCACTGACCATTGCCCCTGTGTCCAGAAATGACCATTGCCCCTGTGTCCAGCACTGACCTTTACCCCGTGTGTCCTGAATTGACCGTTGCCCTGTGTCCAGCACTGACCATTGCCCCTCTGTCCAGCACTGACCATTGCCCCTGTGCCCAGCACTGTCCTGTGCCCCTGTATCCAGCACTGACCATTGCCCCTGTGTCCAGCACTGACCATTGCCCCTGTGTCCAACACTGACCTTTGCCCCTGTGTCCAGCACTGACCATTGCCCCTGTGTCCAGCACTGACCATTGCCCTGTGTCCAGCACTGACCATTGGCCCTGTGTTCCGCACTGACCATTGTCCCTGTGTCCAGCACTTATCTTTTGCCTGTGTTCAGCACTGACCTTTGCCCCTGTGTCCAGCACTGACCTTTGCCACTGTGTCCATCACTGACCTTTGCCCCTTGTGTCCAGCACTGACCTTTGCCCTGTGTCCAGCACTGACCATTGCCCTCTGTCCAGCACTGACCACTACCACTGTATCCAGCACTGACCATTGCCCCCTGTGTCCAGTTCTGACCATTGCCACTGCGTCCAGCACTGACCTTTGCCCCTGTTGCCAACACTGACCATTGCCCTGTGTCTACCACTGATCATTGCCCCTGTGTCCAGCACTGAACTTTGCCCCTGTGTACAGCACTGACCAGTGCCCTGTGTCCAGCACTGACAATTTCCCTGTGTCCAGCACTGACCATTTCCCGTGTCCAACACTGACCTTTGCCCATGTCCAGCACTGACCTTTGACCTGTGACCAGCACTGACCATTTCCCCTGTGTCCAGCACTGACCATTGCCCTGTGTCCAGCACTGACCATTGCCCCTGTGTCCAATGCCGACCATTGCCCCTGTGATCAGCACTGACCATTGCCCCTGTGTCCAGCACTGACCTTTGCCCTGTGCCCAGCACTGACCTTTGCCTTCTGTGTCCAGCACTGACCATTGTCCCTGAGTCCGGCACTGACCATTACCCCCTGTGTCCAGCACTGACCATTGCCCCTGTGTCCAGCACTGACCATTACCCCTGTGTCCAGCACTGACCATTGCCCTCAGTCCAGCACTGACCACTGCCCTCTGTGTCCAGCACTGACCATTGCCCTGTGTCCAGCACTGACCATTGCCCCCAGTGTTCAGCACTGACTATTGCCCCTGTGTCCAGCAATGACCATTGTCCTCTGTCCAGCCCTGACTTTTGCCCCTTGTGTCCAGAATTGACCATTGCCCTGTGTCCAGCACTGACCATTGCCCCTCTGTCCACCACTGACCTTTGCCCCTGTGTCCATCACTGACCTTTGCCCTGTGCCCAGTACTGACCTTTGCACCCTGTGTCCAGCACTGACCATTGCCCCTGAGTCCGGCACTGACCATTGCCCCCTGTGTCCAGCACTGACCATTGCCCCTGTGTCCAGCACTGACCATTACCCCTGTGTCCAGCACTGACCATTGCCCTCGGTCCAGCACTGACCATTGCCCTCTGTGTCCAGCACTGACCATTGCCCTGTGTCCAGCACTGACCATTGCCCCCAGTGTTCCGCACTGACCATTGCCCCTGTGTCCAGCAATGACCATTGTCCTCTGTCCAGAACTGACTTTTGCCCCGTGTGTCCAGAATTGACCATTGCCCTGTGTCCAGCACTGACCATTGCCCCTCTGTCCAGCACTGACTATTGCCCCTGTGTCCAGCACTGACCTTTGCCCTGTGCCCAGCACTCACCTTTGCCCCCTGTGTCCAGCACTGACCATTGCCCCTGAGTCCGGCACTGACCATTACCCCCTGTGTCCAGCATTGACCATTGCCCCTGTGTCCAGCACTGACCATTACCCCTGTGTCCAGCACTGACCATTGCCCTCGGTCCAGCACTGACCATTGCGCTCTGTGTCCAGCACTGACCATTGCCCTGTGTCCAGCACTGACCATTGCCCCCAGTGTTCAGCACTGACCATTGCCCCTGTGTCCAGCAATGACCATTGTCCTCTGTCCAGCACTGACTTTTTCCCCGTGTGTCCAGCACTGACCATTGCCCTCGGTCCAGCACTGACCATTGCCCTCTGTGTCCAGCACTGACCATTGCCCCTCTGTCCAGCACTGACCTTTGCCCTAGTGTCCAGCACTGACCATTGCCCCTGTGTCCAGCACTGACCATTGCCCCTGTGTTCAGCACTGACCTTTGCCCCTGCGTCTAGTACTGACCATTGCCCCTGTGTCCAGCAATGACCATTGTCCTCTGTCCAGCACTGACTTTTGCCCCGTGTGTCCAGAATTGACCATTGCCCTGTGTCCAGCACTGACCATTGCCCCTCTGTCCAGCACTGACCTTTGTCCCTGTGTCCAGCACTGACTTTGCCCTTGTGTCCAGCACTGACCTTTGGCCTGTGATCAGCACTGACCTTTGCCCCCTGTGTCCAGCACTGACCATTGCTCTGTGTCCAGCACTGATCATTGCCCCTGTGTCCAGCACTGACCATTACCCCTGTGTCCAGCACTGACCATTTCCCTCTGTGTCCAGCACTGACCATTGCCCTGTGTTCAGCAATGAACATTGCCCCCAGTGTCCAGCACTGACCATAGCCCCTGTGTCCAGCAATGACCATTGCCCTCTGTCCAGCACTGACTTTTGCGACGTGAATCCAGAATTGACCATTGGCCCTCTGTCCAGCATTGACCTTTGCCCCTGTGTCCAGCACTGATCTTTGCCCTGTGTCCAGCACTGACCATTGCCCCTCTGTCCAGCACTGACCATTGCCCCTGTGTTCAGCACTGACCTTTGCCCCTGCGTCTAGTACTGACCATTGCCCCTGTGTCCAGCTGTGACCATTGCCCACAGTGTCCAGCACTGACCTTTGCCCCTGCGTCCAGCACTGACCATTGCCCCTGTATCCAGCACTGACCATTGCCCCTGTGTCCAGCTGTGACCATTGCCCCCAGTGTCCAACACTGACCTTTGCCCGTGTGTCCAGCACTGACCATTGCCCCTGTATCCAGCACTGACCATTGCGCCTGTGTCCAGCAATACCATTGCCCCCTGTGTCCAGCACTGACCATTGCCCTTGTGTCCAACGCCGACCATTGCCCCTGTGATCAGCATGGACAATTGCCCCTGTCTCCAGCACTGACCTTTGGCCTGTGTCCAGCACTGACCTTTGCCCCCTGTGTCCAGCACTGACCATTGCCCCTGTGTCCAGCACTGACCATTGCCCTCAGTCCAGCACTGACCATTGCTCCCTGTGTCCAGCACTGACCATAGCTCTGTGTCCAGCACTGACCATTGCCCCTGTGTCCAGAAATGACCATTGCCCCTGTGTCCAGCACTGACCTTTACCCCGTGTGTCCTGAATTGACCGTTGCCCTGTGTCCAGCACTGACCATTGCCCCTCTGTCCAGCACTGACCATTGCCCCTGTGTCCAGCACTGTCCTGTGCCCCTGTGTCCAGCACTGACCTTTGCCCTGTGTGCAGCACTGACCATTGCCCCTGTGTCCAGCACTGACCATTGCCCCTGTGTCCAACACTGACCTTTGCCCCTGTGTCCAGCACTGACCATTGCCCCTGTGTCCAGCACTGACCATTGCCCTGTGTCCAGCACTGACCATTGGCCCTGTGTTCCGCACTGACCATTGTCCCTGTGTCCAGCACTTATCTTTTGCCTGTGTTCAGCACTGACCTTTGCCCCTGTGTCCAGCACTGACCTTTGCCACTGTGTCCATCACTGACCTTTGCCCCTTGTGTCCAGCACTGACCTTTGCCCTGTGTCCAGCACTGACCATTGTCCTCTGTCCAGCACTGACCACTACCACTGTATCCAGCACTGACCATTGCCCCCTGTGTCCAGTTCTGACCATTGCCACTGTGTCCAGCACTGACCTTTGCCCCTGTTGCCAACACTGACCATTGCCCTGTGTCTACCACTGATCATTGCCCCTGTGTCCAGCACTGAACTTTGCCCCTGTGTACAGCACTGACCAGTGCCCTGTGTCCAGCACTGACAATTTCCCTGTGTCCAGCACTGACCATTTCCCGTGTCCAACACTGACCTTTGCCCATGTCCAGCACTGACCTTTGACCTGTGACCAGCACTGACCATTTCCCCTGTGTCCAGCACTGACCATTGCCCTGTGTCCAGCACTGACCATTGCCCCTGTGTCCAATGCCGACCATTGCCCCTGTGATCAGCACTGACCATTGCCCCTGTGTCCAGCACTGACCTTTGCCCTGTGCCCAGCACTGACCTTTGCCTTCTGTGTCCAGCACTGACCATTGTCCCTGAGTCCGGCACTGACCATTACCCCCTGTGTCCAGCACTGACCATTGCCCCTGTGTCCAGCACTGACCATTACACCTGTGTCCAGCACTGACCATTGCCCTCAGTCCAGCACTGACCACTGCCCTCTGTGTCCAGCACTGACCATTGCCCTGTGTCCAGCACTGACCATTGCCCCCAGTGTTCAGCACTGACTATTGCCCCTGTGTCCAGCAATGACCATTGTCCTCTGTCCAGCCCTGACTTTTGCCCCTTGTGTCCAGAATTGACCATTGCCCTGTGTCCAGCACTGACCATTGCCCCTCTGTCCACCACTGACCTTTGCCCCTGTGTCCATCACTGACCTTTGCCCTGTGCCCAGCACTGACCTTTGCACCCTGTGTCCAGCACTGACCATTGCCCCTGAGTCCGGCACTGACCATTGCCCCCTGTGTCCAGCACTGACCATTGCCCCTGTGTCCAGCACTGACCATTACCCCTGTGTCCAGCACTGACCATTGCCCTCGGTCCAGCACTGACCATTGCATTCTGTGTCCAGCACTGACCATTGCCCTGTGTCCAGCACTGACCATTGCCCCCAGTGTTCCGCACTGACCATTGCCCCTGTGCCCAGCAATGACCATTGTCCTCTGTCCAGAACTGACTTTTGCCCCGTGTGTCCAGAATTGACCATTGCCCTGTGTCCAGCACTGACCATTGCCCCTCTGTCCAGCACTGACTATTGCCCCTGTGTCCAGCACTGACCTTTGCCCTGTGCCCAGCACTCACCTTTGCCCCCTGTGTCCAGCACTGACCATTGCCCCTGAGTCCGGCACTGACCATTACCCCCTGTGTCCAGCATTGACCATTGCCCCTGTGTCCAGCACTGACCATTACCCCTGTGTCCAGCACTGACCATTGCCCTCGGTCCAGCACTGACCATTGCGCTCTGTGTCCAGCACTGACCATTGCCCTGTGTCCAGCACTGACCATTGCCCCCAGTGTTCAGCACTGACCATTGCCCCTGTGTCCAGCAATGACCATTGTCCTCTGTCCAGCACTGACTTTTTCCCCGTGTGTCCAGCACTGACCATTGTCCTCGGTCCAGCACTGACCATTGCCCTCTGTGTCCAGCACTGACCATTGCCCTGTGTCCAGCACTGACCATTGCCCCCAGTGTTCAGCACTGACCATTGCCCCTGTGTCCAGCAATGACCATTGTCCTCTGTCCAGCACTGACTTTTGCCCCGTGTGTCCAGAATTGACCATTGCCCTGTGTCCAGCACTGACCATTGCCCCTCTGTCCAGCACTGACCTTTGTCCCTGTGTCCAGCACTGACTTTGCCCTTGTGTCCAGCACTGACCTTTGGCCTGTGATCAGCACTGACCTTTGCCCCCTGTGTCCAGCACTGACCATTGCTCTGTGTCCAGCACTGATCATTGCCCCTGTGTCCAGCACTGACCATTGCCCTGTGTCCAGCACTGACCATTGCCCCTCTGTCCAGCACTGACCTTTGCCCCTGTGTCCAGCACTGACCCTTGCCCCTCTGTCCAGCACTGACCTTTACCCTTGTGTCCAGCACTGACCATTGCCCCTGTGTCCAGCAGTGACCTTTGTGACTGTGTCCAGCACTGACCATTGCCCCTGTGTCCAGCAGTGACCATTGCCCCTCTGTCCAGCACTGACCATTGCTTCTGTGTCCAGCACTGACCATTGCCCCTGTGTCCAGCAGTGACCATTGCCCCTGTGTCCAGCACTGACCATTGCCCTGTGTCCAGCACTGACCATTGCCCCTGTGTCCAGCAGTGACCATTGCCCGTGTGTCCAACACTGACAATTGCCCCTGTGTCCAGCACTGACCATTAGCCCTGTGTCCAGCACTGACCTTTGCCCCCTGTGTCCAGCACTGACCATTGCCCCTGTGTCCAGCACTGACCTTTACCCCCTGTGTCCAGCACTGACCATTGCCCGTGTCCAGCACTGACCATTACCCCTGTGTCCAGCACTGACCTTTGCCACCTGTGTCCAGCACTGACCATTGCCCCCTGTGTCCAGCACTGACCATTGCACCTGTGTCCAGCACTGACCATTGCCCCCTGTGTCCAGCACTGACCATTGCCCCCTGTGCCCAGCACTGACCATTGTCCCTGTGTCCAGCACTGACCATTGCCCCCTGTGTCCAGCACAGATCATTGCCCCTGTGACCAGCACTGACCATTGCCCCCTGTGTCCAGCATTGACCTGTGCCCCTGTGTCCAGCACTGACCTTTGCTCCCTGTGTCCAGCACTGCCCATTGCCCCTGTGCCCAGCACTGACCATTGCCCCTGTGTCCAGCACTGACCATTGCCCCCCGGTGAGCCTAGACAAGGACAGTTTGCACCGTGTCTGGTTGCACGGGAGAATGCACGTGATGTAAGACGGACAGGCAATTCGATATCACTGGTTTTATGGGCTCAATTCTCCTCAGTGATTTGCACCGTGTTTTTCGCGTAAGTTAAAAATTAAAGTTTCGCCAAGGAATATGCGGCAGTGTCACTCAGTTCGGTACAATTGCTGTAAGTTCATTTTTGTTTGCATCATGGGGGTGTAACCCGATGCCTGCTCCAGTTTTTCTCAATTATGGAAGTTCTCCCCCCACAAAAATTCTCCTGGATGTACGTATCTGACCACTCCCGAAAAACCTTCTGGTGAGTTAAGAAAAAGCAGCACACATTGAAAATTCGGCACAGAAAGACACCGTTGTTTTTCAGCCAGTGTAGTTTTGGAGGGAGTCAAGAAGACTTAAACATGCATGATAAAGATTTTTTTTCTACCTTATAACGCAGTTAATGGAAGTTTGATGACAAGTTTTTTCAACAAACACACCAGCAACGAACGTCTGCAAACAGGGCTGGAGAGTCAGAGCGTCGGCCGGCAGAATCCATCCCGCGCCCAGACACAGGTGCTTGGGGCTCGGATGCAAAAGAAGCCCAGTGGGAAGTGGGGGCTGTGGAAGGCGATCGGAAGGCATCACAAGACTGTACTACCCATCAAATGTAGCCCGGGGGGTTGGGGTGGGGGAGACGGAGGGTAGGGGGTTCCCGATCACTACACCTGCTCAGACCTGGGTGTGGTCCATACAGACCTGTAGGGAGAGAGAACAAAGAACCTTGTCCTGCCTGCCTGCCGTTTTGAGCTTCTTGCAAAGATAAAATTTAAGCATGGGGGCAATTCTGACAATGCCACACCTTGTGCAAACCTTTTGCATGATGGTTCTGTGGAGGAGACAATTGATTCAACATTATCGCATGAGGAACCTCACAGCACATAAGATGTTGGTCAGGAGGCCTTACCCACGTCGAGTATATCAAGACAGGCGTTCATACCTGCAGCTGAGTGATGCAGACTGTGTCAGAAGGCTGCGTTTCCGCAAAGAAGTTGTAACTGGGATCTGTACGTTGGGAAAAGCAGAACTGCACCCTAGAAGCGTCAGGAGGACTGCTCTGTCAGTTGAAGTGAAGGTTACAGCTGCACTTTTATTCTATGCCTCTGGACCATTTCAAGCTACAACTGGGGATGTGTGTGCCATTTCTGAATATGCAACACATGTCTGTATTTGGCAGGTGACTGCTGCACTATATGCCCAGAGGAATGACTATATAAAGTTCCCCATGACCGCCAGGCAAAGTGTGACAGGGCTGTGAGCTTCTTCAGGATTTCTGGCTTCCCAAAGGTACAGGGCTGCATTGATTGTACCCACATCGCCTTGCGAGCACCTGTGGAGGATTCCGAGATGTACAGGAACAGAAAAGTCTTCCACTCCAGTAATGTGCAGCTCGTGTGTGACGACATGCATCGCATCATGTCAGTTGATGCACGATACCCTTTGAGCACCATGATGCGTTCATCCTACACGAGAGCGCTATATCTGCCATGTTTCAGCAGCAGCCAGAAGGGCAGAGCTAGTTACTGGGAGACGAAGGGTACGGCCTCGCTACCTGGTTCATGACGCGCCTACATGTAACCCGGACGGAAGCTGACCGGGTTGCACATTGTGATGTGCAGCATAATAGAGAGGACCATTGGTATCTTGAAGCACTGTTTCCGATACCTGGACCATTCCGGAGACGACTTGCAATACTCCCCTGAGATTGTCGGTCTGTTCACTGTTGTGTGCTGCATGCTGCATAACTTAGCCATCATGAGGCAGCAGCTGCTGGTAGCGGAAGACCCACCTGAGGTGAGAGTGGCTGACGATGATGAGGAAGATGCAGATGACGAGGAGGAGGAGGAAGATGAGGAAGAGGAAGCCATGCAATTACCTGAACCTGGAACACGACGGCGGAGGAGGGCAGGCCATGGTGCCCCTTTAACAATTGCTTGAGCCTGGCTCCAGCAGTTCATCCGTGAACGCTTTGCTGTCCGTATCCCAAATGGACCATGTTTACTGTTTGGACCTGTTCTGTAATGTTGTGTTGTGTTAATGGAACAAATGATGGAAATTATTCTTGTTTACTTCAAAAGTTGTGTTAATAATCGAACAAATAATGGAAATGATTCAGTTATGATTTAAAATATATTTTATTCAAAAGTTTAACAAATATTTGTTTGTACTTAACTTTAATAAACATATTCTTGTATCAAACTTTAAAATTTTAACTTAAGATCACTTACAAACTTTAGATCACTTAAAAACTTTAATATCACTTAAAAACTTTAAGATAACTTACTAACTTTTAAACTTGTAAATTTACATAACTTACAAAAACTTTTAATTTGAGAACAGCTACAACAGTAACAACAATGATAACAACAACAACAGCAGCAAAGAAAGGCTGCACCCATCTCTCCTCTATCTTATTCTAAGACCGCCCACTGCGCTTGGTCTTGGTGACTCTATCTCTGCCCGCAGGCGGTGGTGCAGCATTTCTCGGGTTAGTACCAAGCTTATTCTTTCGAGCATCTCGGGTAATGCGTACTTCTCGATGGGGGGCGGGGTGGGGGGGAGGTGGGGGGAGCGGGTAGGCGGTAATGTGGAGTGGCAGTTGATTCTGTCAATGGGTGTGGGGTCGAGGCGTGTTCCCTTATTGCAGCAGCAAACTCCGACATTCCCTCCCTCATATGCCCCGACTGTGTCTCAACTACCTGCAACATTCCCTCCCTCATGTTCTCGGACAGCGTTCCCATTTCTTGTGAGAGTGTTGTTACTTCTCCCGACAGTCCCGATATCTCATCACCCACCACACTGATGATATACAGGAGTGCATTCATTGCCATCATCTGAACCACGTCTGTTACATCCTACAACTCAGGAGAGCGCTGTCGAGCTCTCCTTCCCCTATTCACCCTGGATATGGCTCACTGCATCCCACTAGACCCACTGCCTCGGACGGTGAGACCCTGGGTGTGCCTCGCTGCACCCCACTGGCATCCCCAGCCTCGGAGGGTGGGAAACCATAGAATGTCCCTACTCAGGGAAGGAGCTAGCACCTCAATAGGCGGCACCTGCACCTCCTCCAAAGTGAGTACAACAGTGGGGCTTCATAGAACATAGAAACATAGATACTTACAGCGCAGAAGGAGGTCATTCTTGCCCATCGTGTCTGCGCCGGCTGACAAAGAGCCGCACGGCCCTCAGTCAGCAGCCCTGAAGGTTACATATAAACCTGTGAACACTGACGGAAAGGCAAAGAGCACCCAGCCCAATCAGTCCGCCTCACACAACTGCGACACCCCTTATACTGAAACATTCTACACTCCACCCCAACCAGAGCCATGTGATCTCCTGGGAGAGGCAAAAACCAAATAAAAAGCCAGGCCAATTTAGGGAGAAAAAATCTAGGAAAATTCATCTCCGATCCAGCCAGGCGATCGAAACTCGTCCAGGAGATCACCCTGGCCATATTCTATTCCCTGCAGTATTTACCATTATATCTGCTCCGTCTAACAACAGGTCATCCAGTCTAATCCCAAATACCAGCTCTAGTTCCGTAACCCTGCAGGTTACTGCACTTTAAGTGCCCATCCAACTATCTCTTAAAAGTGGTGAGGGTTTCTGCATCCACCACTCTTCCAGGCAGCGAGTTCCAGATCCCCACAACCCTTTGCGTAAAGAAGCCCCCCTCCCGCTTCAACTCCCCTCTAAACATTCCACCAACCACCTTAAAACTATGCCCCCTCGTAATAGACCCTTCCACCAATGGAAATAGACCCTTACTGTCCACTATGTCCAGGCCCCTCAATATTTTGTACACCTCAATGAGGTCTCCTGTCAACCTCCTCTGCTCCAATGGGAACAAACCCAGCCTATCCAATCTGTCCTCATAACTAAGATTCTCCATTCCAGGCAGCATCCTAGTAAATCTCCTCTGCACCCTCTCTAGTGCAATCACGTCCTTCCTATAATACAGCGACCAGAACTGCACGCAGTACTCCAGCTGTGGCCTAACCAAAGTAGCATACAATTTAAGCATAACCTCCCTGTTCTTATATTCTATGCCTCGGCCAATAAAGGCAAACATTCCGTATGCCTTTTTAACCACCTTAACCACCTGGCCTGCTACTTTCAGGGATCTGTGGACAAACACTCCAAGGTCTCTTTGTTCACCTACACTTAATGTGTATACCCTTTCCTTATTAGCCCTCCCAAAGTGCATCACCTCACACTTCTCTGAATTAAACTCCATTTGCCACTGCTCTGCCCACTTAACCAGTAGATTGATATCCTCCTGCAGCCCATGACTTTCCTCTTCATTATCAACCACACAGCCAATTTTAGTGTCGTCTGCAAACTTCTTAATAATACTTCCTATATTCAAATCTAAATCATTGATATATACCACAAAAAGTAAGGGACCCAGTAGTGAGCCCTGTGGAACCCCACTGGAAATATCCTTCACAAAAACAGCCATCAATCATTACCCTTTGCTTCCTACCTCTAAGGATCTAACTTGCCACTTTGCCCTGGATCATGACCAGTTTACCATGTGGGACCTTATCAAAAGCTTTGCTAAAGTCCATATACACTACATCGTATGCACTGCCCTCATCGACCCTCTTGGTTACCTCCTCAAAAAATTCAATCATGTTAGTCAGACACGATCTTCCCTTAACAAATCCATGTTGACTGTCCCTAATTAATCCTTTTCTTTCCAAATGCATGTCTGTCAGGATTTTTTCCAATAACTTTCCCATCACTGAGGTTAGGCTGACAGGCCTGTAATTACTCGGCCTATCCCTTTCTCCCTTCTTAAACAAGGGTACTAATTAGCAGTCCTCCAATCCTCCGGCACCATGCCCAGATCCAAAGAGGACTGGAAAATGATGGTCAAGGCCTCTTGCTATTTCCTCTTTTACTTCGTTCAACAGCCTGGGATGCATTTCATCCGGGCCTGGGGACTTATCTACTTTCGAAGCTGATAAACCCCTTAATACTTCCTTTCTCACTATGTTTATTTCATCCAGAATATCACACTCTTCCTCGATAGCAGTATCTGCATTGCCCCTTTGCTTTGTGAAAACAGACGCACAGTATTCGTTAAGGACCCTACCAACATCTTCCGTCTCCACACAAAGATTACCCTCATGGTCTCTAATAGGCCCTAACCTTTCTTGAGTTACCCTCTTACTCTTAATATATTTATAGAACATCTTAGGGTTTTCCTTAATTTTACTGGCCAAGAATTTCTCGTGCTCTCTCTTAGTATTCCTAATATCCTTTTTAATTTTGTCTCTTAACTTTCTATATTCCTCTAAAGATTCTATAGTATTTAGCCGTTGATATATGACATAAGCGTCTCTTTTTTCTTAATCCTCCCTTGTAAGTCCCTAGGCATCCAGCTGGCTCTAGAATCGTTATTCCCACCCTTTTTCTTTAAGGGCACATGTTTGGCCTGTGCCCTCCGGATCTCCTCCTTGAATGTTCCGACACTGATTTACCCACAAGTAGCTGTTTCCAATTCACTGTGGCCAAATCACACCTTAACTTAGCAAAGTTAGTTTTCCCCAATTTGGGACTTTTATTCCAGGCCTATCCTTGTCCTTATCCATAACCAACTTGAATCTGACTGAATTATGGTCACTGGCACCCAAGTGTTCTGCCACTAATACCCCTTCAACCTGCCCAGCTTCATTCCCCAAAACTAAATCCAAGACTGCCCCCTCTCGTGTTGGGCTAGCTACATACTGACTAAAAAAGTTCTCTTGATGCATTCCCTTCACACTAAATTTCTCCCAATCAATATTTGGATAGTTAAAATCCCCTACTATTACTACCTTATGATTTTTGGACTTCACAGCAATTTGCCTACATATTTGCTCCTCTATCTCTCTCCCACTGTTTGGGGGTCTATAATATACGCCCAGCATTGTGATCGCCCCTTTTTCATTTTTCAATTTGACCCATATGGCCTCATTTGATGATCCCTCTAACATATCATCCCTCCTCACTGCTGTAATATTTTCTTTAATCAGTACCGCAACCCCCTCCCCCTTTCCCTCCCCTCTCTATCTTGTCTAAAAATCCTGTAGCCAGGAATATTGATCTGCCAAACCTGCCCCTTTTTGAGCCATGTTTCTGTAATAACTATAATGTCATACTCCCAAGTGTCTACCTGTGCTCTTGGCTCATCCGTCTTATTCGCTATACTCCTTGCATTAAAGTATATACCATTCAGCACAGGAAGACCTTCTTGCTTACTACATACTAAGCCCTGTTTCCTCTGTCTTATAGATTCACTTTCTAGATTGTTGCTAGCCAACTTCTGCTTTACTTCCTTCCCTTTTTAATTTTTTCTCAGGTTCCCATCCCCCTGCCAAGCTAGTTTAATCTCTCCCCAACAGCACGAGCAAAACTCCCCGCGAGGTTATTGGTCCCAGCGCTGTTGAGGTGCAGCCCGTCCGGTTTGCACAGGTCCCATCTCCCCCAGAAGCGGTCCCAATGCCTCAAGAATTTAAAGCCCTCCCTCCTATATCAACTTTCCAGCCACATGTTCATTCTCTCTATCCTTCTATTCTTATACTCAGTAGCACGTGGCACCAGTAGTAACCTGGAGATTACTATCTTTGAGGTCCTACCCTTTAATTTTCTTCCTAACTCCCTGAATTCTTTCTGTAGGACCTCATCCCTCATTTTACCCACGTCATTGGTCCCGATATGGACCACGACCTCCAGCTGTTTACCCTCCCCCCGCCCCAGGATGCCCTGCTTCTATTCTATGACATCCTTGACCCTGGCACCAGGGAGGCACAAAACCATTCGGAAGTCACGTCTACGGTCGCAGAAACACCTGTCTGTTCCCCTAACTATAGAATCCCCCATCACTAGGGCTCTTTTATTCTTTGTCCCTCCCCCTGTGCAGCTGAGCCACCCGTGGTGCCTTGGAATTGGCTCTGGCTGTACTCCCCAGAGGCAAGATCGTCCTTACCGATACTCAGAAGTGAATATTGATTTGAAAGTGAGATGGACTCACAGGAGGACTCCTGCGCTACCTACCTAGCACACTTACTACGTCTGATGGTCACCCACTTCCCCTCTACCTGCACGTCTTTGAGCTGCGGGGTGATTGTTGTGTATGCATGCCTGTTTACTGTGTGATGTCTGTAACACTGTTATGCAACACTGAATGTACCCTTACACTGTACACACTTTACCTGTACACCAGAGGGTGCTGTTGCTGGAGACCCAGGGGTTGCCTGCACATTGCAGGTAACCCAATATAAAAAGGAACTCACAGCTTGTTGTCGGCACTCATGAGCTGCTAATAAAGGACTACAGGTCTGCACAGTTTAAGTAGCATACCCTGTCTCGTGGAGTCATTACTAAAGATACTTACATACACTACAACTGGCGATGGGAATACGGGATCACGAACTACACGCACAACATGTCTAACCTCAGCAACTTTCAGCAATTTACAGAGGGGGAAGATTGGGACTCTTTTGTGGAAAGA